>NC_084656.1:8047846-8363401 GCF_019802595.1 Syngnathoides biaculeatus | reverse complement strand
CTGACAGTAGTGGACAAGTGAAAATATCCGGGCAAAGCTCAGTTCAGCAAGCTCTTGAATCGCCAGATAATGGGTCAGTTATGAGTCCGCAAGTCCAAAGAATGATTGACACCCCATCAGTAAGTCTCTGATTGGATGTTTTGGCGTGGTTTCTTGCAAATCAAATTAGAGGCACAAGATGGTGCCATAGAGGGCTGTTTTTTTTCCCCCCACAATAGTTTTATTCACATACTACTGTCAGTTCATGCAGACAGTTTTAACAAATATGAAAAAAGTCTAACATTGCTTTAAAGGAAATCCTGCAACAAATGAAAAAGTGAAATCCAGTTTTCTAATATTTAAATTTTTTCACACAAAGTACAACTAAACTCACAAGAACACATTCTCAATGGTGTCCAGTGACGCTCCACGTGTGATTTCTGCTGCCAATTATTTATCAGGGAACCTGACAAGTGATAAGACATTTCCTGCACAAATTGATTGCGCAATTTGTAAAAAATATAAAAAATAAAATAAAAATCCTCTATGAAAAAGACAGCCAAGGTGCAGTGTGCCATGCAGTTCCAGTTATAGCTTCAACAGACATTATAGTCCAACATGCCCGCATTTCCACACAATAACATTGTCATTGTAACAGCACCACAAAAGGTAAGACATTACCTTAGACACGGGCATCTGGATACACAGCTGGCTGGCATGCAAAGAAGACACACAGACACACAAATACATATACACACTGATGTGCAGCTAATCCAACGCCTCTGTTGTGTGCTTCCCTTCTCTGATGTGCTTCTGGGCTTCTTGTCGGCTTGTCGCCGGCTCAGCCGTGGGGATCGTACCAATGTGTGCACAAGCGATAGTGAGAGAGAGAGAGAGAAGAGAGAGAGAGAGAGAGTGTGCAGTAAAGCCAAATGGAGATTGGAGGGTGGGATGCGATGGGGCATTTGGTGAAGGACAGAGCAGACGGAATGAATAAAAAGAAGAGCAGATGACGCTGAGGTGAGCGGGGATGCTTAACCGTGTTGTAAACACAAGAGCGAAGGTTATTAAAAGATCAAAAAGCTCAAAGTAACTCTGGTGAGCAAAGCATCCAAGTGTCCTTCCTTCTGTCTCTCTGCCTCCTTCTCGGCGAGCTATTTTTAGAAGTTATAAATCAAAGCCGTGAATCAAAATCCACGGAAGAGCATGATGTTACGGCGGCCGCTGCATCTTTAACACCCCACGAGACGCACGTGTGTGTGACCCTGACCTGAGAGTTTGGTGCACATGCTCTCCATCAGACCTTATCTAATCGCATCATGCGCTGGTATACAACGGGCTATTTTAAATATAGTCACTTACACAGTGACCGCCATGTCAGACTGAAACCATCTGCAACGTTGACATTGAAAAATAAAAATGGGAAAAAAGTAGAGTCAACTATTTCTTTTGCTTGCACTTTGCATTTACTCTTAATTAATGCCAACATGTTCTTGATTTCAGTGGAACCCCTAATGTCTATCCATAATCCGTTCTGAGACACTAGCCGTGTTATAGTTTGCGACAGGTTGGACCAAAGCACCAAAAGGAGGCAGGCAAGGCAGAACTTAATACAAGCCTGAATAACTGGACAAGACTGAAGGGACTGTAGTGAACTGATTGGTTGACATAAGGTTGAGGGTTGATGAGAACCCAACCAGAAGGCAAGACACAGGAAAACATGACAAAGAGACAACTCAACACCATCAAAACCACATCGACCAGTTGGTTATTTCAAAACCATTTTCCCCAAAATGGGAAAATGGAAACTATTCATTTCAACATCAAACTATTGCCAAGACCTTCGTCAACTGTTATTAAATCGAGGGCACTTATAAAGCACTTTAACTACACTATCATAGTGCCCAATGCACTTTAAAGATGCTCACACATTCACTCATTAAAATTAGAAGGTTTCTAATGCGTGTATAAGTACGATGAAAGGGTGTATATTATACATGAATAAGTTTGTAGAAGTGATAATTTGAAAATGTAGACACAAGCAGGAATTTGTATAAATGAAGCATCTCATATTGATTTTTGTCCATTTTCTAATTACAGTCAGAAATCATTAACATGGTCAGTGTCTTCATATACAGTAAGTACATCTCATTCACTGGCAGGCCTCCATGTCAACATGGATATTTAAAGGTCAAGTGTCATGAAATGGATGATTTTTAGTATGTTATTAATGAAAAACAGCAGCCGGTATGGACCCATCCGGATTTTCACCACAAACATTTTGACGTATATGGCTTTTTGTAACTCCCGGCATGAAAATCCTCTCGAGGGATTTGTTTTTGAGAAGCAAAAAGTGACGTAAATGGCAGGACCGCCCTTAAGTGGACTCGTTTGTTTCTATTAGTTTTACCTCCGCGAAGGTACCTCGTTGTTCCTTCGTGTTAGCCAAAATGCCGGCTCGTTGCAATGCTGGACATTGCTTGAACACTCGGGAGGATGGATTTACCCTTCATAAGTTTGCAAGAGACCCCGTTTGTCGTAAAAAATAGATTGCATGGGTGCAAAGGACGAGAGGTTCGTGGGTTCCAAATGACAGGTAGGTGCGCATACAGCTACTAAAAAAAAAAAATAATAGGTTGGGGCGGACCACATAATCAGTCTCTCGTGTAACAAAAGATCCGCGTACGTATGACAGGCGCGCTAAATGTGTCAAAGTGCGTATCGGGCTCGCCCACGAAGGCTACGGTGTCGGCTCGCACACGAAGGCTGCTGTGACAGCTCGCCAGCGAAGTCTGCCACATCGTGCCTTGCGGATCAGTACGGCATTGGGCAGGCTGGCTCATACATACTCCCTGGGAGTCTGTCGCCGCTGCTACAGTATGTATGAGCCAGCCTGGCGGAAGCCATGCTCGTCCAAGAGGCACGACGCGGCACCCTTCGCCGACCAAACCGCCTCCCTTTTCGATCCACTTCCGCGGTGGGGATGAGCCATCGCGGCCCGGCGCCATGATAAGGCACCCCGGCCGACAAGGCAAGGGCCAGCAGCCGGCTCAGCCTTGCTGACAAGGTCGGTGGGCGGCTCGGCCTTCCGCCAGGCTAGCTCATCAAAAGGGAGGCGGTTTGGCCGTGATCGCACATCATCTTAATATGGCTCGAAACAATAGTGTACTATTGCTCTGGTAACTTCTCTCGGTTGTGTGATGTTCTCTTCTTTGAAAAGAGCTTCCTTGTCAGAAAGCGTGTGTTCGTTTCCCATAGTAGGGTCCACAGTGCGTTTTCAATGGCGAATATCCGGGGTGACGTCACGGACAGGAGATGCAGCCAATATGGCGACCACTTGCATGTCGTCGAATGACACTTCCGCAACTTTAAAATTTAAAAATTTATTTTTTCGTGTAGACATTGAAGCGAAAAATTTTATATGTATTTTTCATT
Source organism: Syngnathoides biaculeatus (assembly GCF_019802595.1). NCBI lineage: Eukaryota > Metazoa > Chordata > Actinopteri > Syngnathiformes > Syngnathidae > Syngnathoides > Syngnathoides biaculeatus. The sequence continues at coordinate 8,359,987 of NC_084656.1, read as the reverse complement.
ACAATATCTATTTTAGAAAGTTTATAGGGATGACACTTGACCTTTAACTAAAAATTGTACTGGTAAGTAAATGATTGAAAACAAAAATTTCTTATGTACTCAATGCAAATGTATTCAACTTCAAAGTTAAATACAAATGAACTTGTACTTTTACTTAAATATAGTGTCGTGTTGAACAAAAATTTAGGTTAAAATTTGTATACTTCATATTTTTAATTCAATGATTCCCTTGAGGAGCGCAAGAGGGAGCCCGCGGACCATGAGCGATACTTGCACTACACTTTGTGTATCGCTGCTTTCAATAAACATTTCTACTCACATTCACACCTAAGGGTCTTCGGTGTACCTAACTTGCACGTTTGTTTGTATTTCATTTGATAATTTCATACATGAAACTTTAAATTTTGGAGAAATATATACAGTATATACTGTATTTTGGGAGTTTTCAAGATTTTCATATCTGGTCATTTAAAGCAGTTCACTGGCCATTATGCTTTGTTGACGTCATACTTAGTATCTAAATAAATCAATACATTTGTTTAACAATAATGACTCACATGTTTAATGAGTCATGTGTGCGGAAATTCCTATGTTACAATATGCTCCACTTCCTGTTCTATGGTTGCTGTCACACTTTTCCTGGAAATCTTCTATCACAAAATTAACCAAAGAAAAAGAAGTGAAGTCTCAAGAGATTTGTTTAAGTCCCACATGACATGCTGAGCATTTTATGCAACGTGTAAATGCCGCGTTGCACTGATCTAGCTCAAATTCGATTATTCGCGCTCAATAGCATGCTTGGCGTGGCTTCGTGGTTTTTTTTTTTTTTCAGGGTGAAGAATACATGCACTTGAAATTGAAAGTAGATGTATCTTGTGCTCGACAACACCCTCTCGAGGTGGAGTCGGCGTGGCTGCCGCCCGAGTCCACCCCGCTCTGTTACACAACACACTTATGAATAGTTAAAGTCGAGCTAAAATAAAGCTAAACGCCAGCCCGCCGAGGGGAGGCTATTAAAGTTTAAAGATGGCCGGGGGGGAATTAATGCACTGCAGGCTGGTGGGTAACAACATTGCTGTGCAGTTTTGGTGTGTGCGTGTGAGCATTTTTAGGAAAAGCTAAACAGGACGAGAGCATACTGTAAGTGGGCCAAATGAGCAGAGAGATGTTCCAGGAGATAACGGATGTGCTTCGAACGCTGCGAGGCAAACGAGAGACAAAACATTAACCGGGATGGCCATTTTTTTCAATAACCAAATATGCTTGCACCTTATGTAACCCATGACATGTTCTCACTCATGTGTCATGTTGCGCTGAACCTACTTTGCTCTCACTTACTAGCTACATCCATGACAATAAGAGGTTGAGGTTAACCTTCCTTAATTCGTTTTCATTTTTGTAGCTGTAATGTTTGTTGTTTTCATTTGTGTGCATTTTTATCAGGTAATACGAAATTAAATGTTCTGTTTTCTTGTCGAATACGAACTGCTATTGGTCTGTTTGCTTTGACTTGCGGCCACGAACTTGCGATACGAGTGGCAGTAGACTCAGTTTTACGCATTTCACAATAAGGAGCAGTTTGGCAAATATTGTAGGATTCATCCCAAAAAAAAAAAAAAAGGCTTCAAATGTTTAATGGTACTCCCATTCCTAATTTGCTGTCTCACTAAATATAAAGCAAGGTTAGCATCGATCAATGAGGGTTTAAAGCAATGTATTTTTTAACACAATAGCCACAAGCATATATTCTTAATCCTGTACAAAAAGGGACTAATTTTACAGTATGAGTCATTTTTAGAAGTACAAGAAGTTGATCCTTTGTTTTGGTCTGCATGTCTGTATTATACTCCCTCCTGGTGGCCAATGCGGGTACATCAGATGGAGCAGCACAATTAATTGGATTGTTAAATTTATGATACACAAACTATTTAATTTTTTATATTCTACCTACTGACATTATTACTATATATGTATTCTTTTTAATAAATTAAAATGTGGTAATTTTTCCTGATTGAAAAACAACATTGTTTTTTGGGTGGGGGGGTATTTAGAGATAAATGGCATTTCCATTCATTTCATATGAGATACGCACAATCACAGAATAGTTTAAACTCAAATCTCAAGGCATCACTGTAATTTTCTTTTTGTATGAGGGTTATGTATGCTTTTTTACTATACTTTTTCTATGTTTAATTTTCATCTACTATATTTTGTATTTTTTTGTGTAATGTTATGTATTTTTCATCAATTCCTCTACTTTTTCTAATATTGTAGATTTTTATTTGTTCGGTATTTTTCTTGTATTTTTTTCCATCAAATATTATTTGTGAATTTCTGTACGATCGTGAAGGTGAATATTTTTGTCTGAAATGTTTTTTTCTAATATTTGTGAAGTTTTCCTCTCGGATATTTTGTATTTCTGTGTATTATTTTAGTATCTGTATTAAGAAACTGAAGATGAACACTGCATGTACAAAATTTCTTATCTTGGCACTGATCTTTTTTTTTAGTGACTATCCAATATTTGTATTTTATTTTAGGAAACAAGACCTGCAGACACAACTGTAACAGTTTCAATCGGCTGAATTATGTGATAAATGTTTTTCCACATTGCACCCAAAATGGTTGCTCCCTACCCACCAGCTGAAAATCACTGCGTTAAAGCAAATCATGTACTGCAGGTTTCTTCCTAAAATATTTACAATTATTGCAAATTGTCTTGTACTTTTAATAATGTTGAGATATTGCAAGAAGTTCTTTTGTCACAGAAGTCTTTAAAAAAAATTTTTGTTTTAGCTGTTTTCGAAACTGGCTATCCATGAAATTGTTGTGTACAGTTGAACCACACTATTTGCAAGGGAAATGGACATGGCCTGACCACAATTAGAGGAAATATGTCAATAATTGACATTAATTGCTATGGGTGGAAAAATGCAGACAAGCAGAGGATCGGGTTAAAAACAAAACGGGGGGAAATGCGGGCAATAGGGAAAAAAATACCACCAGTATGCACCGTATACAGGCATGCAATAATAAGATTAGGCATTTGTACATTTATATGGTCTCATAGTTATCATGGCCCTCAAGGCGACAAGATTGAGTTTGACACCACTTACATACACTACATGCCGACGACTAATGTATTTTCGTGGTGGATTAGCGGCTAATGCTGACCAGATGACAAAGTATTATTAAAATATGCACATGGATGCTTCACAAATGTCAGGATGGCAAGTGTTAAGTTGCATCGAGAACTACTTCTCCATCCAGCATAACACTACTCACTACTGATGTCCATGTCATAAGACTACGATGGCTCCTCTTGTCATGATCCTGCCGCTCCAGCCCGGGCTGTGCGGGTGCCAGCGCGGTTGCGCTGATTGGGAGGCACACACCTGCGCCTAATGCGGGCTGATTATCCAGCGTATTTATATGACCCCCGATGGCAACTGGTCCGGGCCAGTGCGTTGAGCTTCATGTCCTGTTCGAGTGCTCCGGTATCCCTGATCGACAACCCGTGTGTACCGACCTCCGTCCGTTCTCCGACCAACCTTGTAAGCCTGACTCCTTTGATACTTCTGCCTGCTTTGATCGTTCTCCTGTGTACCGACTCCTGCCTGCCCGCTCACCTGCTCTCTTCGTCCGACGTCCTGACTACCGCTGCTGCACCCGACTGTCTGCCCGATCCCCGACCTCAGAATAATAAACGTTTCTCCCCGGACTACCTTGCATCGTCCGAGTCCTGCATTTGGGTCCTACTCCCGTTCCAATGGGACGTGACACCTCTAGTTATTCATAATTACTAACTTGCACAATAGAAAAATAAACAAAATCAAGAAACAAAAAGCTCATGGCCAGCTTTTATACGCAAGGGCTCATGCTCAAGCGCAAAATGCATGACATGTTTTACGTGAGCAATCATGTCCAATCAAAGTGGCTCCTCTCATTCCCTTTAAATGTGGTACAATGATAGCCTCTTATAGGAACATCGCCATGCAGAAGAGATGAGTAATCGCCATGATCCATGGGTGACTAGACCATTTTCACTGCTCTTGGCCTGTGTGGCATCAGTCAATGTTAGAATGTTTTTCCCTTATTAAACACAGAATGATCTGGTGAAAACATGCACCACGTTTGCGGACTTCAGAATCCACCAGCCTGCGTCCTTATCAAATCCACCAAAATTGCATTAGATTGGGGGTTTATTTACAGTGCCGGACTTAGACTTGGTCCCAGGTAGAATAAATTTAGACTTTATGCCACCTGATTGTCACTTTGCCGGCTGCAACACCAAGGGTACACCTTCACTGTGCCGAAACGGAGCTTGTCACAGACCCGTCTGCCAAATTGGTATAAATATGCAGTGAACCTTGGGCTTGCATGAAAATCAAGAGAGACAAGCTCAAAAACCAGAGATATTCAACAGAACAAAAAAAAAAAAAAACGTCCACACTAATCACCGGCACAAGGACACTATCAAGGTGATTGTGACTGCTCCTCTTACCAGACATTACTAACGTGTCAACTTGCAAAATAGAAATACATATATAATGATGAGGAAAAACTTAGTCAATAGAAAATTAGTAGTCCATGGTACACTCGGTCACATACTGTACATGTGCAATGTACACACACCGACTATCGTGATGGCTCTTCTTACCAGTTATTGATGACAACAGACAGGTTCCACAATAGAAATATATATATATATATATATGTGTGTGTGTGTGTGTGTGTGTGTGTGTGTGTGTGTGTGTGTGTGTGTGTGTGTGTGCATTATATTATTCATAGCATGCTCTGTTACACGACAATATGAGTGCAATTTATGTGTTACATGCTTCTATGATCATACCTCTCACCAGTTACTTATGATAACGGTCACTGTGCATCAAACAAATGAACAACAGAGCAAAGAAAATAGTCCAACCTCACTCACAAACAAGTATATGTATGAAATGCAAACTTCCAGAGGAAACCCAACACAATGCTGTGAAATAACGCAGTTCATGGTATGGTCGGTAACACACATTCCATATGATAATGTGATAATTAATGACAGCCGCTTAGAAATCAACATAATGATGGGCAAAAACTCACATTTTGGAATCAACTGTACATTGGGTTCTGGTCTATTTATTAAGTACATCCATACATCACAATATGGTGAGCAAAAAAAAAAAAAGTAGGTAGGTGGACAGTAACAACAAAAACAACACACTGGATGACCCCACGAAGCGGAAACAGATTAGATTTGTTCTCCTCCTGATTTAGCATGTAATTATGCAGCTCTGAAGTTGACTGAACACCAAAGTATTTGCCTCCGAGGTAGTGCACACAAAGGCAATCAAAAGTGAACTAATTTGTCGAGAACTAACAGTTCCTTGCCCTCGGGACAACACACATTTAGATCGAATGAGATTGTTCCTGGAAAAAAAAATGGAGGCGGGAATAGTGAAAGTGAATGATGGTCTACAGTAGTGGGCATAAGAATTGTACCAAGAAATGTAATAAATCATCATGGTTAAATGTAGACTGCTCAGACTATTTAAGACACGGACAGCAAGTCATTTCACTTTCTAATAAATCCTCAGAGGGCCACTTTAGAAAGAAAAATAACGAGCAACAATTGAGCCCTCCGTAGAAATTGCGCAATCCGCGTCACTGACCAATCAGAGGCCAGAGATCTGCATAAACCATGCCCTTTTTGGACCTGCTGTTTTCTAAGACATCGCTGCATGGTCCAGTATAGCTTCTGTTGGCGTTTTATCGCGTATTTGGGTTCTTTAACAATAGATATGGTTAAGAGATGTAGTCACGGACTTTATAATAATGACGACAGGTATCCTGAAAGGCTAGTTGGTGGAGTTCAATTCGTACCCTTTCCAAAACCGAAGACCCAGTACGAAAAATGTCTTTGATGGATCAAACTTTGTGGAAGACCACATCATCAACTGAATCCATCTAAAATCAACCGGAACAGAAGACCGAGTACGAAAAATGTCTTTGATGGATAAAACTTTGTGGAAGACCGCATGATCAACTGAATCCATCAACCGGAACAGATATGTTTGCACGAAGGTAAGTCCGATATTTGATTTTCAATACGTCTCATATAAATGAATTAGCAGTTCTTCGCTTGCATAATATAGCTACATGTGAATGATTGACACACTTGATCTATATATATATATATATATATATATATATATATATATAAACATTGGTATGATTGTCAGTGTGACTGTTGTCTGTCTCCATGTGCCCTGCCATTGGCTGGCAACCAGTTCAGGCTGTACCTCGCCTCCTGCCCAAAACCAGCAGGGATAGGCTCCAGCACCCCGGCAACCCTCATGAGGATAAGCGGCTCAGAAAATGGATGGATACACAGGTTCCAAAGTTGTTTTTTTTTTTTTTACTATATCTCCTAGTGGGAACTTCCCACTAAATCCAAGAAAAATGACCACATGGGCCATTTTTAAAGGAAGGCTTTGTCAAAACTAACTAACATTAAAAGTTAGTAAATGAGGGTTCAGTGTTTCTTTTAATGCCAGAGTTATCCGCAGATTTCACCGAGAAACATCTCTAAATTGGAAAGGTATTATCGAAATGGGCCCGGCTGGAAAACTGACAGCCCTTCAGCTTTTGCCAACTCTGTAGTGCTGCTTCCTGTTCTGACTCCACATTGCTCGCTGATACGTTTCACCAAACACAGAATGTCCACTATCTGGCATTTTGTGGACGATTTTTGTGAAAAATAATTACAAACAATGTTCAAGCCTCTGCGCATGAGCCCGAATACACACATCCCAGCACTTGACGTGTTATTGTCACGACCCATCGATAAGGAGGGAGGACCCAAATGCAGGACTCGGGAGACGCAGAGGTAATTCGGGAAAAACGTTTATTGTTCCAAGTTCGGGGATCGGGCAGACAGTCGGGTGCAGCAGCGGTAGTCAGGACGTCGGGTGTAGAGAGCAGGTCCGCGGGCAGGCAGGAGTCTGTACACGGGAGATCGATCAAAGAAGGCAGAAGTGTCAAAGGAATCAGGCTTACGGGGTCGGTCGGAGAACAGGCGGAGGTCGGTACACACGGGTTCTCGATCAGAGATACGGGAGTGGAGGAACGGGGCATGAGTTGCAACGATCTGGCCAAGGACCAGTTGTTCCCAGGGTCCTATATATACTGGGTGTCATTAGAGTTCATGAGGCGCAGGTTTGTGTCTACTGATTGGCTGGCCACGCCCAGCCCGGGCTGGAAGCCAGAAGCATGACAGTTTTAGAGGGGGCGTGGCACTAACGACGAACAATAACAGTCCCATTATATGGACCGCGGAGATTTGATGCTTTTCTGAGTTGGTTTCAATGTAGAGATTAGCAACAGCAAGTGTTGCCTGAGTTTTTTTTTTTTTTTTTTTACCCCAAGCAGCAAGCCTTCTCAACGACTGGCAGCAGCGGCGGTGGGGGTTCGAGGGCATGCGCGGATCACTGTAAATAGTAACCGGGGAGTGTTGTGTTCTGAGAGCTAGCAAAGCGTGTTGATGCTTCGTGTTATTACTATAACGACCATTGAGCAAACAAAATAAAAATATCAATGTACAATGTTCAAGCGCTTGAGCCAGAACACACACAAGGGGAATTTGATGTGTTGGGAGGGACGTGGCGCTGACGAGGAACAACAACAGTCCCATGAAATGGACCGCACAGATTTGATCCTTTTCTGAGAAGTTGGTTTAGATGTAGAGAATATAGAGCAGGTGGCCAGACTTTTTTTTTTTTAACTCAGAGTTGTACTTTTCAAGCAGCAAAGCTTCTTGCGATCCACTGGCGGCGGAAGGCTGTTGCACGAGCGGATCGCCGTAAATAGTAACCGGGAAGTGTTTCACGTATATATCCATCCATCCATTTTCTTGGCCGTACGATGGTCGAAGGTGTGCTGTAGCCTGTCCCAGCTGTCAACGGGCAGGAGGCAAGTTTACACACACGCAGACACTGGGAGAACATGCAAACTCCACACATGGAAGTCCGGGATTGAACAGCTGCGCCACCCTCAAAAAGTATGTTGTTGCTTTACCGTACCAGCACGAGAGGCTATAACATAGCGGCTAATAACCAGTAATGATTAAATGCATGCAAATTTCCCCGCTGATGAATGAGCTTCAACTGTGACAGCCACAGCTTTATCCTGTCAGGTTGACCCTACGGGAGGTTAAAGGAGGACAAATTTGGGTGCATTTTCTCAGTTTAGGTGAAGAACAAGTCGGCATCATGGCTCAGGTAGAACGAAGGGGCTGCAATGCTAAGCATCGGCGACATCAGGGGTGCAGTCGACGATGTTTCTTCTGCGTATGGCTCTGAAAGCTGGCACATTTCCAGATTTTGCTTAGATTTCAAATATGTTCTTTGTTTTTAATTTTTATTTTCAATTAATGTCCAAACTATATGTAATAATATTACTTCACATTTGAGGGTTTATTGTACATATGAATTTTGGGGAGTCTTCCTTTAAGCTCCATTGTTCTGACAATTTTTTTCAATGTAATTTCTGATTTCTCAATTTTTAACTCAACTTACTCTCTTGCACTCTACACTTGTCTCTGTGCAGTCAGTTTCCATTTCCATTTTCCAAGCCGCTTATACTCACAAGGGTCGTGGGAGTGCTAGAGTCAGTGATTTCAGTACCTACTGTCTGCAATGCAGATTTGACTGGCTGAATACACTCACATGTGATCGGTGGACGTAGTTCATCAATCCCGTAAAGCTTGAAATATGCTGTTTTAAACCATCATTTTTTGGCTATGGGGTGGGTCCATTTGGGTACGGACCGCGAGTTAGTGATCTCTGATTTAAACGATATCAGAACAATTGAGCAATTGAGTCAACTGTTTAGCTCCGTAGCACAGCAGCTAGTTTGCTCGTGGGCTAGCAAATATACTCTTCCTAAAATGTCCCAGTTGTTTGCATCTACTGAGCCAAAGCTGGTCCGCTAGCGGCTCGCTGTGTTGGAGAAAATCTATGGAGTCCGGAAAACAAAGTCTCCATTCTCATGATGGAACGATTACTCGCCCTACATTTCTTCTGATTGGCTGGCACAAAGACGGGACTCATACTTGATTCCCTGAAGCACTTCAGCAATACATACACACACACACACACACGCACGCACACATGCATAAGGTTTGTTTGAGCAACTTTTGCTCATCATTTTTTAATTTGAGCAGAAACTTTCTAATTTTGAGGAGAAATTGTTTTTTTCCATTTTGAACCAAAGGAACCCAAAACAAGGATTTTCTGAAGCAATAAAAATGTAGGGCTGCAGCTACTAGATATTTTAGTCATCGATCAATCAATTATTTGGATAAATTATATTTTTGCTTGTCTCAAGAGCTATTTTAGCACAAAAGAGAAAATAAAATTTCATTTAATAATGTACAGCTAATTGGCTCTCTTTTTTATACAACCATTTCTTTTTCTTCCTCTTTCATTTCTTGATTTCACAGTCTGCTTCAAAGACAAGGGATAATTATGAAGCTTTTAAAGCATTAACAACCTTTGAGCATCTTCACATAAAATAGCTAACAGCAAACATTTTAGCATTTTGTGATATATGAATAAGTTGCGTTCATGGCCACGCATTTACGATCTTGGACCAACTTTTGAAAGTGTTCAATTTGTGCAACCTAAAATTAGGAAAAATCAAGAGAGAAAAATATTTCCTTCAACAAAACCCTCCTCTGTTTAGATACGTGATGATGATAGATTTCATTCTTTTTTCTTCCTGGCTACATTTACTGTGTTTTTTTCACTTAGATGACTCAATGTAAAGCTCATCCGATGGGTCATATGTTGCACGGTGACTATACTAAGCAAAAAGTATGTTCAGTTAAGGCCTTTTTACACTGAACTTGGCAATGCGATTTACGCCCACAACTTTTCTATTCATTGCATATGTACTGAGGGGACGTTTAGTCGTCTCACGGAGCAGGGCGACAATGTCGAGGGCGTCTGATGCTCAGCGACAGGAACCTCGAATAGAAACAAGCTCTATTTCGAGAGCGAGTTCACGGTTCCGTCAGAATGGTCCTCCAATGGGAGAAGGGGTGGAAGAGCGATTTCCGTGTGCTGTGGAGTGGCGGATTTGGACTTGGTTTATAAACCTCGAAGGCGTCTTGGTGAAATCATAGCTCACGGTCAAACCTAAACTCGCCGAGTTCCCGATAGGAGATTATTTTGAGTGCAAATTTTTTTTTGTGTGTGCTGCTTATCTCGTCCTCCTTCTCAAATTGAGCATCACAAGCTTTCTTTTGCAGAACAGAACAGATACAAGTGGCAGAAGTTGTCGAGGTGCGGCCTACAGCTTCAGCAGGAAAACTTTCCTCTCACCTCCTTTTTATCATCTACGTCAGCACTTCCAAATTTGGGCGTGGTGCACAGGTCATTATGGTCCTTTTACATTGAGCAAGTGCAGTGTGAAAAGGCCTTTACAACAAATGGGCAACACAAACTCAATGCGAGACTTCATTTGAGCCCTGCACGCATAATGTGTGTCAGTGCACAGTGATTCACCGTCCTTTCAAGAAGTTCATGCAAGAAAACCCTACAATATGGTGGAGTTGAAAGAATTCTGCAAAGGAGAGTGGGACAAATTAAAGACTCATTGTAATTATCGCAAAAGCTTGATTTCAGTTATTGCTGTCATGGGAGGGACAACCCATTATTAGGTTCAGGGGGCAATTACTTTTTCACAGAGGATCAGAAAGGTTTGAATCCTTTTTTGTCCCTTAATAAATTGAATCGTCATTTGAAAACTTCATTTTAATGCAGCCCTATGGGGGCACAAACCAGTGCAATCTGTAGGCCGGTCCCAAGCCCGGATAAATGCAGAGGGTTGCGTCAGGAAGGGCATCCGGCGTAAAAACTGTGCCAAACAAATATGAGCGTTCATCTAAAGAATCCCATACCGGATCGGTCGTGGCCCGGGTTAACAACGCCCGCCCCCGGCACTGCTAACCTACAGGGCGTCGGTGGAAATTCAGCTACTGTGGGTCGAAGACAAAGAAGAGGAGGAAACCGGATCCAGCGTCAGAAGAAAAAGAGGAATGCACAGAGCCTACAACTGAGTGTAGGGACTTTGAATGTTGGGACTATGACAGGAAAAGCACAGGAGTTGGTTGACATGATGATTAGGAGAAAGGTTGATATTCTGTGCATCCAAGAGAGCAGGTGGAAAGGTAGTAAGGCTAGAAGTTTGGGAACAGGGTTTAAATTATTCTACCACGGAGTAGATGGGAAGAGAAATGGAGTAGGGGTTATTTTAAAGGAAGAGCTGGCTAAGAATGTCTTGGAGGTAAAAAGAGTATCAGATCGAGTGATGAGACTAAAATTTGAAATTGAGGGTGTTATGTATAATGTGGTTAGCGGCTATGCACCACAGGTAGGATGTGACCTAGAGTTGAAAGAGAAATTCTGGAAGGAACTAGATGAAGTAGTTCTGAGCATCCCAGACAGCGAGAGAGTTGTGATTGGTGCAGATTGTAATGGACATATTGGTAAAGGAAACAGGGGCGATGAAGAAGTGATGGGTAAGTACGGCATCCAGGAAAGGAACTTTGAAGGGCAGATGGTGGTGGACTTTGCAAAAAGGATGGAGATGGCTGTAGTGAACACTTATTTCCAGAAGAGGGAGGAACATATAGTGACCTACAAGAGCGGAGGTAGAACCACGCAGGTAGATTATATTTTGTGCAGACGATGTAATCTGAAGGAGGTTACTGACTGTAAAGTAGTGGTAGGGGAGAGTGTAGCTCGACAGCATAGGATGGTAGTATGTAGGATGATTCTGGTGGTGGGTAGGAAGATTAAGAAGACAAAGGTAGAGCAGAGAACCATGTGGTGGAAGCTGAGAAAGGAAGAATGTCGTGCGGCCTTCCGGAAAGAGGTGAGACAGGCTCTCGATGGACAACCGAAGCTCCCGGAAGACTGGACGACGACAGCCAAGGTGATCAGAGAGACAGGCAGGAGAGTACTTGGTGTGTCATCTGGTAGGAAAGGGGAGAAGGAGACTTGGTGGTGGAACCCCAAAATACAGGGAGTCATACAAGGAAAGAGATTAGCGAAGAAGAAGTGGGATACTGAGAGGACTGAGGAGAGGCGAAAGGAGTACATCGAGATGCGACGTAGGGCAAAGGTAGAGGTGGCAAAGGCTAAACAAGAGGCATATGAAGACATGTACACCAGGTTGGACACGAAAGAAGGAGAAAAGGATCTCTACAGGTTGGCCAGACAGAGGGATAGAGATAGGAAGGATGTGCAGCAGGTAAGGGTGATTAAGGATAGAGATGGAAATGTGTTGACTGGTGCCGGTAGTGTACTAAATAGATGGAAAGAATACTTTGAGAAGTTGATGAATGAAGAAAATGAGAGAGAAGGAAGAGTTGAAGAGGCAAGAGTGAAGGACCAGGAAGTGGAAATGATTACTAAGGGGGAAGTCAGAAAGGCACTACAAAGGATGAAAAATGGAAAGGCAGTTGGTCCTGATGACATACCGGAGAGGTATGGAAGCAATTTGGAGAGATGGCTGTGGAGTTTTTGACCAACTTATTCAACAGAATACTAGCGGGCGAAAAGATGCCTGAAGAATGGAGGAAAAGTGTTCTAGTTCCCATTTTTAAGAACAAAGGGGATGTTCAGAGGTGTGGGAACTATAGAGGAATAAAGTTGATGAGCCACACAATGAAGTTATGGGAAAGAGTAGTGGAGGCTAGACTCAGGACAGAAGTAAGTATCTGCGAGCAACAGTATGGTTTCATGCCTAGAAAGAGTACCACAGATGCATTATTTGCCTTGAGGATGCTCGTGGAAAAGTACAGAGAAGGTCAGAAGGAGCTACATTGTGTCTTTGTGGATCTAGAGAAAGCCTATGACAGAGTACCAAGAGAGGAACTGTGGTACTGCATGCGTAAGTCTGGTGTGGCAGAGAAGTATGTTAAAATAGTACAGGACATGTATGATGGCAGCAGAACAATGGTGAGGTGTGCCTTAGGTGTGACAGAGGAATTTAAGGTGGAGGTGGGACTGCATCAGGGATCAGCTCTGAGCCCCTTCCTGTTTGCAGTGGTAATGGATAGGCTGACAGATGAGGTTAGACTGGAATCCCCTTGGACCATGATGTTCGCAGATGATATTGTCATATGCAGTGAAAGCAGGGAGCACGCAGAGGAACAATTGGAAAGATGGAGACATGCACTGGAAAGGAGAGGAATGAAGATTAGCCGAAGTAAAACAGAATATATGTGCGTGAATGAGAAAAGTAGAGGGGGAAGAGTGAGGCTACAGGGAGAAGAGATAGCGAGGGTGGACGACTTCAAATACTTGGGGTCAACAATACAGAGCAATGGAGAGTGTGGTCAGGAAGTGAAGAAACGGGTCCAAGCAGGTTGGAACAGCTGGCGAAAGGTGTCTGGTGTGTTATGTGACAGAAGAGTGTCTGCTAGGATGAAGGGCAAAGTTTACAAAACAGTGGTGAGGCCGGCCATGATGTACGGATTAGAGACGGTGGCACTGAAGAAACAACAGGAAGCTGAACTGGAGGTGGCAGAAATGAAGATGTTGAGGTTCTCGCTCGGAGTGACCAGGTTGGATAGGATTAGAAATGAGCTCATTAGAGGGACAGCCAAAGCTGGATGTTTTGGAGACAAGATTCGAGAGAGCAGACTTCGATGGTTTGGACATGTTCAGAGGCGAGAGAGTGAGTATATTGGTAGAAGGATGCTGAGGATGGAGCTCCCAGGCAAAAGGGCGAGAGGAAGACCAAAGAGAAGGTTTATGGATGTGGTGAGGGAAGACATGAGGGCAGTTGGGGTTCGAGAGGAAGATGCAGGAGATAGGCTAAGATGGCAAAAGATGACACGCTGTGGCGACCCCTAACGGGACAAGCCGAAAGGAAAAGAAGAAGATTTGAAAACTTCATTTTGTATTTCCATGGATTGTCTCTGAGTGACATTAAAATTAGTTTGATGATTTGAACACGTGTTGGGAAAAAAACTGAAATCAGGAAGGGGGCAAGTACTTTTTCACGGCACTGTATGTGAGAAATGTGATCTGTGGAAGAAAAAAAATAATCTGGCATCTGTGACCCCATCTTGTACCTGTCATCTGATATACTAGAAACCGCTGCCCCGAGGAGAAAAAAAACAAAGCAAAAAATAATAAGGGCCATAAGGCATGACTTACAAGGTCTCAATCATTTGTCACACTCACGGGCAAACCCTCGCATCCTTGCATAAAATAAAGGTTTAAACCAATAACAGTTAGTGTTATAGTCACACTCGGCTATGAATAAAATGCTATTTTGGTGGATTAACAAGATACCAGATCAGTGTTAGTCTACACCACAAAAGAAGAAAAAGACAGATAACAGCCCTAGACACTCTCTGGACTGAAGTTCTCCTAACTCAGATGTGGTCAGTGTGTCCACTTCGATCAAGTATGATAATACAGAGTGGCTTTATACTTTTTCAATACTCTATCTAATCAGTTCGCTGTGATTAATGATCCACTTGTGTTAAAAAGGATTGTCGTGATTGAGCCAACGGGCAAAACATGTTAATGGGTCCGAAAATCCAAATGCCCTTTCTTTATCTGTTTACAGGAGCACATTCCCACTGATTTGTAATTTTACTTTGACATTAAAAGTAGATTGATATATAGACAGACAGATATAATGTAAATCGATCCATTCGTACATGCAGTAAACATATTATTGACTTTTCAAATTTAAAGTGCAAGCCACAACATAATAGGAGGCTTCAAATGATAAACAAGTGATGCACTTTGCTGTGCATACATGTACAGTTGGCTTGTATCATAGTACTTGCAAACACTGATGGTGTTTTTTCCTCATAGCTTGGTTTTGTGAACATTTTTTTCCACACCAACGCGCTGGGCCAACAACGTGTGATACAAACAAGTTCAAAGGAGGGGAGCACGTCTAATATCGGGGGAGCAGATATCTGAAAACGTATGCGCACGGATGCACGTCGTCTACACGTATGAGATGGCGCCAAATGGATGTAGTGTATATTTTGCCCCTGAGAAATCCCTGGTGATGTGAATAAAAATTGAAAAAGCAAATCAGTGGATATTGTCTACTAACTACGTGCGGAAAAACGGACTGTTTCAATAGGCCAGTGATTCCCAATCAGGCACCCTGGCATGATTATCAGGTAATGTGGGACGTGTTGGTTGGACAGTGGTGGTGCGGGAAATTCTGCAAATTCACTCAATTTGAATGGTCATCATTATTTCAGACGTGATCTTTTTATTTTGGGTTTTTATAATGACTTCTACTTTTTGCTTTGCTTTGTCGTAACCCATCAAATTTTCCTCATGTAAAATGGGCGTGTTGGCTCAGTAAAGGTTGGGAAACACTGCAATCGGCTGCCTGCCGATGTGGTATCGATTTACACTTCTTGACGTTTTTACGGCTGCCAAGTTCGCACGGTAGGGTGTTTTGTGTTTGTGGATTGCAGCTTGTTGGACTTAAATGAGTCTCTTCTTGGTAAAATAGAACATGAAAACAACAACTATGACTGCTCCTACCACCAGCAGCACCTCTGTGAATTATAATCATAATAATAGTGAATGGCAGCACGGTGAACGATTGGTTAGCACATTTGCCTGACAATTCGGAAGACTTGGGTTTAAATCCTGTGTGCAGTATGCATGTTCTCACTGTGGCTGCGTGGGTTTTCTCCAGGAACTCCAGTTTCCTCCCACATCCCAAAAACATGCATGGTAGTTTGCCAGAACGACTCAAAATTGCCCGTAGGTGTGAATATGAATATGAGTGCAAGTGGCTGTTTGTGTGCACTGCGATTGGTTGGCGACCAGTTCAGGGAGTGCCCTCTTCCCCGGAGATAACCGGGATAGGCTCCAGCATGCCGGCAACCCTAGTGAGGATAACCGGTATGGAAGATGAATGAATGAATGAATATTACTATGGATTCACAAGAACCTTTCTGAAAAGTATGTGGGGAGGATAATGATGTTTATAGGAGTTCAAAGATGACAAGATGACATGTTTTGAGATGAAGTGTACCCCTATTGTATCTGCTGATGAAAACAATCATTGGTGAAAGGCAGCATTAGCAGAACCGGGAATGCAAATAGATTATCAGTGAGCAAAATGGTGCTGCTCTTTACCAAGTAAACCAAAACAAATTTTGAGACAATGGAACAGCTTGTGCACACACACAATATGCGTAAAGATGTCACAGCTTGTTTATATGCAAGAAGTCATCAGCTGTTACACTTTTAGCCAATTTAGTTGAAAGATAAATTTGAATATGACTTGAAGGAAAGCAGGAACTGCAAATCACAACACTTTGGAGTACAAAAGAGTAATTCAATGACAAGTAAGCTTTTCATTTGCTGAAAGCAGAAATCTTGTTCCAGTTCTAGACAACGCCTTCAAGTCCAGGCAAAACATGCACTGAAATTCATAGTAATATGATAGTAGTCAAATAATAATAGAATAGATGGAATAAATAGTTTTATTCCATTATGTTTTACACAAAACTTTTATGAGCACAATACCCACCAAATCTTATCCAGTTTCAAGTCAAATAGTTTTTTTTTTTTTTTAATATAACTTTCAAGAGGGCCCTACTGAGTGAATTTTCAGGGGTTGTGTATGGAACACTTAGAACACACATTTTAAACACACTATTAAAAAATGAAAATTTGAGGGTTTAAAAAAAAAACGATTCCTTGGGGTGCAAGGGTGCAGTCGCAGGGTGTGTTAACTGTTTAAATGAGTTTACATGACTAAATTTTTTTAATAATGTAAAAATTAAAATGAAATTTAAACATATGTAATACTTATATATGCATATTTGGGCCTCGAGATGGGTCATTGATTGACAGCAATATTGAGTTAACATATTTATAGAATGCCAACAAAGCTCTACATTTTGGGTGTGATGTTCTAATGAAAAATCTATGGAAAATTGTGAAGGCTTTCAATTTCTTTGGTTGCTAGGACAAATCTTTTTTTTCTGTGCAGCTTTACCATTGGTAATGTAAGAAACAAAGACATCTGACAAATTTCACCCACATTCACTAAATACAGCCAAAATATTTTCAAGATAAAATGCGTTATCCTGACATAATATTTAAATAAATCTAGCAATCTCAGATTTTTTTATCTCACTGCTTTTCTGCCTCATGCACACCCACTTTCTCCACTTGCAAAGCTGCTCTGTATATGATTTGTTGAGAAATTACAAAGCAAATAATTGGTTAGTGCTTTTCCACCATGCATGTACCATATTTACAACCACAGGTTACATTGCAGGCATCGGTCAAAATGATCTAATAATACCTATGAACCCGAATCAAAAGGTGTCTGGGTCCCGATTGGCACTGCAGTCCACCCATTGAGGACTTTTGGCCTCTAGAGTAAACCCAATAAGCACACCTTGGGTCACCGCAGAGTATTTATAGTCCTTAAGAACCCGAAAAACAAAAGAAGCCATAAAAAAGGCAATTCATATAAGCAGATAAAATAATAATGGAGGAACCAAAGAGGAAAAAGCAGGACATGTTGCTCATTGAGATAACATGTGAATGAGAGGCTGCATGCAAATATATGCACAGACAAATGTTCATGTCTTGACCGCATCTTGTTCAAGGCCTGAAATGAGCGAGGAGAACGCTCACTGGATGTGCCCGCGAGTGTCCAGTAGTGCCCATACCTGGTCAAAATGCTGAACGGCAGGCTCCCTCCTCTGAATCTGGAGCTGCTTGTCGATGTTGTCCTTGAGGCACTGGCACACGCGATGCTTCTGCTCAGACGAGTACGCTTCCAGGCTAAGCAGGCAGTCGCAATTCTGAGGGTGGAGAGACAGAGAGAGACGATGGAGAGAGGTGAGCACAAAGACGGGAAGAGGATTAACACGGCATGCAGTTTAGAAACAACCAATATGAGGAATTCATTAAACTCGAGCGTTAAGTCTAAATGGACTCCGGTTGTGTTCTGTAGCTGCTTTCCAAAAACATGAAAAAAAAAAACCACAAGTCAATACAAGCTGGGTTTCGTTAGAGTTGGTTGGTGGGGTTAATAGCATTTGTAGGCTTCGGGTAAGGTTCTGCACTTGAACATAAATGATAAACTAATTTGTTATTATGCCCATATCGTGAAAATGCTAAATCAGTAGAAAAGCAACGCACAAAAATACAGTGAAACCTCTGTAAACAATCCCCCTGCGGTGGTACAATTCTGAGTTCTAATAGAGTAAAACTTTTGAAGCTGCATCTGACATTGTGCAATTTCGTCAAGTGAGACCTCAATTCAATTCTATATACAGTGCGCAATGTCCACTGTTATCGTGGGGTGTTGGAAAATAGCCCAGGTCGAATGTTATATGGTGCAGCAATTCATACCCCCTTGTGTCTATTTGGGCTTGGTTTTTATGATGCAGCAGCCTGGGCAGAAGCTCTGGCTAGTCAAAATGTGCGAGCATTAGTGAAATTAGATTATGGCCGCAGCGCATTTGAGACAGAAATTGATATGTGGACCAACAAATCAATAAAGCCCTGCTGGGAAAATGCATGAAAATTCATATTTGACAATCAGTGGTCAAGACAGGGCAGCTGGTGGTCTGAGAGCTTTTCATCCGCAAGGATTCAATACTCCTGTGGTTGGCATCATGAATTAAGTATTTGTTTTTCTGAAACGTTTTATGATGTCATCGCTCCATTTGCTTCCCTAACGCCACCAAAAGTGGCAGTCAGCTTCAATTTGCAACACATTGGAAACAGCTTCCAGGCAGCAGCACCTCTCCTTAAGAAAAGAGGCGTGATGGGAATAAAGTCAAATACACAGACCGTTAAGAAGTTGTTTCTGTGTGGACGTGGCCCCTCAGTGTCCCGCTTGAAGCGAAAACATTTGAGTCCTGATATTTTTGGACATAAGTCAGGATATAAATAGCATAGATTTTTGTTGTTCCAATTTGTGCAAGCCCTCTCGAGATCAAATTCCGGGTTATGTCTCCACGCTCACTGGGCCGCATAGTCAAGAATCACGATGCTGCTGCTTATTTTCATGTTCCCCCGACAACATGCGATTCATCACATCCTGCCTGGTTACTCCCTGTCCTATTCAATCAAACTCAATGTCTCATCTAAAAGGAGATTCGCAAAGTGGAACAAGCAGCAAGCAATATACACCAAAAGAATCCAACTGTATGAGAACAAAAGGGTCTTTGCTGGAGGTCAAATGTGTTGAAACAGACAAAGCAATGCAACAAAACATTTATGACATCACAGCAAGATGATGAATCCTCGACATTGGCAAAGCAGACAGAGATCAGTGTCAATGTTCTTTGAAATCCATCACTTAGAGCATGTTTAAGACTGTCACAGCGCACAAGAGGCCATTGAATGTGGATCACATACACATGGATACAGTGTATACACACTCACGCATGGCTTCTTGGATTATGAGATGCTAATAAAACCTCAATATGCTACATTATGATGGTTACATCAAAACGCAGCATTTGACATTGAGGGAAAGGATTTGCAGGCATATTGCCGTTACCTTACGTTATTGTCCTTTCTGCACTTGTAGAACGGTCAGACCTGTCGACCCACAGGCTACAACATGAGCATGATTTCATTCATAAACCCATCTTGGGTCTGATTCCTTTATACCTGCAGAGCTACATTTGCTGGAAAAATGCTGGTAGTTACGCTACTTGATCCCAGGCCCTCGTGCTTTTAATAGGACCTAAGATCGCTGTGGAAACATTCGTTTAAATATGCACCTTCTTCCCCCTGGACAAATCTATACCAATATTTGAAACAGAAGAGATGGTCTCAAACTGCTTGTTGAGATTGTTTTAATGTGTTTGGCTTGTGCTGTCAACCTTGTTTTGGAGCCGGTCCAGTCTGTACGAGCTGCTAGTAAAATATAAAAAAATTATCTTTTGAAAATTCATTCATTCATTCATTTACTCATTCATTCTTTTATGCTGAGAATGTGATTTTTAATGATTACTTTACAAATGGGCATGGTGCAATGAGAATAGCCAATCAGATGCTGTGAGGGCAGCAGGCATGACCGAAGGGTGCTGTCAACAACTGACACACAACACGCATACGCCAGAGCCTCGCAGACATGCCATAGTCTCGGGCAGGCTTGTTTTCGTGGTTAGATTAGAGACAGTACTTAGCCCCCCTTTCAAAGAATGAATTAGAAAACCTTGGGGAATCAAAAGGGTAAAGGGTAGCATGGGCTTTGAACACACTATAAAGAGCTCCCAGTGGCCTCTCTTTCAGGAGAATTGGGACATTTCTTCTTGAAAAAGGTGAGTTTATATTAAAAAAAAAAAGTTATCAGAATTAAGAACTACAACTAACAGAACTAAAACGGTGAAAATGGCCACATAAAAATGAATGCTAGTTTTTCTGAGTAGCTGAAAAAGGAGAAAAGATACAGTTAATTGCATTGTGAGACAAATGGATTTGAGTTTCAAAAGTCAAATTCTTAACTCGCATACGGGGACGTAAGGTATCCGAAAAGGTTCTTGAGATTAGGAAGCTGGTCTTCCTGCATATTACTGTATATAAACAATTACTGGACTGGCATAAATACAGATTTTTTTTATAGACATTTTCACAGGTCTATATGAATGGGGATTATTTTGACAATAGCTGTTTTTGGAGGCGACCTAGTCGTCCCACCTATTATCCACCTTAAATTTCCTCTGACTGTGAGTGCCCCATTCCAAACAGTTTCCATCATTTAATTACAGCAACATCTCATACTGTACATGAATTCAATGCTAGAATGGTAGATGTACTCCAGCTCCATGTTTGCAATCCCAGCATCTGTCCTGGAGCACCCCATGAGAAGCTAATGGGGTAAAAATCCAATGAAAGGCCACTGGTGTGGAGGGGCTAAAAATAAAGGAAGCATAATCAGATTGATGATAGTGCTCCCTGGTTGAGGGCCTTCTCCCGAGCCATCTGGTGGATGAATTTTCAGCATGTCGCTGCCGTTCATCTACCATGCGTCAGTGCTGATTAGCATGCTTTCACTGTCCTGTTCACATTCAGGTCACAAATGAGCCAGTTGTACAGTTGTTTGATCTCACGTTTGTGGTGTGCCTTCAAGGAACGCTCCGTAAATGCCCTTCTTTGCTTTTTTGACAACGGCCAGACGAGCCGATCGATACCAATTTCAGTCTCGGTGGTAAACATGCTGAGCTGGAGCCAAAAGCTGATACACTTCAAATCTAAACAATTTTCAGCCCAATTTTTTTTTTTTTTTTTTTGGCCTGAACAGTGCCTGGTTTTTTGAATGTCTTTAAATAAGGAGAAATTGTCAGTGTGAGATAATTCAACAAGAGATGAAAATTGGTTAAGGAGGCCATAAAGACGTCACAAAAGATCCACCAACGTGTGACAGGCGTGCTAAATGTGTCGATGTGCGCGTCGGACGGCTTCCACGTGGGGCTCGCAGACGTTGGTGGCTATGAACAACGCTACCCGCAACGGCGCACAAAGCCGCGTCCGACGCCAACACCGTAAAGCGGCCCGGCTCGGCACCGTGATAAATCACCTCGGCGGGGAAAATGAGCCACCGGCCTTGGCGACAAGGCTGAGCCGGCCACCGGCCTTGTAGGCCGGGGTGGCTTGTTGCGGTGCCAGGCCGCAATGGCTCATCCCCGCCGCGGAAGTGGATCGGATGGGGAGGCGCTTTGGCTGTGATCGCATATCATCTGAATATGGCTCGAAACAGTAGGGTAATATTGCCCCGGTAACTTCACTCGGTTGTGTGATGTTCTCTTCTTCAAAAAAGAGCTTTCGTGTCAGAAGGGGCGTGTTCGTCTCCCATAGTAGGGTCCACAGCGAATGTCTGGGGTGACGTCACGGACAGGAGATGCAGCCAGTATGGCGACCACTTGGATGGCGTTGAATGACACTTCCGGAACTTTGCGCATGGATGATGCACTCTCCGCTCATATTTATTTTTTCATATAGACATTGAAGTGAACAATGTTATATGTATTTTTCATTACAATATCTATTTAAGAATGTTTATGGAGATGACACTTGACCTTTAAAGAAGCAAACGTTTCTGGCAAGTTCTGGCTATGTCCTCCTCTATTTGATAACTTATCTGTCACTAAATAACTTAGTTTGCTTTTTTTGACATAAAGATCCAATGACTTCCTGATGCGGTTTCTGATTTAGCTTTCATTGTGACACTCAATCCATCAGAAGTAGAAACCTCCAAAATGGTTTAGGAGAAGAACATGAGAAGAAGCATATCGTGCCGTAAAAAAGTATGAAAATGATGTACCTTGGTTGAAAAAAGGTTGGGAAACACTGAATTACATGAGGACGACGAAACATTAAATGAGCTGCAGGAATTTCTGCAAAGTACTGGCTGTAATAGACATATCCTGTGTGGTTGTGTTTTTTTTTTCTTTTTTTTCCTCGACAAGGCTTCAAAGGAGGTCTTAAACTAACAAACACTGCAAATGCTTGGCGAAAAAACAACACATGGTCACACGAAGAGGCGCCATTGCCAATTAGTCACAGCATCATTACTTGTCACTCCGTCACAATCGGGTTAGTTACAGCACACTGCCATCCCAAAGCCTCATAGTTACACAGCAAAGACCACTTGGCGTCGCGCACCATGTAAATAAAAACATAATACGCTCTTCGGCTGCTTGCAGAGAGACACAGCAGGGTATTTAATGTGTCTTGGAACCATGCCACTCAACGGGTTTAAGCAGCTTCGACTGAAGTGTCGTGTTAACAAGAGCTAATGATCCGAAAGCAGCCAGTGGGCTCTTGAAGCCCTCACTAATGTGACCAGATGTTGACACTTGCTCTCGAGTAAGGATCATCCACTCACACATCAAGTTCTGCATTGTGAAAGCAAGATCTCTTTTGACTTTGAATCATACGCAACCTGGCAGGAAAAAGTATCTCAGATAAATATTTATGGTCGCAAAATGCCCCCCAAAAAGTCACAATGAATGAAATCAATAAATGAATCAATCGCAAATGGAACCGTTCAGTTGTGATTGATTCAATAGTCCCTCATCCCTTACTTCACTTGTTGATGTTTTACAACTTTCATAATACCGTATTTAAATTTCATCAAGGGATATTTTTCTTCATCAAAGACAGAATGGCCAGTAGAGGGGAGATCAAAGGACAAAAGCTCAAGAAATTTTTTTTGTCATCTCTATTATATCAATCACTTTTCAAATGGCCTTGCTCTATCTTACATTTACTATTGTTTAATATTGAAGCGTGAACTAAAAATCGATTTTAAAAGATACCAGAACCGAAAAGGCCACGGATTATAGGCTATATGGGTCTATGTCACCCTTCTACCAATCATCTTTTTACTACTGATTTTCCTCAAACTAATTCATATTTATTTTCTCATAATTAGTTAATTAAGAATATCACGTTTGCGAATCACTGATGGTGTAGTGGTACACACGCCTGACTTCGGTGAAGGCAGCGTGGGGTTGATTCCCGCTCACTGATCGAGTCAATATCTGCCATGCGACTGACTGGCGACCAGTCCAGGGTGTCGGCCGCCTTTTGCCTGAAGCAAGCTGGGATAGGCTCCAGCACTCCTGTAACCCCTGTGAGGATAAGTGGCTTGGATAATGGATAGATGGATAGATGGATAATGTCACAATTGTGTAGGCAAGAGCGCTCCAATCCCAAATCAGAAAACTGATCAATCCCTCAGTACTGCAAATGATCACTGTCAATTTTCATTCTTGCTCAGGATGTGAGCCTAATTTCAAGGGACAAGCCGAAAGATAAACAACAACTGCCTGATAAAAGATTACAGAGGTAGCAGAAGGCAAAGAAGCCTCTACCTATTGATTTTGCACAATAGACATAAGTTAGTGGAGGTCTATTGCAGTGATTCCCAAACAGTGTGCTAAGGGACATTAGTGTGCTGTGAGCGCTCTTCAGGTGTGCCGTGGGAAGTTATCCGATTTTATGTAATTGCTAAAAAAAAAATATATATATATATATATATTTCCAAGAAATAATGTACCATCTATTTATGCCAGTGAGGCACAATGACAGACAGAACAAAAAAATCCTCTTCTATTAGATGGCAGGAATTACATACAGTAGTTGATCTATCCATTTTTGGTGACATTTACTTTTGTTGGTGTGCTGTGGGGTTTTTCGATTGTAAAATATGTGCCTTGGCTCTATAAAGGTTGGAAATCACTGGTCTATTGCAAGACCTGTACAATGATTAATTTCCAACCAGTCTTCCTTCCAACCATGACGGTTTCACATTAAGGCTAAATTCTTTCTAAATGAGAAACTAGTGGATCAAGACACTTTGGAGTAAATTTCCAGAAACTGTATCCTTGCTGAGCGCTGAGTGAGCAAAACAAAACATTTTTCCCCAAACAATGTCCATGGTAAAGCAGAGAATTGAAATTGACTTAATGTCTTTCCCACACTCTTTCATCTATTTTGAGTTTGTTTGTCCTCCTTTCCACTTCACGGCTGTTCTGTGGTTGGCCTAAAAATGGAGCAAAGGAGCATGTAAACTGGAATGTTTGGCCTTGGGCCCTTCCTATAGACGTCATCGAGGATGATTAGCGCATGATTGGCCCCACGGGGAGTCTGCTAGTTCAGTTTTTGCCTCTGATCAATGGTATTATTCTTCTCTGCTACTCATTTTCGGAATCATTCATTGAGTTCACACGAGATTGTTTCCATTTTATTGCACAAGAATGAATGCACTTTTTTTTTAATCCAAACAAACATATTCTTTCTTAAAATGATTATCAGTAAATTTGTTCACATGGATATTGACAAAAACTCTCAGCATAGATTCCAGACAACATATGCCAGATATAGTAAATCAGCTCCAAACCACGACCAAGGGAATGGGGACCCCCAATTTTGTGTGTAGTTAGATATAGCATGTTTGGTTTTAATGACTTTTTTGTAGTTAGTTACCTTGTTGCTTAGTTTGTAGGATTACACATGATTTAACAAGGGATAGTCTCAAATCTTTGTGCAGGGTGGGCCAAGGAAGAAAGTATTTCACATTTATTTATTTATTTTAGGTTTGAGGAATTCATTTTCACCTTTTGCCAACATGGGCCACCTGCATTTGGGTGAAGTAAGGCAGCGAGCCATTTTCCTCAGACAGGGATTATACTTCTCACAAAAGTATTACATGACTTAACTTTCCATATGATGCACTACTAGTATGGGTTTTACCTAACTTGCTTTTTAGGGCATAATTTGACACATGTAATATTAATAATATAATACTAGTCAATTGTGTTAAAATGCTACAAATCGACCAATAAAGAAGCTTTAAAAATCCAATGACATCCATGTACTTATCTATGTACTAATCTGCATGGTTAAAAGTAGATCATTTATCAGTTCCTTGTCCATTAGCAAATCTACATGACCCCTTATACAATAATGATCAAAAATTTCCAGGAATACAACTTCACAGAATTCTTACCAACTCGCACACAATGACTTCCGACATAAATATATCACATTAATTTGCATTGTTCACAGGGGTTTTTCATATGACACATTGTCAAAAGCACACTGTGATCCAAACATCCTTTGACCAATACAAGTTCCACTTACATCTGTAGTGTCAGAAAGCAGGTGTTGCTCCAGAGAGTTGCCTTCCCTCAATAACCACTTCTTGGGGACAGCGCGCTCAGCCAGGTTTCCCATGATCACTTGCTCTCACAAGCCAGCAATGAACCAGCGTTTAAGACGTAGATCTCAAACGCAGTGGACGCCTTAGCTCACTGTTTTCACCTCGACTTACCTATATGGCCTCTATCTCTGCTTCCTCTCCTCCTGCGTCACTGACACTCTTACACATACTTGACTTTCCAGAGACCACCCCACTCTCTTCCCGTACACACACACATTTTTCTTTCACATGTAAAATCTGGGTTAGATCTGTTCCGTTTTGAGCGACTGCTAAAATAGGATGACCTCCAGCCTAGCAGGAGCGCACAAAAGAAAAAGAAGGACCAAATTCAGGAGGGGGGCGTTTCTGTTCCTGTCCTGTTTTATTGGCCAGGTAACACAATTTAAACAAGAACAAGGTTACTGGGAACTCATTGTGCAATAATAGTGGAAAAATGCATCTTCCCTTTTCACGTTGCAGTACCTGCACGTGTGCGTGCGTGACCTCTGCAGGTCAGAAAGTGCAAGTGAGGACTCGCATTCAAAACATCACTCGCATTGGTGGAAACACAAACACGGAGGTGAGGGTCACGGCCGCATGAGCGCTTGAAACTTTTCGTCTTCCTCCCCGTGGAATTGCTCAGCAGGCTGTCTATTTAAGGACCCCTCATGCAGCTTTTCTTCGCACACCATCTGTCAGCACCGCTCAGAAAGGTTCTGTCATCGCTTGGCGATTAACAAGCACTACCGATTAACAAGCATTTACCTTGACAGTCAAACAACAGACGTTACTGCTGAGGCAAAGCGTTTTAAAGCAATGTTACATAACTGTATCATTTTCAAAAATGTGGAGTCATATACAATGTATTCCGTCAGACATGGTACAATGATGTGATACATGATGTGCTGTGCACCCAAGTAACTCTTATCTAAAGACACAAATAATAGAAGCTATCGCAAGGCTTCGCTCGAGCAGAGCCTTTTAAGGCAAAATTATGTAACAATCTGAACAGCTTCAAAGAGACTTGGATCAAGAATGGCTTGTAACTAAGAGATCCACAGTCGGAGACGGCAAGAAAGCATCCTAGCGGACAGTCAGGAATACATGTATTTGTAGTACACGTATGTTACAATCACTCACATTTGAAAAATGTACGGGTGTGGTCAGTCGTGCCCACAGATATAAAGTTACAAGTGTGGTCGACCAGTCATGCCCGCAGATATAAAGTTGCGGGTGTGTGTTCTGTTTGTAATTCTGAGTGTACCCCTTTAAGAGCGGAGGGGGGGCTGTGTCAGGTAAACTAGGAAGTAGAAGTAGGCTGCGCAGCAGCTTTTGTTATTCACCGTGTGCTTCCCCGTTAAAAAAAAAAAAAAGACGTCAGGCCATGTGTCACTGTGCTGGATCGGTTTTCATGTGCATGTGCGACAAGTGCACAATTGCGCAGCTTAGAGGTAACATTGTCAAGACTACACAAGATAAGTGATGTCTGTCAATAATGTATTTCTACTTGTTACGAATTTTATGCGCGTGATTTTTCATGCTCAACTGTGGAGATTTGCCAGTGCAACAGCGCGCGGGCGTATACGTACCTGTCAAATCACAGTGACTGATATTAGATGTATTTAAATTTGACCTAAATGTACAAATAATAGATAGGGTCAAGCACAGCATTTTGAAGCAAAAATATGTAACAATTACCTTAAAATAACAGTTTCAAGTCATTTTGATGGTACATTAGCCTGTAACTGTAAAATTAGTGATCACAGATGATGGCAACATATCTTATTTTATGTTCTAATGGGTGCCAGTTATGTAGTTAATAAGCCATCAAATTCTAATTTTGTTTTGCTTATTTAGTAGCTCAGACCATTCATTCTATTTTCTTAACATGCTCGTATTTTGTAAAATTGATAGGTTGAACTTGAAACACATGATGTCCATTTGTTAAAAAAAAAGACACTAAAGCTTTGGTTTTTGTCAACAAAAAGTGGACTACAACCATCACGTAGGGAAATAACTCAAATGTGACTACAACTATTAAGCATATTCATCCAAAATAATAAAACTAACAATAAAACCAAGATGTCTGCCAAATACAAGACAGGTTTCAAGTACGTAAGTAACATAAATATTCATCGCAAATCTCAACTCTAGCACAGCATTTTAGAGCTCAAGTGTCGTCAAACGGATGATTTTTGGTTTTTCATTAATAAAAAACCCACAGCCAATATGGTCCCATGTGTTTTTTCACCACAAAACAGGATTTTGACGTATACAGCTTTTTGTAACTCCCGCCATGAAAATCCTCCCAGGAATTTGTTGTCCAGAGGAAGCAGGAAGTGACGTAAAGGACAGTGGCGCCCCCTCGTGGACTCGTTTGTTTCCATTAGTTTTACCTCTCCAAAGGTAGCTTGTTGTTCCTTCGTGTTAGCCAAAATGCCGGCTCATTGCATTGTTGGGCATTGCTTGAACACTCGGGAGAATGGAATTACCGTTCATAAGTTTGAAAGAGACCCTGTTCGTTGTGAAAAATGGATTTCACGGATGCAAAGGACGAGAGCTTCGTGGGTTCCAAATAACAGGTAGGTGTGTATACAGCAACTAAAAAAAAAATAGTTTGGGGCGGACCACGTAATCGGTCTCTCTCATAACGTAACGAAAGATCCGCGTATGAAATGTGTCGATGTGCGCATCGCCCATCCAACAATGTCTCACTCAACCTGAGACATAGCTCGGTTCCACCCCCTCCTTATATAGCACGGTGGGCCGAAACTCAGCCACACCATCTGAAAATGGCTCAAAACAATAGTGTAATATTGTCCTGAGGCCTCGAAACAATAGTGTAATATTGCCCCTGTAACTTCACTCGGTTGTGTGGTGTTGTCCTTTTCGAAAAGAGCTTCCGTGTCAGAAGGGGCGTTGGAAAAATCTGAATATATCTGTTGTTCGGCTTCCGTAGTAGCAGGCACTGCGCGTTTTCAACGGCGGAAGTGACGATGACGTCAAGGACAGAAGACGCGACTAATATGGCCACCACTTGGATGTCGAGGAACACTCAATTGCGCAACTTTGTGCATGGATGACGCGCTCTCCGCTCACTATTTTTTTTGTATAGACATTGAAGTGAATACTGTTATATGTATTTTTCATTACAATATCTAATTTAGAATGTTTATAGGGATGTCACCCGCACTTTAAAGTCATTCTATCCAACAAGTGGACCACGTACAGGTACTCTATAGTACATTAATTTAATAAATCATGTATTTGTGATAATCTTGTTTTCCTTTCGGCTTGTCCCGTTAGGGGTCGCCACAGCGTGTCATCTTTTGCCATCTTAGCCTATCTCCTGCATCTTCCTCTCTAACCCCAACTGCCCTCATGTCTTCCCTCACCACATCCATAAACCTTGTCTTTGGTCTTCCTCTCGCTCTTTTGCCTGGGAGCTCCATCCTCAGCATCCTTCTACCAATATACTCACTCTCTCGCCTCTGAACATGTCCAAACCATCGAAGTCTGCTCTCTCGAATCTTGTCTCCAAAACATCCAGCTTTGGCTGTCCCTCGCCATCCATGGTAGTTGTTGACAGGTTGTTACATGAAGCATTAGCAACATTCAAGCTAATGCAGCATTTTTTTGTTTTTTTTAAAATCATCATTATTTCCAGTTGTGCTAGCGTTTAAGTGGGCTTTCCAGAGGCAACATTCCAATCCCGCACTGTTACGTGAACACGCCTAATCAAATCTTGCCATTGGCCCGCTCCAACTCTCCTTCTCTCCCTTGTAAAACATTTCTATTTATATGCTTTCCTAATTGGACGGAGTGAAAGCTATGTAGCCACTTCCTTCCTCTTTTTCCAGCCAGTGGGACAGACAGCAATGCTCCTCTTATTCTGTCTGGAATTTCAGGAACAAAAGGGAGGGGTGAGGCTTTAAAACATTCAGAAGCTACTAATGAGAGTTGGAAGATTTACTGCAATACAGATGTAAGGCATTAAGCACTTTTCTGAGATATTTTCCATTCAGGAAGCTCAATTTGAATCAAGTTGGAAACGAAACATGCACAAAATAGTAGCACCCAGTTAGCTACATCCAACTAGTAAGATGTCATACAAGTACATTTTCCACTCAAATATACTGGAGGCAGCATGGCTCGAGATTTTTTCTTTTTGTAGTTGTTAATCAAAGTCAAGTCATAGGATACTCGTCAATGATGATGATGATGTTAATTGTAATTGACAACTGTTGTCATCATACCACGTCTATGATAAATAAAGTTTTTGGTGTTGATATATGCCACGCAAGTTGTTTTTGGCTTGCGCAATTATATGTCCTGCCAAGGGATTGTCATTTTCAAGTGATTAATACATAATGCTTTCCTGTGGCCTGTTTCAACCCCAAACCAGCAGGAAAAGCCACCAGGTGATTTGCTGTTGGGTCACTACACAGCCAGGGCCAAATATGGGCCGCTGTCCTGTTTTCTACTCCATGCGGATGCCGTGAAGTGTGCAAGTGCCTCAAATTGGCCAATCACAAGAGAGCTCTTCAAAAACACGTGATTAGCAAATAACTAAATAAATACTAGATGTCAGCACTGCATCGTCACCAAACAACAAAATAAAAAGGTGTTAGATAGAAGTGCTCTACAAAGTATGTGATTTCTTGAAATGAAAACTAATACTTCTTTTTATTTTTTCAAATTTAAGCCTACAAAATGTCCGCATCGCATGCCCGCCACCCCCTGGACAGCCCACCCAATGCTTGCCACCGGTTGAAGCCGAAAGCTTAGGCAAAAGCCCTTCAACGGACCACATGATTGGTCGCCATTAAAACTGCTGCTACTCTGGCTTCTGCTTCTCTTTTTACAATCTTTCAATAGTGTGCAATCATTTTTTATCCATCCAATGGAAGACCAAGATCTTAGATCTTAGACTCACTTTTTTTTTTTCCATCCTTCCATTAGGATTTCTGGTAGCATTATCCCTCTTTTGCAATTTCTCGCTTCCAAGAAATGTCCATCTCTGGGTGTCTGCCTCCGTTGCATCGTCCTATCACCCAGTTAATCCTCAATTCAGGAGGCCTGTTTACTTATGTTTTAACATTTTCATTCCCTGATCGCACCCCAAGCTAAATCACCAGTTAAGGAAAACTGACAAATGGAAGGTACGAAACTTACTACAGATCAGCATTTTTTTTTTAAATTAAGACTACAACTCCTTCTCTTAACTTTTAACATGTGTGACTTGACTTCTGTTTGATACAGCTCAAATATTGTGGACGTGACAGCTACGGAAGAGGAAAAGACATTTTCATTTGAGCACTCTGCTA
Source organism: Syngnathoides biaculeatus (assembly GCF_019802595.1). Lineage (NCBI taxonomy): Eukaryota > Metazoa > Chordata > Actinopteri > Syngnathiformes > Syngnathidae > Syngnathoides > Syngnathoides biaculeatus. Next base: position 8,328,908 of record NC_084656.1, on the reverse strand, counting down.
ATCCATATGTCTCACCAATAATGTGATTATTGGCCGACTCGATTGGTCTGGCGTCGGCACAATGAATCACAGACACACACACACATGCCAGTAAATGAGGGTCTTACTTGGGTCATGTGAATAAGGTAGAATCGGAGTTCTTCGGCGTAATCTGCAAGACAAAGAAACATAAAACCTTCATATCGCTATTTCTTCTTATTATGATAATCATGTACACCTCAAATAGGAACCTCCCTTTTCTCCTTAGAAAAAAAGACGGGCAGGTAGCGGCAGTAACCTTTTGAATTGTTTTCAACAAGCCGTAGAGTAGAAAGAAAACATAAAAACCTCTTCTCCAATGAAAACAATCAGAATGGAATTGAGTAAATACCTAAAGGAAGCTCAACTCTTACACAATCGGTTGAGTAAAAAAGATTTAAGCCTTTTCTCAAATAAATGAATTAAAATAACCCCCAGGTTGTCACTGAAGATGAGTAAGTGAATAACCCCAGACCAAAGTTGAGGAAATGAAATAGAAAAAGACACTATTAAATAAGCATTTCAGAAAAAAATAAAGGCCTCCTCTGAAATAAATGAGGTCAATTATGTATCCAAAACTCACCGCAGATGAGAAAATACACACCCAGATCCTCCATACGAAGATTATTTTTTAATTCTGCTTCACACTCACAAAAGAATGTCAGCAAAAATAAAATAAAATGAAAAAAATGCTAAAATAAACATTAAATAGATGAATGGTACTGTCACCAATTGCATAAATACAAATGGCATAGTTTGTATATAGATAAATAAATAAATAAATAAAGTAGCCCTACTCTTACACAAGGATTTTCAGAAGAAAAAAAAAATCCAATAAATGCATTTGAAGAAGTACCTAGTGCCGTGGGGCAGAAATACACCCCCCCCCCCCACGCCTCCCAAGCTCCTTCGTATAAAGTGTAGAAAGAAACTCAATTCTAATGAAAACCAGCAGAGGACACTATTGGATATATTTCCACAGCGGTTTAACGGCTCATGAGATCAGTTTCAAATAGTTTTATTGCCTTTTATTGGTCTTCAGGAGAGGGTCAAAACATTAGAGACGCCGCAACAATTTCAATATAATATGAATATTCATCTGATAAGCAATTGTCATGGCCACACAGATAATTTCACTGACAGATGATCATATCTGCTTGCGTGATGTGTTCAATCTGCATTGTTTCCCACGCTACTTGACGTTAGTGTCGTGTAGACGGGAACACGGGACAGCTGTTGTATTGAACTGGTCCCGGTCTGGATCTTTTTTTTTTCCGCGTGCAGACACATACACTCACTTGAAACAAACACAATCCCCCACTGGCGCCTCTTTCCTGACTGAGGCTGCCGAAGTGAAAAAACAATGACAGGCAGGCAACAGGGTGGAGATCTGTGTACTCTGTAACTGTGTTCGTTTATGACAACACGCACACACGAACACACAGACAGAGAGCCAAACATGAATGTGACCCCTGAGGACCTCAGATTATGGTACCACAATTGACAGTGGTGACCTCAGATTATTATACATATTGTATTTGCTTCACCCGCAAACAACATGACTACATTTTTTTTTTCATCCAGCAAAACAATTAAATTTTAGTACAAGTCTCCAAGCAACACAAATTACATCATCACTCATTTTAGGTGCACTGACCCAAAACCTTCATTTTCAATAAATATTAATAATTGCTTTCCTTTGAATATATTTAAAAAAATTAATCATTTGTGGATTTAACTTAATGCCATTTTTTACATATCTAATTTTTTTATTCATCTGCAATCAACATGAACGAGTTCCGTTTTATTTTCATCCAACAAATAATTGTTTTGTAATTACATTTACTTAGCGTTAGGGTTTATTTCCATTTTACATATGATAAATTATTACATTTAGTTTTATCTGTACCAACACAGATGTACTGTATTTTCCACCAATTTAAATATTTTTGTTTCATTTTAACATTACAAAAATACAACAATTTTAATGTATATTTTTGCTTAATTAAAATTTTTTTATCTGAACTCAACATTAATAAACCAACCCAACAAATAAAATACAATTGTATCAGCAATCAACATAAATAATTATATTAATTCAATTTAAAATACATAAAAAATAATTCTGTGGATTTATTTTTCATATGCCTTTATCATAAATTATGATGTCATGCATTTTTTTGCATTTTCAACATGACGTCATTTTCTTTTAATTTATTTTGTTTTATGTTATAGAACATTTGAATGTGATCCAAAGAAGTGTGTGTGTGTGTGTGTGTGTGTGTGTGTGTGTCCCGCCTGTGATCCTGCTACATCAATTAAGATGCTATGGTGCCATTTAGTCCAATGGAATATCATGCACCACAGATTTTGAACAGTACTTACACACATAAAAAGGATTTGTGACGAGTCAAAACAATAGAGCACAAAGTAGCACAATAGAGTACAGTATTATTCATAATTGAAACAATGTGCTGCATGCGAGGAGAAAAAAAAAAAAAAAAATCACAGAGGAGCTACAAGTACATTATTGTCCGCCCTGCGTGTATTTTACTCAAGACAAATATTTAGATGATGTGAGGCTGTCATTGGCCGCAGCCAAGTTATGGAGAGCACTGGCATAGGAGATGAGTGTTTACTGCGGACTAGAATGAAAAAGACAAAGCAGCAGGAACTCAGCGGGGATGTTGCTCCGTAAATAACTGCAGGTCAAACCGGGGTTTCTCGCTGAATGTAACAATTCGCTATTGCCATCACACGTCCCCCAAACACTCTTCAACAAATAATCAAAACAATCTCATGAGAGCCAATACAAGACTTATTGTGTCTTTAACAGAATGAAAAATTCTTGCTTTTGACTGAAATTTTCAAAAAAGCATGAACCTCTCATTTGGAATCTGACAAACTTTCAGTTGGAAATGTAACCTTTTTTTCTAACCAGGAAAATTCTGACTTTTTTTAGGGGTGGGGGCTGGAAAAAGTACAGTCATACCTTTAACAGGATAAAAAAAAAAGGTGAATGAGGGAAAAATTGAAAATTCTCTTACTAATAAACTCATCACATTATGTCACTCTGAGGCATCCTAATTTATCCCCCCCATTTTTAAATTCAAGGCTTTATTCTCACAAAATGACGATTTTGATGGTTCACAAAATTCCCAATTCTTTTCTTGGTGAAAACAAAAACTTCCTCCCAAACTTCAGATTTTTTTTTAAAGATAACCAAATTGGCACAAAATTTGTTTAATGGGCTTAATTTCTGATCATATTTTAACAACATTTTGACAATTTTCGTGACAATATTATGACTTTACTATCACTAAATTACTGCTTTCCTGAATTAAATACAAACTTTATTCTCACTAATCTATATCTTTTTTTTTTTAAATTACAACTTCAGTAATATAAAAATTGAAAATGTTTCTGGATAAAATTCAACTTAATATGCTAAATATTAGTTTTGCTACACTGATTACATGTTAAAATAAGCACTTCCATTCCCATGTAGTGGGATATGTGGTGTCAATTTTGAATTTTAGTTTTTACAGGTTACATGCCTCTACGTTTTACTTAACAACGTTATTATTATTATTATTATTATTATTATAGTATAAAGTGGCGTACAACGTCCCAGTCCTAAAGTAATGTGTCCCAGCATGCACTTTATGACTCAGCCAAACATACCGTCCTGTAGTCGCAGGTGTCGCAGGTACAAAGGACTCTGGAGGACATTACACTTGCCGGGCTCATCTTCTCTCGTGAACAACATCAAGTCTGTGTAGATGAACACAGTAACCTGCAATCAAAGAACCATCAGGAGGTCAATATATATATATATATATTACACAGTACATTCAGAAATGTGGATCTGTCAATAAATAGGAAGGGAGAAAATAACAGCCTTCGTTCCTGGTAAAACCACGATCAAAATTGAAAATTTTTAGTTACATAAAGTTGGAGCCTTCATCATTTCATCATTTAAAAAAAATAAATAAAACTCACAACGTCTCTTTATTCTGTAATTATTCTTTTTATTTTTATCCATAGAAAAAACACTATATTGTTACTATTACTATTAATTATAATTATAATAATAATAATTTTGTTCATGATTGGCTGGCAACAAGTTCAGGGTGTACCTTGCCTCCTGCCCATTGAAAGCTGGGATAGGCTTCAGCACTCCCATGACCCTTGTGAGGATAAGCGGTTAAGAAAATTGATGGGTGGATGGATAATTTTGTTAATTTTTTTGACTCATTGTAATCTGTCTTTTCAATATTTAAAAGAAATTTTTTGAAATTACAGTAATACAACTTACTACAGTAATAAGTCATAAAAATATGACATTATTAGCCTTTTAACATTAATTATTCTAGCAAAATTATTAATTTTCTAAAGTGTTTTTTTTATGTATTCTTGTAAAATTTTAAAAAATGTATGTTAATATTAACGTTATCCTCACAGAATTTGTTTCTTTGTGGTATAAAAGTATGACTTTATTCTTGAAAAATTATGAATTTATTTCCACTGTAAAAAAACAAAACAAATTCCTGGTAAAAGAAAATTCAAATATATTTATGAAAAAAATACAACTGTTTCACCCTGTTATTTCTGGTCTTGATTTTTAAAAAATTACAACTTTTTTCCTAGCTAAATTGACATCTCAATTTTGCTAAAATTCTAACTTTTCGTCCAGGTGAAATCACAACTTCATTCCCCAAAAATGAAAGCATTTGTATATTGTTTTGTCACAAAATCCCACATTACACTGAGTGTTGGGTTTGACTGACCTTGAGGGAGTGATGTTTGCTCTCATGTAAAATCAGCTCCTCTGTTATGATGAGAGCTCGACTGCACACATCCAGAGGCTGCTTATATAGGTTAGATATATTTGAATTATGGTATTGGGGGCGGAGGGGCAGGGGGTGTTGGCATCAAACAGACTCACCTGTACAAAAATGGGGAAGATGAGGATCTTGGGCGCCACAGAGATGTATCCATAGTTTCCATGAGGAACGTGGGAACGGACGATGGTGCAGTTCTGGTAGTTGGCAAAGTTGGCGCTTTGCTGGGGGTAGTTGGGCACGGCGGTACCGGTCGGGGTGTTTTTTGCCGTCTTCCCATTGTTGGAGCGACGCAGAAAGCCAGTGCGGCTGGAGAAGGGACCGCCTCCACTTGAACCAGCCGAAAAGGTTCCGACACTCCCACCAGTGCTGGCTGTCTGGTTCTGGGCACCAGAGGCCTGCCGCGTGGGATACAAACGACTCGCTAAAAGACAACATAGTAAATATTAGAATTCATTTGTACTGGGAAATACATATTTCATGACACTATTCACTCTTCACACGATTAGATGAGGTGCACTGCTTTATCTTACTCTTGTGTGTAGTGCATGTACTTCTAAGAACATTTTTCTTATTTTCCATGCCAACTACTTCGATGAACCTTAATATAAACAATGAAATTGGTATGTAATGTTATTAAGCTATGACAGAGGTTTCAAAGTCATGTTTTATTTTATAAATTATTCATCTATTCATCCAGTTAATATGAATGAGTTACTACGACAAGCACTTTAAACCTATATCATGGTTTGTATGTTTTTATATGCTGAGAGGTCTTACCAAGCGTTGCCTGATTGTCTTGATAAACTGGCCTCAAGATCTGAAAGCAGAAAAATTGGTACATTTAGCTCATTTTACACAATCAGTAAGGTAGGACTTAGTCATCACAACAAGGCGTGTATATGCTGTCATGTCATCACTTTACAAAGCGATAACATGATAGCATTGTGTTGGGCTTTTTCAGCAGTCATTTTAAGGTAAATTTAGCTTCACATGGAGACAATGGTAGACATTGTGAATTCAACCTTTTTTTTTGCACCGTAATTGTGATTCATTTTTATTGGCTGAATCATCTCCTCTTTCCCTTGAATTCAAATATGTAATCGCACACACACGTTTTTACACAATCTACTGAAGCTCAATGAAACACAAGGGCGTGTTTTGATGGTATCGGCAAGCTACCAATTCTTTATGTATAACAAGAGAAATAAAGGTTAGACCTGTTAGTCAGTTGTTCTCATAAAATGTGTTAGTAATGTGTATTTACATTGTTATTAACTAAGGAACTCATTTCAGTCTTTGCTTTGAAAACAAGTTTGCTTTATTGATGCAACCACTAGAGGCAACCATCAGTACATAGTGTACAAAGTTCTGAAAAATCCTCATGTGATCCATGAACTGATGCATTAAACATAGTAAAAATCAATAGGATACCTGTGAGATAAATGATGCAATTAAAACACATGCTTTGTTTAACAGATGTCTTTGTATGGCCACGCATAGGGATGGCAGACTAAGTGCTTTATTGTCATCTGAATGCACTTCCTGTGTTCACAATAAAGGGAACTTTGAAGGAAGCCTTGTGTCAAGTCAGTCTATCAATTAGCACCGGGGATGAAGGGTAAGGAGACATATCTAGCATGAGCCATCATGTGGCCATGGTGAGGATGAGGAGGACGGAGGAGATGATGAAGATGCAGCCCACCACCAGTCTGCGGTACCTGGCTTCCGGGGTTGAAGGGGGCCAGGATGATGTAGTTGTCCCCGTTGCTCGCCTTTACCCTGGTTCCTTTCAGCGTGGCGGTGTGAGGGTGCTGGAGGTGCCGTGGATTGCCGTCCAGCTCCTCGGCCGAGCCGCTCTGGGCCCCCCACCTCAGGGTGTCCACCCCTAAACCCGCGCTGCCACCTGCGATGCTATCGCAGCCATTGACCAGCAGCCTGCGGGCGCCTGTGGTGCGGTGGTGAGCCGGGAGCGGCGGCACGGCCGGCGGAGTTCGACCGATGCCCAAATCTGGGGCGCGCTGGCGGGCAGGTGGTGAGGGTGTCTCATAGTTGGAGGTGGACGGCTTGTAGGATGGTCGGTGGATGAGACCCTCGAAGTTGGGCTTGGCTGAGGGGCCGCTACGCCACACCACGACTGTGATCTCATTTGCGCTGTTTCTGGACACATAACAAGAGTGCATCGTCATTTTTGAAGCAAGCATATTCCTTTTGAAAAATATTCAGATCCTCAATATCAGGGATTCTTGGCTCAGTGACCATAGAGTCAGTGATTCGAAACCCAACCCCGACGTTTATGTGCCCTTAAGCAAGACACTTAACTTGCAACTAGGTCAGCATTGTGAATTAGAAACTTTTCTCAACTGCTTGACCTGGTTAAAGAAAATAACCTAACATATTACGAATCCTAATTTTGAATGTTGACAAGTGCATATGATCGATTTTGATGGCACAAGCTCACATTAAAAGGTGAACAAGGGTTCTCTTAGGACTATCTTGGGTGCAATTCTTCTCTGCTCCAGATCAGGTCAATTTATGTTTTTAACTTGGTAAAATTTTCTATCAACCCTCTCAGACATTGGTTCTTAAGGTTAACATTCTTATTAATTTAGAAAGATTACACCTTAATGTGGTTCACTATCAGTTGGGTTCTTAGCAGACTGATATATTGGTTCTGGCTCATAATCACAATCAAGGGATTCACAGTTGGAACCTAGGCCTAGCCTTCTTTTGTGGAGTTTGCATATTTTTCAATGTCTCTGCGTGAGTTTTCTGTAGGTACTCCCACATAATATATGTTACGTTCATTGAAGACTGAATTGTCCGAAAGCATGAATGTGTGGTAATTTGTCAAGATGTTCTCTGCGATTGTCTGGCAATCAGTTTAGGGTCTACCCTGCCTCCTGCGCAAAGTCAGCTAGGATAGGATCTAGCTCACCCATGACCACAATGAGGATGAGTTTGAGAAAATTGATAGATGCATCTATTCATTCACTCAAGATGAATTATTCCACATTTTTACAAATCTTTTAGGTTCTTGCTCTTGACTGTTATCTCAAGCTCAAGCTCACAAGCTCAAATATTGTTTAGGTCTAGTAATTTCCTTTTTATTTTTTTACCAGTGTTTTGTTTTTGTACCAAAGACTTTCAGCAATTAAGAATTAACCACTGAGTCATTTATCAAATCCAGCCATTCAACCATTTCTCCCATAGCACTTGTTATCTTGCAGTAGTACAGGGTATTGAGGTCAAAGGAGTAAATGTTCATTCTTGGCCTAATTTCAAAGATTCAGATATCACAGATTACTTTTCCCTGTAAGAGAAAAAAACGTGGTCCCAAAGGTAGTTGAGGTTCAAGTACAATTTCTCCACCAATGCTATCATGGGCTTAATTCTTTATGTCAAGAGCAAGAACCCCAAAGTGCTGAGGTGTCTTACCTGATGGCATGGGCTAAGTCGGCACATTTCCACTGCTCCACAGGCTGACCATCGAGTTGTAGAAGTGTATCCAACTGCTGCAGGCCAGCTTGGTCCGCAGGGCCTCCTGACACAGAAAACAACAAAGACACATCAATCAATGCATGATTTCAGTGCGGTTTTTTTTCTTCAAGCTTGTTTATTTGATACACAAAAAAAATTCATGCAAGTTCCCCCTATTAGCGGTGATACCCTGCTGTGGAGCTTGATCCTCACAGTAATCCTCAAAGCGGAGAGATGAAAAACAGAAGGACCACAGGTGACATTAAACTTTTATGATGGGATGAATAATTCATGAGGCATCAAGAATGGATCTATGATTGGGAAAAGGAAGCAATTGGGTGGAAAAGAGGCCGTTTAAATGTAGTTCAGTTACTAAAAAGACCAGTAAAAGAAAATAGTAAGCACATTAGTTATTGGCTATGCTAATGTGTGATTATAAAGTAAGCCACAGAGAGTAAAGTAAATTTCCACTATTGGTACAGTTTAGTGCTAAGTGCCAAAGGTGTTATGGGTAATATAATCAGATCTTTATGGTGTCATCTTTTGGTACCAAAAGTGTATCTGTGAATTAGGAGACCTAAAGGTATGGCACCTATGGGGAGGTTTTCTTTTCTTTTCTGCTGTGCAATACAACAGGACATTCCTAGTCTTCATACCACATCCAAAAAGAAGATACATAATAGTTGATGTCCTCCTCTGTAATTTTCCTCTTCTTTATTTCATTTGTTTAAAGGCAAAGAAAATCATGGCTTACTACTCCAAACTGTACCACAGCGAGCCAAACTGAACAAAACCACAAGACACCCCTTCCTTTTTTGCCATTTGCAGAGAAATCACAAAATTCTGGATGTCCTCCAAAGTCCTTTACTGCTTTCCTCTTCTTTGTTCTATTGTTCGACTGCAGCTCAACGCACCCAGCTGTCAATCTTCTGAAGTTTACAGATGACACCACAGTCATCGGCCTCATCAAAGACAGTGACGAGCCTGTGTATCGACAGGAAGGGAATTGTAGGGAGTTTTTGTGCGGCTGGCAAGACAAGGGGCTGAACACGCTCAACACTGTACAGATGATCGTGAACTTCAGGAAGTATCCTTTGTCAGACCTGCCCCTCACATTGTCCAACTGCCCTGTGTCAATCTTCGAGACCTTCAAGTTCCTGGGAATTACAGTTTTTCAGGACCTGAAGTGGCAACATCAACTCCATCCTCAAATAGGCTCAGTGGAATATCCTTCCTGTTCCTTCTAATGAAGCATGGCCTGCTGCGGGAGCTTTTGAGGCAGTCCTACACATCAGTCATTGAGTCGGTTCTCTCTTCATTCATCTGGTTTAGTGCTGCTACAGAAAAGGACAAACTCCAACTGCAATGAACAGTCAGGGCTGCTGAAAAAAATCCTCAGTACACCCCAACCCACCCTCAAGGTCTTGGACGCTGCCAGTACTAAGACAAGACCATGCAAAATCCCTTGGACGCTACACATCCTGGTCGACACCTCTTCCAGCGCTTTCCCTCATGTAGGCGGTGTCAAACAATGCAAACCAAACTGGCAGACTTCCCAAGACCTTGTTCCCTGTTTCCATGAACCACTTGAACAGGTGACTAACAACACTAATACATTATCTGTGCACTCACTGTCATAGTCTTGTCACTCTAAACTATTTGCATATGTTGTTGACCAATGCTGGTTACTCGTGCTTGAGAACTATCTGCACCATTTGTAAAACTGTTATTGTTCCAGATTATCGCACAACTAGTCACTTCAAACTGCTCTAAATTGCTTGAGGACTGCATTCATTTCACATTTGTTTTTGTATGAGCATTACTACAGGAATGGTAACCATTTATTGCTCAGTGTCACTCCAAAATAACTCCAAAAGTCAGTCACTCCAATTACCGGAGAAAAAGTCTGTGTTTTTAAAACACTTGGGAAAAATAGATAATTCTCTTTAGGATTTAATAGTCAGTTACAAAGTGAAATAGCCAAATCAGGTTATATTGTTCTACAGTATATCACAGCAGACTTGTGTGAACTCTATCACAGGCACCACTTGTCTGTAAAAACAAAATGGGCAATTCTGGGTGTCCACTATTCCAGTTCACTGAAATTGTTTTGGTTCTGTTCATTTGGACACCTAAGCCAAATTGGGGTTGTTCTAAACAATACTATGAAATTAACGATACTACTTGGTGGAAACGTGGCTTGGCTATATTGTTTTGGATCCTTTTTAAAAGAACATTCTTGCCTGGATCAACAGCCTGCACTCTCACAGGCGAATCAGAGCAGATGGTGAATCCGTATCCATCCTTTCCTCGAAGGATGGTCACCTGGAACACAAAGAGACAAGTAGATCATCCCTTTGACATTGGCCAGCCTTAATTACTCTACAACCAACGGTAGGTTGAGAAAGTAGAAGGCTTGAAGGAAAATCAGATCCCTACCAACATTAAGCAGAGGTTTTTTTTTTGGCATCTGCTTCCTATGAGAACTGTCTTGACGGCAGTTTTCCTGAGGAAGCCAATTAGCTGAGCTGGTGAGAAAAACAACTCCCAGAGACGGAAGACTGACTTTCTTTGTTCATGGGTGGCAGAGGAATGCTTTGTGAGGCATTCCCAGGTAACCCAGTTCACATTTATATGACAAATGCATGGCTCTCAGAAAAGAAGGATGTGAAAAATATTCCTTGACTGAAAACTCTGTACAAACACCATGGTCAAAATATGAGTTTGAAAAATATGCTAAAGCTGGTCAGACACGGTACGATTTTCAAATTATAACTTGTCAGTTTGCGTCACTGCTGTTCCATGTAAGCCGTGTAATTGTCAGTTGCCCATGGTTCAGGTTTCAATCATCTAGTCACATTTCTGACAGGCTACAATTCATTCAATCACCTCACACCCATTTCAAAATGTAAAAAGTAAGTCAACCAACCTGGAATTAAATTCAAAATGGGCAAAAAGATTGCTATACGCACGCCAGGTTACAGGTTGTGTCATAGGGTTGTGAAGAAACATGCATTTCTGAAAGTATTTTGTCCTTCATTGTATGTATAGTTGCACAGTTTCTGGGTTGAACTTAATGTAAAGCCAATGGACACATTACAGGTAAATTGCTGGAGAAAATTGAAAAGCCAAACTTTACAATAACACAGTGGCCCACCATTGTTGTTTTGGTTAAATACGCACATTGAACACCATTTTTTGGAGAGGAACAATAATGGTGTGACGCTCAAAAGAAGAATTTTTCCAGATGCTATTCCAAATGTTACCGTTTTAAGGTTCCAAAAGACAGTCGTCATGTAAACTATGGTAATAGCAAAACAACTATTTTTAAAGAATGTTCATGAGGATCAAAACTTCCAAACATCTACAGTAGCCTAAAAGTCAACACTCCTAATGTGAAGGGAAGATAGATTGCGTGAGTTGTTTGCTGTCTGAGGCTGCTGCGTCTTTACTTCAATTTTAAACTTGTGATTTATCCGTTGATCACATGCTACGCTTTAAGGCTTAAGGCGGCTTCCCTTCTTGTCCACAATGTGTTGTTTGAACTGACTGGAGATTTTGTGACAGATTTACCCTTGGGTTGAGAGAGGGAATGAAACTCACAGAGAACTCACCAATTTCCATGGGGAAAAAAATTGATTTTTACACAGTAGTGAACAAAAAAGACCCGAAATAGTAGAAATTTGTCTATGTCCGATTCCGAATCATTCCACCAAATTCTGCCAAAATCCTTTTTTTTTCTCAACCGTATTTATAATGAGTTAGTGTCAGGGTTGAATGAAATTGTTTTGTCAAGGAGGAGATGAGCAGAAACAAAGAGCTAAATTTTACACATCTGCTGTAAAATTGAGTCTCAATGGAGAAATTCAGTCGAACGATGCAACTAATCAGGGCCCCTGAAGCTTGCAATGACCCTAAAATGTCAGACACCATTGCAAATTCATGAGAGACGGCGAAAACGCGGGTGAGTAACAGGCCAAATCATCATGACGCTGCAATGACGAAGAACTCCTACCTGACTGACAGAAGCAGGTCATTTTCACACGTCTCAAACAAGACTTTGTACCACTATATATGCGGATACTGAATATGATTAAGGTAATATAATAAGTTAAGCACGCCCCAAAAGTAATTGAGATGATGAGAGAAAGAAAATGACGACATTAGGAAGTATTAAGAAGTAATAGTGGTCGGATAAAGTCGACATAAAGGATATCAATGGTACTCTGGGAAAACAGAAATGCAGGAAAAAAAGGATAGGCGGAAAGTAAAAACCAAAAAATTACTTTGTGCTCCATCTAATTTACTACGTTTGCCACTTATTTATTAAAAGGACTTTGCAGTCTCTTTTTGCTGAAAGAATATTCCATTCTTCTTGATTGGGTGCCCCAGTTGATGATGTACAGTGCAGAATTCAACAAAATATTTCTGGAAAACTTTAGCTACTCCCATAAACTCCAAGTGTGAGTATTTTTTAAAAAATGTTTTTTAATTCACATTATGGTTTAATTTGCTTCTTTTTTAACATCTAGATTGATGGGCAAAGTTTGATCCTGAGATATTACATTCGTTGTTTTCGGTGAAAAGTACTATAGAATGTATATTCTAAACAAAAATAAAACAGACGTTCCACTGTATTTCTAAACACAGTTCAACTAATTTCTATATTCAGGTAAATGCCTCACAATGTTAATTAAAAATAATAATAATTATAATATTGCAAGTTGAAAGTAAATGATGGATGAGTGAAAAGGTTTTTCGCAGTGTTCATTTAAAATGTATTAGAGCGGTGCGATTAATAATTCAGCAAAAAGGACATAGAGGACATTAATGGATCCAAACTGTGGGTTTTAACTCATCCAGTACACAAGAGAGACAGGCACATGTGTGCTCAAGTATGTGCTCATGGATGAGCTTCGGAGAGTTCCACTTTTTAGCCTTCAGACCTCAGTGCGCTGCCTCTCACTAAGGGGAACAACGGATGGAGACAAGACATTGCTAATTTCACTATGCCACTTGTCTTAATCGTTGCAGCTTTACTTGCGGACTGTTTGCGAGTGCGTGTCGCTGTGGGTTGTACATAGACATGCATACACACATCCCCTGGTCAAGTAGCTATTTTCCTTTTCCTCTTGGTGGAACAATGTAATCTGGGTCAGTCTGTTCAGTGACTGGAATTACACAGACACACACGCACACCAACATTTCAGACACATACACACAAAACTAATGTCATTCTGCATTTTGGTCATTTTTCTTAGGAGGGCAATAGAGGCATTACGAGACTAGTCAACAACCATTATGTCTGATTATATTCTTTTCAAAGATGTAAATCATAAAATGCATCTGAAAGAGCATCACATTAGGAGCAGTGGAACGATCAAATCGGATCCAATACAAGAATTGCGTGGGGAAAATAATTTGACAATTTTTGTTATTGTGGTTGACAGGTTACTCATGTGCCTGAGAAGTATCTGCACCATTTGCACAGTTGACATTCAAAGTGTTCAAAATTGCTAGAAACTCGATTATTTGCCATATTGTCAAAAAAATATGTATCAGTATTCCGCATTACTGGTAACCTTTTATTGCTCAGTGGCTGCGTTTTTATATCTCAGCAGTTTTCACTTTTAATTGACTGTTGTTGTACTAGTGCAGCTCCAACTACTTGAAACAAATTCCTTGTTTTTGACATAATTGGCGAACAGATTCTGATTCTGACAGTGTTATAAAACTGCTGAGAGACTTTTCTAATAGTTGGACTCATGTGGCTTAAAAGAAAGTATACACACAAACACACACCAATTTGTAAACATCTTAATTGATACACAACAAGGCGTGTGTGGTGTTCTCGAGATTACCTTGAAACTTGCGGATCTCAGAAGGGTGTCACAGGGCATACAAAGAAAGACCAGTTGTACAAGAAGAAACAGAGCAAGCTAGTCTAAGTGTAAAATCCCCATCTCCTTAGTTGCCAACTCAGTGTTTATTTATTTTGGTGATATCGGTTACATCTTCTGTAATGTTACAATACTTTGTATTTTGTTTATATGAATTACACAGAACTTTGGTCAGGTTTTTTTATTTTTAAATGTTCTCTAGAGATAAAGTGGGGTTTGATCACATTGAAACTGTTGTTTTTATTGTGTTGAATGATTAGTTATCTCCACTATTTGTGTCCAGCAAACTAATAGTGACAATTGGTGAGAGAAACATTGGCTTGTTTGAAATTGGGGTTGACCACACACAACTTTGAGTTCATAAAACTTGAACAGGCCTACGATGTACGATCGTTGGACCAGATCTTTTTTTTTTTTTTTTTTTTAGCAGTTTAGTGAGAAACGTTCATGAGAAATTTACGCTTAACACATTGGACATGAATGGAACATCAGCAAGACAACAGAGGATTGGTCTTTTACAGATTTGGAGGGCAAAGAAGGATTTTTTTTTTTTAATCTCTGATGTCCTTTTATCAGGTTTATAAAATAATCTGAAAAAAATCTAATAAATGACCAAAACACCTTTTTTCAAACTATTCCCTTTGGTCTTTTACGGCATATTTGACATGCATATAAGCTTTGCTATATCATGATATCACGGCCTCCTATGGCCTGTGACCGCTGGCCCACTAATAGGAATGTGACTTAAAAAGGGCATGAGGGGGCACATAAGATGAGTAAAATATTTTGAGGGACTGGTCCTGCACTCCCATTCTCTTAAACATAACTGGTGTGCAATGTTTATCGTTTGTGAACATTTTAGTGAAAATGACTGGAAGATTCACCATTTCAAATTGTAAAATACTACACATGTATATTTTAGACTGTATATTTGTATAGTTTGGCGGCTGAGACGCGATCAGGTGTTGCCATTCAGATGAGTTGAGCGGGTGGGTGCCAATATGAATCAACAAGATTATGTTACAGACACAGAAATGCGATCTGGTCATTTTGCAACAATTACTTGTTTATTACCTTTTGCATTCAATTGACAAACCACACACTATGTCATAGACTCATTTTGACCAATGTCATGCATAAAACGGCATTTTTTGGGGGCGGGGCCTTAAAATTACGTACGCGTACCACACTTAAATGAAGTCATTAGAATATTAGAACTCTCAGTGCATTGAATGATAAATCAATGCAAACCACTGTGATAGTCCATCACTCCATACATTTTTTCAATTGATTATCCTCATTATGGGGTGACTGTAACACTGTAATAACTTGGACTTTGGAACTGAAAGTTCACGGTTGTAAAATTGGCAACTTGTTGGAGAAAAGCTAGTCTGCTTTTTGGCTACAATCGAAGTGCCTTTGAGCACTTGAACAAGATGCTGGCTGCCCCGACTCCCCCAACTCAAGGGGCGCTTTTATTGGCATCTCTCCTTCTATGCCTGTATGTGTGTGAATCACTTCAGTGTGTACTGAACAGCACAAAATATACAGACAGAAAACTGTCAATTAAATTTTGGAATGTGGGAGGCACAGTACTGTAGAGTACCTTCCACAAGAATGATAAAAATTTTAAAAATTTAAGACAATGCAGGCGCAGGGAGAGGATGTGAACTACCAGAACTGTGATGCAAACCTGCTAACCAATTATTCACTGTGCTGCCCTTGCGTAACAATCACATGGTTCAATAGTTGGCTTTTGGATGCAGGTCTTGTCTTGGATCTGTACCCTGAGACGCTGTTCTGACCACTTTGACACCTGACACACTAACACACGCACACACCTGTGGAAGCCTACATCCGATGCAGAGGTGACACAGCCCGTGAATGGTGTGCATCACGCCCCCTCCTCCTCCTCTTCCTCCTGTCGTCCCGTTCAAGTCTGCTGAGAGTACGCACACACTGCGGCGCTGAGTCTCGGGCCGCCTGATGCCCCTGCAGCCCGAGTACCTCCACAATCGCCTCTGCGCTGCCGAGGGCGTGCGAATGGGACTTTGCACCTCGTCTTCCTCCTCTTCCTCCTCCTGGGGAGATTTAAGCGTATTGTGGATCATCTCAATCTTCCCTCAGTTCTAATTCTTTTTGTATGGAAAATGTCAAATCCCCAAGTTTGTCGCGCCACGTCTTGAACTCTGTCCCATTTAATGGTCGGTGGTAAAGATGTCATCAAGGTTGCAACTTCTTCAGTGGCTTCGTTTTCCAGATTGTTGCTCTTTGGCCTCCTGAGCTCCACTTGCATGGACCGCAAGCGATGCGGAGGCGAGACTGCCGCTCAGGCCACTGTCTCGCTGCTGGCAGGGGCGCTCATGGGAACTCTTCAGCAGCAGAAGAATAGGAGGAAGTTCCTCCCACCACCAGCAGCCCGAAACCCCCCATACACACACACACACACACCACACACACACACACACACACACGCACGCACGCACAGAATCACACATACATCCACGCATACCTCACCAACCTCCACGGCCAGCATAGGTTTGAGTGTCTGCCCGCGATAAGGGTCGTTTGCTTCCTGAGTCCACACTGAACTTCACATAGGTGCTACAGATCACTTTTACAGATACACACACACTTGTGATGAAAGTCTGAGCGACAAGTGTGTGAATGAGATGGAATTACAGTTTTTTTTTTTTTTATTTTAACGCAGCCGAAAAATGCAAGCGAACACCGCTTCCGGACTGTGACGCAAGTGAGTACACACTTCCCTCAACCTCTACCCAGACTTGTTTGTTATGTTTTCGCCTTCCATATTTCCTCTCCTTTTCCTTTCAAGCCCCCACCTCCTCCCCTGCCGACCACATTGTACGGAAAGTCACAGCTCTGCGAATCTCTGACAATCGCTCCTCCTCTTCCAGTTATCCAAACAGCACTTGTATTTTTGTTTTTAATATTACCACCCATGGGAAAATGGTGCTAATCTGATTTGAAAAAATACATTAATTAGAATGCCAATTTGGAGAGAAATTACCTGCGCCAAGACCCAAAAATGATTTGTTAGTATTTTGAAACTACATTTCTGAAAATTAAATGATAGAAGCAAAAGAAAAATATTTTCAAGGGTCCAAGTGTCGTCATTCTAAAACCTTCTTTAGTTTAATAGGGCACAGTTCGCTTATCAACATATGTAACCATACAAGTGTAAAAAAATAATTAAACCATGTTTAAAAATACATTATTAGAAACAACTTCACTTGAATGACAAAAGGCAGTGGTTCCAATTACTGTTTAATTTTTTACAGGTCTGACTAAATTCCTACCCTTCTAAAAGAAGTTGTGTTTGACTTTAGAGGTTTTCATTAAATTGTGTAAAATGTATTTGTCTGTTTACTGAATTTTTCAAATGTTATTTTATTCAATAATTTCATCATTTAATTTAGTTTAAATTTCTTTCTGCTCCTATGTTAGCAACCTAAATCCTCATTCCCAAAAGATGACACAAATGAATGCAGGGTCCCATTTTGAGGTGAATCTTGGTGAACTATCATTCACACCGCAGTGGCTCAAACAGACAAAAGTGAAAACAAATTTCACAATCCACATTTTTAGATGAATATGCGCCAAAGTTACTGGTATTTGGCCTATGCATGACCCTTCCCTAAAAGTTCGACATAGATGCCTCACCCAATTTGCACACGCACAAGAAAGCGACTAGTGCAAGCAAGCGCAAACCCCATTAATTAACGGTTTGTATCTTTTCATGTCTATCGCTGGCATTAGCAGTCTCACGGAATGAAACACTGACAGAGAAGGCACAGAAAGAGAGAGAGAGCACTGTCAGTCTGTAAAGCACTAATAAAGTGCCCGCAGAGATCCCCTTCTAGCGGCGGTAATGGCAAGCTTTTCCCTGTTTGCCTTTTTGAAAAGGGTCTAGGGTTACCACGTCAAGCGCACAAAAAACACTTTTGTCTTGCTTTCACACGGCGCTGTTCACCTCTAAATGGGCAGAAGGACGGATTAGAAGGCGAGAAGAAAAGCATTTCTCGGGGAGAGGACATTGAAATCCTTGTCTGCTGGCCAGATGAGGCCAATCTGCTCTTTAGTGGTGTGGGTTCGCGCTCTCCCGGATGTTAAAAAAAAAAAAACAGCTATCAAAGGAGGAGGCGCCCTGACATGTATTCAAACCGACACGGCAGTTCCAACATTTTGAAGGTCACATTGTTCAGAAAGTGAGGGAAACTGTCCAAGTTACATGTATTGCCCAAGAACATTATAAAAACAGTTATGGGATGAAAATGTTAAATATAAACCAAACAAAAAATTAAGATAGGCAGCATAATAGAGAAGTGGTTAGGACCTCTTCCTCACAGTTGTGAATTTGGGCTTGAAATCCCTGTGTGAAGTTTGTTCTCCCTGCGCTTGTGTGGGTTTTCTGCAGGCACTCCGGCTGTATTCATTGAAGACTAAACTGTCTTTAGGTGTGAATGTCACACCAAATTTTGTCAATATGTGCCTTGGGATTTGTTGGCGACCATTCCAGGGTGTACCCTCTTGGCCAAATACGAACTCCATCTTACTCGCAATCCTAATGGGAGCGGGTGTTATAGAAATTAGAGGAAATATATTGAACTGGAAGCCTGTACATTCGGGTCAACTGCTTAGTAGCATTAATCACTTCACAACCACGTACGGTTAAGAACTACATACTTTGGCCATTATCACATTATTAAAAGGGAGAGCAACTGGCAGACATCATTCACGTCTTATAACCATCAAGTGATGAAAATGTTCTGTTATATTCACTGCATATTTACAGACGTTCCATTATATTTCAATTCTTGTTTCAGGGGTGTCAAACTAATTTTTGTCATGGCTAACATTGCAGTCATGACTTCCCTCACAGAAATGAATTATCGCCTCATATATGTATACATAAAAGAGTCACTGATGGTGTAGTGGTACACACGCTTGACTTTAATGCAGGCAGTGTGGGATCAAGTTCAGCTTAGTGATGGTGTCGATATCTGCCCTGCGACTGACTGGCAACCAGTTCAGGGTGTAGTCCGTCTTTTGCATAAAGCTAGCTGGCATAGGCTCCAGCTCTCCCGTGACCTTTGTGAAGATAAGCAGTTTGGAAAATGGATGGATACGAAATCAGAAGCCTACATGAAAAATTTTCAACTATTATATTTCTTTTAAAGGGGTGATTGGGAACAAAAAATGCTTTCAATATCTCAACAATATTAGAAGTGAAGAATACACAATGTTGATATTTTCGCCAGAAACATGAAGTCACTGCACATCATCTGCTTTATTGGCCACATAAAATGACATGATCAGCCAGATTTGGCCTGCGGGCCACAGGTTTGACACTTATGGTTTAATTGTTTGAAAATCTTATTAATATTACAGTATTTAGAGGTACAATAAAAGGCTTATGGCCATGCTACCCTGAGAATGCCCGATCTCGGAAGTTAAGGAGGTTTGGGCCTGGTTAGTACTTGGATGGGAGACCGCCTGGGAATACCAGGTGCCGTAAGCTTCTCTCCCCGGCTAAATGCAGAGGGGTTGCGTCAGGAAGGACACCCTGCATTAAACTGTGCCAAACAAATGTGTGTGCACCTAAGATGGGACAAGCCGAAAGGAAAAGATCTGTACATTAAAATAATCATCATACAGTATATAACAGTAACATACTCATTCATCCATTAATTTTATGACCTGCTCATCCTCACAAGGGCCAGGCCCAAATAATACTGGAAACATTACCTCAGCAGTTAAATAAATATCTTATCACGCTGACAGAGTGGCACAGTATTTCTGGCACATACAGCAGCAGGTGATCCGTCACACGAAATCAATTACAAATGAGCTGTAGATAACTGGACATTTGATTGAATTTGTCTGCTTCTGGTTACGACACGCAAATGCACATTCATGGCTGGATCACCTGCATTGTGATTTAAATGCTTTGTCAAGGACAGGAAATAACAGGTCAAATCTATTATTAAAGGGCGACCCCACTCTTCCAACTGTGCCATGGTTCTTTAAGGGGAACGAGACAGGCAGCATTTGCGTGCATTTGAAAATGGTGCAGGGTTATAAGAATAATCCATGAAATGTATCAGAGTTGTGTACCGATAACAGTCTTTGTTGTTCGGGGATATCCAAACTCCTGTTTGGCAGCTTTACTCGCCCTTCGCGCCAATACTTGGCCAGCAGACAAATGTGTCAGAGACATTATCACAGTGACAAATCGAGAGTTAATACCAGCAGACAACAAAAGTGATGCAGAGGGATGCAGCAACTGGTGTGCAACGACAGATAATACAAAGCCTCTGCTGCTTTTGTGAATGAGGAGGATCATTTTGCAGAGTCTTTAAAAAGTCCATAAAAAATACATACATAAATGTGGGCATAATGCTACGTATTTGAAAATTATTAATACGGATCAATTGGTGCAACCAAAGCTGGATCTAAAATTCAGAATCACAGATGTATAATGCACTTTTATTGAAATCAAATCAGTTTGTATTTATTGTATTATTGTAATTATGATTTCAAACTACATCTTTCTTGTTAGTGTTACATATGTAATATGGATATTTTTTTATTTTAAAAAAAGTATTTTATATAATATTTTCAAGGCTTGACTCAAGTATATCAAATGATTTCATTTCATTAAAATAATGCATACATTGTGGAGATTAAAATTTTTGGGGACTTTAATTGTGTGAGACTCAAGGTTCCATTTGATGGTTTGTTGGTTAGTTAGAAAGATAGTCAGTTAGTTAAAACTCAGGGTTAGTCAGGTTGTAAGATGGTCCAAAGAATTTCAGCACAGACCCGGTAAAAGTGCTGGTCAGGGACTTTATGTGGCAGTGTGTACCAGTTGGCCAATGTAAATATCCATTACTGGAGCCCACAAAAGAAGACGCTAACAATAAAAAAAAAATTACATTGATTGAATGCAGGCGGCACTGGTAAAACGTTGGCCTCACAGTTCTGGGGACCCGGGTTCAATCCCAGTCCCGCCTGTGTGGAGTTTGCATGTTCTCCCCGTGCCTGTGTGGGTTTTCTCCAGGTACTCCAGTTTCCTCCCATATCCCAAAAACATGCAACATTAATTGGACATTCTAAATTGCCCCTGTTTGTCTCTATGTGCCACGAGATTGGCTGGCAACTAGTTCAGGGTGTACCCCGCCTCCTGCCCATTGACAGCTCTGATAGGCACCAGCACTCCCCGCGACCCTGGTGAGGATGAGCGGCAAAGAAAATGGATGGATGGATAACTGAATGCACATAAAAAACATCCCAAAAAGAAACACAACAGAATAGTAGCTGTGGCGTTCATTGCATAACCTTGTGATTTTATAGAGCACATCAAGTGTTATCAACAGCAACATCTCAAGTGGCAACAGCCCACAACGAGCCTTGGGTAAATCCCTGAAAAACACATGCATCATCAATATAAACGGAGACCACAGCAGCACATCGCAGAATTCGGAGCTGCGGCCGTAAGGCAGCCTGGGAGGGTGATGAGAAGAGGAGAACCAAGGATAAAGTGATAGAGGGAAAAAACAGAATAAAGTCTAGAAAGCTGTTCCATTTCTCCTTTGATTTAGCGCCTGAATCAAAGTTTGCCCCTCCCTCCACTCTCCCGTGAGACCGTCCCAACACGAATGCCACAATCATCTGTTGCTCTGATCCATGGTGAGATAAAAGAGGGCAAACGAGCAAAGCCTGGCGAAGGAAGGCAGCCTCCACACACAAATCTCGAGGCCAGTTGATACCAGGAACATCAGATATAATGAAAAATAAATCAATGATGTACTTTTGGATTTCCATAAAACTTGATGACGACTGATTGATAAGTATGTTTGATTTAAAAAAAAAAAAAAACAGCCAAACAAATCTACACCACTAATGGTCTAACATTTGTTAGCTGCAGCGTGATTAATTGGAATGAGCAAACATCAATACAGCTTAACCTGTGCAATAGCCTCTCTAATAGCAGCCAGAGTGGAAAGCATACCACTCAATCAGCCACATACACTCACATGGTCTCTTTGGACTACGGGGGAAAACTCGGGAGTGAATCCACAAAAGCATTAGGAGATTAAGCATCAGGTCATCCAAGCCAAAACCCAGTTAACATATGAAATGTTTCTAATGAAGTTTAAAAGCGGATGGTCTCAGCAGCTACAGTATTAAAAACAGCTGACGGGCTCTTCTTGTCAACCTCCATGACTCTTATAAGTTAGCATTGGTTCGTGATAACTTTGGCGCCTTCCGACATTTGTACAAAATCTGTTTACAGTCTGATCAGAACATTGTAAACTGAGGACCCTACATATACATCACTGAAGATTATTCAAAGGACAATTGTGGATCAGAGCCAAGGGGACAAGTGCTAGATAGAGCACATGTGCATTGCGTTCATCACATCATGATGCCATGTGCCGAGTCAGGTCGTTTTGGAGAACGCCTCCCGTTCGGCATTCAATCATTTGTATTCATTTTCTGCTGGACCCTTGACAAGCGACTGTTGTCTGCAGTGGTGCCCAACTGCACTGCATTATACAGTGAACTCTTTTAGTTTAGTTTTGCTCTTTGAGTTACATAACTACAGCGGCGATGTAGTTTGGACATGAACCAGAACACAGTATATTAGTAACCTATGCTAAGAAAGTAGTACAGTCTTAACTGCATTCAATATTTACATGAGAAATACCCTCTATGCCATCAATATAACACAACCAATTGAAAACATTAACTACAGCAGTAAGTGAGTCTTGTGTCGTGTGACCACTTCTTCTTACGCGACTGCGTAAACTAGTCAGTTGTCGTAACAATTAGCGAAAGAGAGGATCACCTTTACTGGCCTGGCATCCACATTACAGCGTTTACAGCGAGAATTGTTGTCTGTACAAGAACTTTTTCAAACATCCAAAGCAAACGCGCTCGTTTTCATGTAAACAACTTAGCGTCTCTCATAACAAGCCATCATTCCGCTTCGCAAATGAGTCACATGCAAACAGGAGCTTTGATATAAATCTTCAGTCAAGCACACGGGACTTTTTTCCCCCAATTTCTTTTCCCACGTTCTTTTTGCCACTCAATTCTCAATGACCAAATTCGATTAGTTGCCATGGGGGCTGAGAATGTATGACACAGAACAGCCGATAAGGACGTGAGGGCGTGTCTATGTATGATGAGTTTGCTGAACACAGAGCCTTGTCAGGGGTCATATGTCTCAGCATCCGTGACTACACACATACAAAAACCAGGGGGAAAAAAAACCCAGGAAATATAAAAAGAAAAACTAGATGGATGTAGCTTGTTCATAAATGAAGAAAAGTAATGAAAGGTGCCCTACTCACCGTTAAGCATTGCATATTCTCAGGTCGGTGTGTCTCAGGGGCAACACCATGGTTCGACAGCACGGCCTCTGAAATGTAGACAAAGGAATCACGGGCTGACACTGTGCCTTTGGAGCACATTTCTGCTGCCACAAATTCACCTTCTGGTTGCAAAAGACCCCAAAAAAGTTCTGAGAGTCCATAAAAAAAGTGTCGCAGATAAGGGGAGGGTAATTAAGGCGAGCACTGCCCAGCAGGGCTGGGATTAAAACTTTTCAGCGCAAACTTGGAAAAAAAAAAAAAAAGACAAAACAGAGTTTGGTAAAATCCCACAAGATGCGAGGATCTCACAAAAGTGCCCAAGAGGGGAGGAGTGCGAGGGAGAACAAGTGAGAGGGAGGGAAGAGGAGGGAGGGATAAAGAAGAGAAAAGGAACTCCTCTCTCACTCTATTATCCGTCCGTCACAGGGCTCCTGGGAGGGTTGCCATGGCTACAGGAGACTCCCGCCTCATGTGTCCCTTTTAACTAATGCTCATAAAGGCTGCATTCAGCACACGGGTCACAATGTGGATTTTCGCCTCACTGCCTATTCCGTCTTTCTGTGTTTACAGCTCGTTCATCCGCCTCTTCTCGCAAAGTTTCGAGTTGACTTCCTAAAGAAGAGGCAAATCCCCTCAAACCATCTTCCCAAGAATGCCACGCCCTTCTCTGTCACATCTCCATCAACTGACTGTAAGATACAGTAGGATCCCACCTCCTAACCTGGCACTTTATTCAGTACACATGGATTACTTTTTCATCTGCCAAATGTATTTTTTGTGGCCTATAATACACAGAAAATGTATAATTTTAATTTAACCAGCCGGCACACTGACCAACTGGTTAGCACATCTCTCACCAGTTCTGAGGACGTGGGTTTAAATCCTGAATTCACACTTCCTGTGTGGAGTTAGCACCTTCTCCCAAAGCCTATGTGGGTTTTCTATGGGCACACCTGTTTTCTCCAAGAATGAAAAAGGTGTGAATAGTAGAGTGAATGGTTGTTTGTTTATATGTGACCTGCAACTGGCTGGCGACTAATTCTGGGTGACATCCTCTCACCTAAAATTGGCTAGCTAAGCAGTTAAGAGAATCGATGGATGATTCATTGTTTGAACAAATACTAAGCTAGTATAAGGGTTACGGCCATGCTACGCTGAGAACGCCCGATCTCGTCAGAGCTCGGAAGCTAACCGGGCTTGGCCCTGCTGAGTACTTGGATGGGAGATTACCTGGGAATACCAGGTGCTGTAAGCTTCTTTCCCTGGCTAAAATGCAGAGGGGTTGCGTCAGGAAGGGCATCCTGCGTAAAACTGTGCCAAACAAATTTGCGTTCATCTGAGATGACACGCTGTGCCGACTCCTAGGGGGACAAGCCGAAAGGAAAAGAAGAAGAAGACGACTAAGCTAGTATAAATTGACTTTCATTATATTTAAGCCTTAGTCAAATGTTTAACTGTTATTCATGCAATTTATCAAGACTATTTATTATTTCAGATTATTTTCCGTTTTGTATTCATTGCATAGTACATATATACATTACACTGCAATACAGTAAATTATTTAATTCTGATAAAATATTTGTATTGTTATATTTTGTCATTATTTTTATACCTGTATACTGTATGTAATGTTGACACACAATTAACCTTACAGTTAGTGACTAAATTCAGCTACCAGCTTCAATTCAGCTATTGTATTTTTCCAATCCAAACATATTTACAGCAAGCTATATTTTAACATGGACGAGATGTTTTTAATTGTTTCACCATAGTTTTTTAAAATTAAGTGCATCTGGAAAGCTATACTTCAATACACAACATACAGTAATCAAGCTAAATCAAACTAAACCTCTATTGAATTTGATGTTTCATATTTCCTAAATCATTAGACTACTTTCAGCCACTGCCAAGATGCGTAATCAAGTTATTTACAACTACCACATTTAATTTTTCCAATATTTTAAAACCAGTCATTTAAGGTACAAGTCTTACACACCCAGCACAGAGGACTGTAGTCTACAGTAGTGTGCAACTCCACTGCATTATGAAAAGAGCTCTTTTTAATATCGTTTCATGGATATCATTTTAGTTCTTTAAAAATGATAATACAAACAAAAGTAGGGCGCAAAATGTTACGTTATGAATACTAAATAATATAGTACTTGTAAAGTTCAGATGTAGCCAAAACACTGTGTACACTGACAAAAGAAAATTACACATATCACTTTTAGACATGTTTTGGGCTAACCCACAGCAAAATGTCCAGTTTCCAGGCTGCGGTCACCATGGAAATGTAGAAGATTAAACAGCAACAAAAAAAAAAAAGAAAAGAAGATTCCGTCTGAAATGGAAGACTTCAGGGGTCCGACAAGGAAAGAGAGTGGGGGCAACCTGGCTGGCGTCAGGCCCAGGAGTGAAGCCTTTTGTCTGCTTAAGACATCGGGCATGATGGCGTGGAAGCAGCTGGAAGCATGAATGACATCAAAACAGAGGGAGGGTCGGAGCGACAATAAACGGTGGAGGCAGTGGCCAGTGGGAAAAGTATACATGCAAGGCAATAAGTGGGGTGGGGGTGGGGGGGATTAGAGAAAGAAAAACAAAGAAAAGAAATAAAGGTGTTGGCAGTCTTCCAGCGTGAACAAATCGACTCTACTCTTGTCAAGATCACTCATCCACTTGACACTTGCTCACACTTTTCACCTTCCAACAACTACAAACAAAACACTCTTGATGGAAAATGTGGAGACTTGTAACAATACATGGTTTCTACATCAATTAAAGAGAACTGTGCAAAGGCATCAATTAAACTGTGGATTTAAAAACAATGGATTAGAGGATGACATCAGAAACAGAGACATCTTCTGCTTTTATCAATTTGTTACAGTTGAAAATGAATAATGCAATATCTAAGTATTTAAATTCCCTCCAAAATACCACTAAAAAGTTCAGCACAAGAAAAATAACTCACTTGTATTATTTAACAATTCCACACATCCAAATATGTTGCACAAGGGACAGTAAAAAAAACAGAGCACATGCATAATGGAATATAAAAGTCTAGAATGCTTAGGTTCTCCACATATGACTGGCCAAAACACCAAGAACATATCAAACAGGACAGAGATCTGTAAAAACAATACATATTAAATTCTATCGGCTGCATTTTGGCTTTGGACTGTGAATAACTAAAGCGCCCACGAACCAACTGACTCATTTATCACATGACCGTGCTACATTAAAAGACTGCCGTGACTCTTGGGCATGCCGCTTGTAGCCGGCCCACGCTTGACACATTTTACTTCCAGTGCCGATACAGCCGGGAAGGATCATGGCAGCCATGTCACGATGGGTTTTGTAAAAGAAATGGGGGGGGGGGGGGGTAAAAAGATGCTAACGCTCAGGCTGAAAGGACCTGAGGGTAGTCAATGGTACAAGAGTAGAGATATGTCAAAGTAGAAATTAAAATAGCACTCAGTGGAGCTCAGTTTTCTGCTATGCAGCAAATAAATATATGTACAGATTTGTGTGGTCCAAAGAAGAATATTAAAAAGAAGTTTTAACTATATAGTGTCGTCCGTGCTCTGAAGCATTTGAGCCAAAAGAGGATGCTGGATTACATGAAAATAAGAGTTCACAACAATTCATATTGATTCTCCAAAGATAGTTTAATCGATTAATTCACAGGTGTCAAACTCAAGGCCCAGGGGCCAGATCTGGCTCGCCCCATGATTTTTATGTGGACCCCGAAGCTAAATCTTGCATATTAATTTCTGTGATTTTTGTTCAAATCTGCACCAAAATTTCAAATTGTCAAATCATAAATGATAACACTGTGGAATTGTAAGCATTTTTGTGTTCACAAACAATTATTTTTGTTTGGGAACATGAAATTGCTTACAATTCCAATAGTTGAAAAACACATTCCCCTTGATGTCTGATTCCAAAAGTAGTTTAGAAATTCCATGTGGAAATATGATGAGGCGATCAAAGATTTTTCCGGTTTCAATCATAACAGCCCAATGAGGGAAACTGGAACTCCAATGTGGCCTACGACAAAAAACAGTTTGACAACCCCGGAATAATTGGTCAGCAACTTGCTCCACGGTCAATTAAGGAAATGTATTTTATTTGAATCCAGGAGGAGGGCGTTACAAATAGATTGAAAAAACATTGCCGCTCACGCTTCTGTTCAGGGAGAGGTAACTGTTCCCGGAGTCGATCATTATCTATGCTATGTTTTTTTGTATTTTCATTGCAGAAAAGAACAAAATCACAATTAAAATTGGAGTTGCTCAATTACATGTTCATCAATCCATCCATCCCCTTGGTGTTTGACATCTGTTGTAAAGCGCTCGTTCACGCGTGATTATGGAGCCTCTCCCAGGTGACTTTGGGCAAGAGGGGGTGTAAACCCTGGAGTGGTCATCAACTATTTGAAGTGGACTTATAGACAAACAACCATTCACATTCCCACTAATGGAAAATTTAGAGTCTTGAATTAGTATTTTTGGAAGGTGAGAGGAAACTGGACCACTCGGGGAGAAAAACAACATTTGAACACCAACCCACAACTGGGCCACTGTTCTACTGGTTTCTCGTTCATTATCATTCTTTGACAAAAAAAAAAAAAGTCATACATTTGTCAAAAATCACAATACATGGATTGTTTTTGGTCCATTTTGAGATCTCAAGTATTGTAGTAAAAACACAAAATATGACTATTGTCACTTTCCAACAAATTAACCAACGACTAATTAAATAAATGGTATCATTGAAGAAATAAATGTGACTTTTTGTTGGCTGAGACAATATGTTCCAAATAAAATAAAATCTAAAAAACAAGAGCACATTTTGGATCAGATGCTATGCTTGTGGATTAGAATAAACAGGAAAGACAAGCAATCGTAATAAAAACAAGGAATAAACTAATGAATTCCAGGTGGGCACACAAATAAGTGTGGGGGGGTGAGGGTGGAGAGAACAATGACACAAAGTCCAAATACCAAACAGGGCCAAAATTGTAACACAAAACAGAAAGACCTCCACAAACAGTATTAGACTAAAAACAGATAATCAAGCTGTTTTCCCTGGCCCAGAATTCCATTTGTCCATGTGTATAAATACATCAAGTTTTCCATTTTAATAACTGAAACAGGCCTTTTTAATATATGCCTCGACAGGGGGGAAAGATCTTGCTCTCACAGCAGCATGGACGGGTGAATAGTCTTAATAAGCTCTCATGCTAAACCGGTGAGGAACGTGTTCGAAGGGAGCATCTCATTCATTCATTATTTACAATACAAGGAGCGCTTCACTGATTTATGTGTCACTTTAGTGAAGTACACGCAATTCATTACTTGTATGCATCACTTCAAAACTCAGACTTGATTTGAATGTTACATTCACCAATAAGTTGGATACCATCTGTTGGGTTAGCATTTGCTTGTACAAAAAAAAAAAATTGCCATGTCATTTTTCTGCATTTGAGGAATGTTTGGCTGCCACTCACTGACACAAATTTGAGGGTTCCGCCACTTGACACACGCTCAAAAGGACTTAAGGAAGCAGGGCTTTTATTGGACTCAACAGTGTAATTAACTGTCATCGTCTGGGAGATAAGGAAGCACGCAGACAGACTGACAATTTGACTGGGACAAAGAGCCCCCCCAAAATGCTGTTTTTGTTTGGACTGAAAAAGTCATTAAATTTTTTGCAAAAATGGTAAGAAAACAGATTTCCTGAGGAATACTTGACAGATCACCTCTGAGCCACACAAGTGGTCCAATCGCTGTCCATCTCTTCCTCGCCATCTCACGATAACCCCCGTCATACACACACACACACACACACACACACACACACACACGCACACACCTACATATATACATATGCACACACAGCTCATCATAATCAATCGTGATCATTTTGAATCATATTGGAATTTCAAAAGTTCTAAATATTTTTTTATTTATACTGTGTATTATTAGCAGAGATGAAAGTGGACTTTCCTGAAAATACAAATGTGAGGACCGAAGGTGCGAAGTCCTGCTTGGGGGTCCGGGGCATTCCCCCCTGTAAATTTTTTTTAAAAACGGATGGCTGTGGTGCATTCTGGCGATATCTGTGAACAAAATTCAGACAAAAACTGAAAGTAAAATTTCTAAATCCTGACCCAAAAAAAAAAATTGGGCAGAAGTTCACCAAGGACTAAGCCCAGATTTCTTTGCCCCCCATCCCACTATCCCTGGATAACACAAAAACGCCTTCGTCATTAAAATATGCCAGTTTATCTCAAGACAAATAAATTAAGTGAACTATTCAGTCAAAAAACATCTAAAATTGTCCTTTTCCCCACATTATACATATTATAGTTTAGACAGAATACACACAAAAATAGATCCTAGAAATGTTAAAGTTTATCTGTAGTACTTATTACTCACATTTAAATCTCAAACTTGTTACGTCGCGTTGTACTGATACACTCGACCAGATTGCGCACTATCTTAGATATACATCTAGTAATACTAATGGGGTTAGGGTTGTATATTTATATATATATATATATATATATACATACATATATATATATATATATATATATGATTTTAACTGACTTACCAGGTTTGTCGACCTTTCTAATGTAGTCAAACAAAAAATCTCTGTTCAAGTCCTCTTACTCAAGCCATGACCACTTGAATGTGTTCCTAACACTCGCGTTTATTGCACGTATGTCATCTTGCCCGTCTACCTGTTTGAACATTGCGCTGGGGCCGTACCTGGCCGATCACGCATGAATTAGTTTACACAAAACGCTATTCAAGTACTCAACATTCACAGATTAATCTGCCTTTTGTGTGCACACGTGCACCCTTTGTGGCTTTCGTTCTCGCCGAAATTTCTAAATTTCTCCAAGATATGGCGAGGTCATGAGAATGCGAGGGGAAGGGCATTACCGTTACTATTGTTAATGCCTCAACATGGCTACGCTCGTGAAAGCAAAACAACAAACTCAAATGTGTGTTCGTTCAATGTTGTCAACTAATATCCGGATTAATTTTAGGCAATTTTTCCTCAATTTTCCAAAGGAATTTTCATGAAAATTTGAAAATCCGTAATTCCGGATTAATACCAATACCAACATTGATTATATTCCTCCATCCATTTTCTGTACCGCTTAGGGTCGTAAATGTGCTGTAGCCGAGCCGCGCTATCTTCACATTCTGAACTGGTCGCCAGACCAACCGCAGGGCATAGAAACACCCATTAGCATTCACATTTCCACCTGGGTGCAATTCAGAGAATTTAATTAACCCGCCTTGCATGTTTTTGCAACGAGGGCAGAAACCAGAGGACCCAAAGAAATTGTATGCAGCCACGGGGAAAACATGAAAACTCCACACAACGCGGGTCCTCAGAACTGTGAGGCATATGTACTAACCAGTTGGCCTGCATAGTTTTTATTCCTTCCATATTGATATATTATATTCAGACTAAACTAAAACCACAACATTATCTTTTCACATGCAGATTTTATGATGGAGCTCTTATTTGGTGGCCTGGTGAGTGCATACACTGCACCGGCCCACCATAGTCTGGAATTTATCACGCCTGATAAAATGTTTGGACTGCAAATCATCATTGAAATAAACAGGGAGGGGAACTGCTAGCTTTTCTCTAAACATTGTGACAATAACGCAACAGACTGAAGAGTAACTGGAAAATTTATCCCAAAGATGGACCAGGAGAACAAGCAAAACCAGGCACATACAGTTATATAGTACTAAACGTGAATTTGATCATTTGCATGTTTGTGAATGTCATTGTGCAGCAGTTCCATGGCCTACATTCTGCCAGCTGGCCTGCCAACATTCAAGCGCATGAGTATGCACCCCCCCCCCACTAGAGAGAGAGAGAGAGAGAGAGAGAGAGAGAGAGAGAGAGAGAGAGAGAGAGAAAACCCACTGGCACATGAATCTGATGAGACAGTTGTGGGGCAAGTATTACCACTGCATGAGATGATCACAGTCTCAAGCCAGATGTGCTCGTTTTCCCACTGAAATTAACTTCTTCCACTGCTTTACCCCTACCTGCATTATTGAATGTGTTACCACGTAGAAGTTCAACTATGTAACTAAAGCCTTGCTATGGTTTGCTGCTGCACTCGTCCTATCCCACACATGCGGTTTTAAAATTGCATGAAATAGAGAGCAGCATAGTTCAGCCAAGCGCAGCTGAGCAGCATCAAAAACAGAAAAGGTGCACGGGTATGATAAAGTCATGAAAAAATAAAGTGAGTAAATCATGAAACAAACTCACTAGACACTTTATCGGGTGCGTCTGCGCCATGTGATTAAATCTAATAGTATAATTGCTTTTATAGAAGACAATGATGGCCCATTTTGATTGACAGTGCCTCAAAGTTGTTCAATGTATCCCATGAGACATTGGAACTTTCATGGTAAGACTACACGGGGATATTCTATTTGTAATTAGTACCATTTGTTCAGTGGCAACACATTTCTACGCAAGTCATAATTTTGCAGTGGTAAAGAGTTCTGGTGAATATTTGGATGGAATACACTTCTAGGCCATACATTTAAACAATGAAATAAAAAATGGGGCCATACGACAACGTAATCGTACCCTATGTTTAACATTTGTAAACCAAGGCCCTCCCATATAAACAAGCAGGGGATACCTGGGTAGCTTCAGTGACATGAGTCAAAATATCAGAAATATTCAAAATAATAAATGTTGTATAGTGCTGTTTTTTTTTTTTTAAAAAGCGCTTGTGTTGGATATCATTTTTGTGTGCAAGCAATTGTTTGAGGTATTGTAGGTGAACTAAGGCCCTTGAAAAGGGACAGAGGGTGGTGGTGGTCTGGTCCAAGGTCTTAAAGGGGAGGGGGGGACAACTGGGAGCAAAAGAAAAGGAGAGGGGAGCAAGCTAGGCCTGATTAAAAGGAATAAAGGATCCACAATGGTGGAGGATGGGGGGAGTGATGAACAAGATGAGAAGAAGGATATGCGTGATCTCAAAAGAGTTTGCAACTTTACTTCTGTTGTGTAAAGAAGGTAACACAAACATAGTACTCACCTAGAGTAGGCTGCCGTCACTGAGGACCTCACAGACACACACACATGAAAGTGTAAGGAGTGAAAGGGAGATCCACAACAGCAGCAGGAGAGGAGCAGCACGGGAGTAAGCGCCGTGTCGCTCTTTGGCGAGTGTGACGCGGTGCTGGGCTTCGGTCCAGAAAGACCTCCCTCCCCACCCTACCCGCTCTCTCTCTCTCGTCACTCCCCCAAACCCTCGTTTTTTTCCCCCAGTTTAATCCCTCGCCAAAACACCTTCCGCCCTAAGAAGCCGCAAGCCAGTCACACATACAAGCACAGCTGGATTTGTACAGTATGACGTGTTTGGCAAATATTTATCCCTCGAATGTGCCCTTGACAAGAGAATTTTAAAAACATAACATAGCAAAACAATTCATTCTTTTATCTTTTGGCGAAATTCAAAAAAGTTTGCTTGGGATGGTCCTCATGTCTCATGCAAATGCTCACCTAGGTAGGAACCCCACCACCCACACCCAAAAACGACTACGAAGCTGACTCTGGCTTTCATTACCCGGAATAATCTGGGCAGGGTAACTTGTTGAACCCTGTTACTACAAAGTAAAAATGGATATTAAAGAGAAAAAAAAACAACAAAACTTTGTATTTTCACTCAAGCTAGCAGCACATCACTACCAAGTCAAATTACATGTAAGTACTGTAATGCATCTCTATGTGTGGCACATAGAGGGGACATGTAGTCAAACACAAATATTAAATTTTTATGAGCATTTGGACAATACCGGATTTTTTTCCCCATCCACCCCTGCTTCATAGGGCAAGGAACAATGTTTGGGAACTTAAAATAGATGGCAAAATGTAGTCCACAAAGTCAGAGAAAGCATTGGAACAATTTGATTTGCCACAACTCCTCATAAAATGGAAACAATATACTGCATGTACATGTCATCACACAGCACAGATACAAATACTTTCCTGAAACGATCATTTGCTGCTGAATTAGCATAGGTTATCATATTCAAACTTACAAATTCCTCACTGCCATTGGACCAGATCATAAACAGATAACCCTGTCTCCAATAAACTCTGACGGAAAGCTTTCTGGTTTTCATGTTGATTACACCTATAACTAGTATGACTGGACTGCATAGTTTTTCAGCGATATTCGAGGGATTTTTTAAATGCCTTGTAATAACTTCTGTGATTCCAAAGATTAAATTTCAATTCTTAAAGTAAATGATTGAAATTAAGGGTAAAAATTATTTGAGAGTACTTTTCCTGTGAAGGGCACATTGCGGGAGAAGGCATTTTTGCATTGCACTTAATAGATCGGTCCTGTGTATGAGCAATTCTTACCGGTGTCATGTGAGTTGTGTTGTGCCGGCACCCTAAGATGCTTCCTCACGCCCACATCCTCCCCAAGCAGGTAGTACCATCCTTGGACCTCCTTGGAGCACCAAATGTTGACAATGGCAGTGTCAGTGTCAGGAGGTTAGTATTTAAAGCATCAACTATGGACATAAACATACACACAGAAAAAGAATTTAACCCATTATGTTCCTCCAGAGCTGACACAGTCACTGGTTACTGTCCTTTATCTTATTCCAGCAACTGATGACCCCTCTACACCCCCCCCCCCCACCGCCTTCTGCACTCCTGCCTTGTGAGCCAGATGGTGTATGCGTGTATGTGCGCACGTGTGTTACATAAAGCTATGACGGGCCGTGGCGGCAGGCGTCTGATTTGTAATGTGAATGATGTGGACACACTCATGCAAAAACAAGGACATTGCTGTCACAAGAGCATACGTCATTTGACACACACACACACACAAAATTTTATACACATACAAACCAGTGCGGGCCTCGTCTTATTGTATTAAATAATGCCATGTTGTGAACGGTAACAATCTCTGCTTTAAAAGCATCTTATCTGAGTGGACAGATTTCTGCAGGCAGTGGGACACAGCAAAGGTGGGGGGGAGGGGATGATGGTACAGTATCCACAGACATTCAAGGAGGAATTTATAGTATTCTACAATATTTCTTGCAAAAAGAATGTTTTGTTAAAAAACAAAAAATGCTCAGAAATTAAAAAAAAGGCTAAACACCAAGGAGAAAATAAAGAAATACATGAGTTTAGTGTTACTTATTCTATTAAAAAGGTGTTATGACCATACACTCCCTGATTAAAACGTTTTTCTATGTAGCTGTTAGCCTCTGCTGAAGCTAGTTTGGTGAACTCGCTCTGACCAGTCACCTTTTCGGACCAACTTGGCAACTTTGTGATTGATTTAAAAAAAAAAAAAAGGTTTAAAAAGAAAACAAGTCAGTACCATTTCAACTCCATTCACTGCAAACTGGAAATCTAACAGGCAACAAGGGTCTTAAATATCAATAAATTTCGAGTGCAGGTAGCAATTTCACTAATTGGAATGTTTTGAAAATAAATAGCATATGCTCACAGAAAAAAACAAAACATAGAATTACAATTATATCATTTTGATCCTACTTTTGAATGTAAAATAAATCAATAAATTACCATTATATAAGCTAATCACGTTTAATGAATCAGAGAAGGCCACCAATATGTACCAGGAAAAAGTTCTCAAAGGCATAAATATGGGACAAGGTAACAGGACCTTGTGAGTCAATGCTGATGTGCCCTCATTAGCATATGAGGGCAGATAAATATTAATGAGAGCAAATATTAAAGAAGTCCTGCCATTTAAAACAAGAACTTTTTGTTTGTACAGTGGTGCCTGGAGATGTGAGATTAATTTGCTTGTACCTGAAAACATATTCCAAATTTTAGTTCTCCATTGATATGAATGAAATTAATCTCTTCCAGCCTCCTATAAAGACCCAACAAATATTTGAACGTATCTAAATCAGAAAAATAACACTCTATAATGTTGCACTTTATAAAACCATACTGTAATGACAATTAAACAGATGTAAAGAAACAGTTTGCTTCACCTGTGTTGTGGTTGTCAGTTGCAGGGCACACATAGAGACCAATAACCATTTGCACTCATATTCACACCGTCACTGAGTGGGAACCCACCACTACACCATATCAGTGACGCAGGTTTAAAAGTCAATAATACTAATTTAAGAATACCTTGTTTTCTATTGTTTTTGCATTTCCCCCTTTCTTCTGATCAGTGATGCGAGAACTTTTCTAGTCATGTATTTTTTCCCCCCTCAGGAATTTAGAATTTTAACAAAATGATAATTTGCCATTCTATTGAAAAATACTGCATCAACGTGCACAATAACTTACATCCCAATATGAGATGCTATCATTCTCTAGGTGAGAGTGAAATATGTGTACAGGAGTTTGGTGTCCGTGTGTGAAGTACGTGCGTGCATGTGCCCTGTCCTCCATGCTATCTCAGTGGGCTCTGATACCGGGAACCCCAAAGTGTTTGGTCTCTACCATTAAGGCCGCTGTCATTCATTCACACTGCAATAAAATGTTACATTCACGCTCTGTTTGAGGCACGCACACTCAGACTTTCACTCTCTTTCTCTCAAATACATACCCACACTCACACACACATAAATATAGACACACAATGACAAATATTCACAATCTAAATTGAATCTTTATCTTCTACCTGTACCAGGTGAACTCACCTTGTGCAGTTGTACGAGGGAGCGCACACCAAAGCTCATGCAGCCAAGCAGGCCACTCATCCTGTTCAAACAAAAACACATTGATCAATGAAGTAACTATGATGTGGTCTGGCTAAAAGGGTTCATCTTTTCATTAACTCGAGGTTCTGCTCTGCTTTTAAGCCTTTTACATCACATGCAGAGCATTATGATTATGTGAATAAAAGAGTCTTGTCCTTTTCCTTGAATTACTTCATCAGACAAGATGCTGTTGTGTTCAATCAAAAGAGGGTTTGAACATGCATTTGGCGGCCAAATACAAGAAAACAAAGATGAATATTTTTGTATGTAGCTTTTCAGTACGTGTAGTCCTTGGATACAGTAATTACACTTATACCATGTTTTTTTTAGCTCTTACAATTCAGTGAGACAAAAGGAAAATGTGAAAGTTCATTTTCTCTGCAAACTACTTCAAAGTTCACTCCATGATTCGAAATTTGGAACTAAATTCCCCATTCCCAAGATAAACAAGTTCGTAGTTCTTTTTTTCCCCCAATTTGTTGCTGACAGGCTATTACCCTCAAGAAACTGGCATTTTATTTCATCATTCTTTACACCTATTAAGTCCATACGAGTAGCCAGCAGCAGCTTTTACCCAACAATTTCAAAAACATGAGGAAAAACTTGTTGCTTGAATAGTGTTTTATAAAACAACAACAGGACTTTTGTCCTTAATGTGCAAACAAAAACATGCAAAACAGTATGACGGCACGTATGGGGTTCATCGGTGAAATATGAAAGCTCGTATTTAGTGTGTCCAGATGGGTTTTTCCAGGAATTCCCTAACAAAACCTGGCACCTGAACTCAAAAACCTTTATTTGACGCCAGATTGACTGCATTCTCAGTTACCTACATCAGGAAACAATGAATTAAGTTCAATTCAGGTTCACCAGAAATATGAACTACTTCATGAGATTTCGTTCATTGAACTCAATCAGGTTCAACAGAGCAGTAGACATGTTCCCTTCTTCAGGGGACGAGCAATCAAAATTATCGTCATCATGTGAATCACATGTATGCATCAGTCTTCATTATGCACCAGCACACAAATCGTTAAAAAAAAAATTAGTAAGAGTAGCACTTTACATTGATTGTACCCTTGCTGTATGGAAAATGTGCACCATTTATAAATAAACTATATATCAGTCAAATATATTACAAACTTGTAGGCTCATATTAAGTTAATGCTTCAGCTTTGGCATTAACCCTTAGACAGGGGTCCCCAGACTTATTTACCCCAAGATTTACTTTTCAAGCAGCCACCCTCTCGTGATCTACCACAGAGGCACAGGGAGAACATGCAAACACTACACAGGCGGGGCGCAGATTTGAACCCCCTTCCTCAGAACATTGAGGCCAACGCTCTAACCAGTTACACCATCATCCCGCCCCATTATTTCCAGTAACCCAAAAATATGTAGACATTTTGTGCAAAATTCTAGCGAATTCTTCTCATGAGAACACACTTGTGCTCTTACTGAATCCTCTTTGTTGGAATGCAGTCACTCTAACAGGTCTTAGAAGATACTGTGGATCGTACTTGTGTCTTCTCATAAATACCAGCAGACGTTTGGTGTGAATAAAGCTTAATTGCTTCCCAAAGATGAGTAAATCGCTCTTAATCTGTGTCCCAGAAACGCTCCAAAACAGCTCTTTATGGCAGTCTGTCGCTCTATAAAGTAAATCTCTATGGTGTACATTCTGTCTAATACATGTGCTTTTGGTAAAACGTAAAAAGGAAAAAATCCTCAGAATTGACCCGTTCTATTCTGTTGAGGCAGAGTGGCAAGGGTAACACGGCCTTCCCAGAGGAAAAAGGCAACATTAATTATATTTTTTAAAAAAGGACATTTTGCTGCACTGGTGAGCAAAAAACTGCATTTTTTTTTTTAAGTTTACCCTAACCTGAGCAGTGATGTCAGATACTGTACCTGGAGGTGCCGTCAGAGTTCCATACTGTGAAGAGTACTCGCTTGTGAAGGTCCTTCTCGTATATCACACTGTCATAACAAATAAACGCATGTTAGCATGGTCAAGAGTTCTATAAGAGTAAATTGTGAGAGGGCTTACAAATAAAAGGTGTGAAGAAAAACAGGATTTTTACACTGACGGACTGTTGCTGTCTTCCGTCGATGTCTGGGGTCACTGGCTGGAAAAATGCCAACCTGACAAAACAAATACTACTCAAAATAGGTTGCTTTACAAAAATTGGCAAAGTGCCGTAAATTTCGTGTTTAATGCCCTAAAATTGATACATTAAAATACAATTACTCAGTCAGCTTTTATACTGCTTGTCCGCATTATGGTCCTTGGTCACCAGCCTTTCCAGGTCACATCAAGACAATTAACAATTCACACTCACATTCATACTCATGGACAATTTCGTCTCCAATTCACCTCACTATTATTTGGGAATGTGAGAAGCTGGAATAGCCAGAGATGTTTTTAAAGAAAATTAAATTACATTAGACAACGCTATAAGATGAAATCTGAACATTATAATTTATTTCATAGATTTTATATACAGTTCTTTTGATACATCAATTGGATTACACAAGGGGAACAAACAACTTGTAGGTGATGATAATGTCGCCTCAAGAGCATTTGATCTGACCCACCATTCAATTCTAAAAATAAAATACAATCCACAGTGGAATTGTCATGAAAGCAAGTAAATTACAGCATAGGCCCTTAAATCTAATTCTGACGCCAATGTGGTGTTGGGATTCAAAACATGTTCCCCACATGTGATGAGACATCCTTCTGCAGCATTCCAGAACTCTAAAGGACCAGCTGTTGTACCGTTTAAATAAAATTAGTAATGAGTTGCATGCAGTCCCAGGATAGTTTTTTTGAAATAACAGTTACAAAAGAGACAACAAAAAGAGATGCATATGATACCTTTACATAGGAGTCGCATGAACCTTGGTGTTCGTGTAAAATACCCCGTGCCTCCAAAACTGCCAACAGAAATTATTGCAGATCATTTTTTTAAATTAAATCTTTAGATGTGGAGAAAAACTGGGGGAAAAAAAGCTAAGAAAAGAAAAAAATATTGGTCCCCTGAAGAAAACATCATAAAATAAATAGATACCCTAACTTTTCATCTAAAATGCACATGCCCCCCCACAAAAAATGTAACAAGTCTAGTGCACATTATACATAGGTATAGGCAAAAAAATGGGGGGGACCTTTCATTTCAGTATGACAGGGGTACATATAACTGCATATACCCTATGTCCACTTGTGCTCATGAGTTTACGTAAACTGGCAGAATTTGAGAAATATTTTTTTCCAACACGAATGATGACTGAACAACCTCTATCATTAATGTCTTTATGGTTATGTTTTGTTTAATTATAATGCTTTTGTGAAATGCTTAACAGTTAACAGACGCCATTTTCAGCATTTCACATTTAGGAGACATCTTACAGAAAAATATTAAATCCCGAATCCTACCAAAAAAAAAAAAAAGTTAGTTATTTTTCAAACAAGACCTGACAAAATTATTTTTACACTTGACGATCGTTAACAAGATTGGTGTGCATGCAATACCCCTTGTCATTAAAATAGGCATGTATGCTGTGATCCTGCCAGGTTGCTGTACACATTTTTTTTTTTTTGCAGTCGATGTTTTATGGATTGGCAGAGCCTCATGCGTGCACCAGTTCCGCATTGCAATCAGCTCTTAAATGCAGGAGAACAGAGGACATACGCTTGACTACTACAGCCTCGCCACCAGTTGCCGGATTCTTATTTCTCATCAGGTTCTAGTGATAATATCCGGGTACTTCCTTTCCCCATGTTATGGGAGTACTATTTGTGTTAGTTCATTCTTGTTTTTCGTAACAGTTAAGTTCCTTTCATATTTTAGCTTGTTGCAATTTTGTTGTCTATTTAGAGTTTCGTTAGTTCGGTTTATTTTACTTTTGAGCGTCTACCTCCAGTTTCACTCCAGCATTTGTTTGTCTGTAAATCATTGGGTTTTCCACATCAATATTTGATGTTTTTAATTCCTTCCTTGTTGTTTATGCTCAGTGTTTAGCTCTTTATGTGGTTAAACAAGTCTTGTTATATCATCTATTCTTGGTTATTAGCTTTGGGGCTCTCAATTTGATAATGTTCGCATGAACACACAATGCATTGTAGAGTGCCCTGAGTGTGAAAGAGAAAATGAAGGCATTAAAGCATTTTAATTTGTGGAGGTACCCATTTTCGTTTTTATACTACAAGGTGTGTATGCAGCATATGGATGCATCCCCAAATGCTACCATTTAAAGTTAAGAGACTTTTTTTTTGTTTTTATTATTATTCATAACGGGACAAGCCGAAATGCAAAGAAGAAGAGGTACAATTGTATGACAATAATATTAATTAAAATATTGCATGTGCAGTTAAGGCTATATGTGGGTTTTATGAAGGGTATTATATGCAGAAAAACTCTTTTAGAAGAAAGGCTTATGTTGGACAATAGAGGCTGCACTATATTTTGCACCAGTCATAGAGCTATGTAAAAAAGCAGTGTGAAATAATGAACTTTTTTTACATTTGTATTCAGCTGTTTCTTCCTAAGGTTGTGGCCAGCATGACATGGTCTTTTTAGTCATCAGAACTCACCGCTTACAGCAAGAACTTCCTGTTCCTGGATGATTGACAGCTTCAGTTGACCTGTAGAAAAAGAGTGTGAAAACTGCTCTCTAAAAATAAATGTGCGTGTGTGTGTATGAATGTCAATCATTTGTCTTGTCCTCACAGTCAGTCACACATCTCAGCCTCCTTCGACTGGTCACTCAGTGCTGTAAACAAGCTTGTGAAATGTTGTTGACCATGTCGACATGGCCCAACACTAACATTGGCTGGGTGCCGCTCATCTAAATTTATCCCGCTCCGAAGAGTGCGGGCACTCGCTGATAACGTTGCCGCCATCTCGGGCCCCCGCTCGCACGGTGGGTACGGGGGATGTTTGTCGTTCCCACACTGAGCTTGGCATGGAAGAACAAAGTGAGGACGCCGTTTCAAATGTCTTCCTGGTACATCTGAACTCGTGCCACACAAAAGGCTGCTGTAAAGCTGCCTAAAAGAATGTTAGCGGCGGCATGTTTAAGCGGCCAAGCAAAATAGCTAAGTGGCAAA
The DNA here is from genome assembly GCF_019802595.1 of Syngnathoides biaculeatus. Taxonomy (NCBI): domain Eukaryota; kingdom Metazoa; phylum Chordata; class Actinopteri; order Syngnathiformes; family Syngnathidae; genus Syngnathoides; species Syngnathoides biaculeatus. The sequence goes on along the minus strand of NC_084656.1, from coordinate 8,287,373 downwards.
GTAGACTCATTCTCATTAATTGACGGCAAGTTTAAAGGGAGACGAAGGCTGACTAATTTCGTGGAAACGGGCTGCATAAAAAATGATTGCATCTTAACCAATTTGGGGGTTTTAAATGTGAAAGACTGAAGACATGACAAAGGGGGTTAAAAACAAAAAAAAACACGCACTTTCTTCACGGTCTTGGAGTATGTGGTGTGATCAAGATGACAAACACAGACATCATACACATATCTCCATTGACAATTACATTTCTCCTAAAACAAACAAGATGTCGATTAAAAAAAAAATTTGATCAGGTCCCAAACCCTGATAACACAAAAACAGTATATATCAAGAAAATCTGGATTTAAAAAAAAAAAAAAAAAGTAGGGCGTTATTGTCTACCTTTTGCCATTTGAGTTGCATTAGTGACATGCACCCCTGCCCCCCAATGCAAAGGTTTCTGTCAGGCATGGTAGAACTTGTGTACTAACAGGACACAGTGTTCTGGAGGCACTTCCAATAAAAATGGCAACCATGCTCAGAAATTAGATACACATCATTTTAAAGAGCTGCTCCATGTAATTATGAAACTGATAACTAATATATGCTAAGACAGTCACCACCCAGTATGTGTGTGCATATATATTACATTGAGTTTGGGGTGGATCCACGCAACTCTGAGATAAACCCTCCAAAGTTATTTCTTGTCAAACTTGGTGGTATTGTAATGTGGGCCAAAGAAGGAAACAAAATGCAAAATATATGTTGTACATTGTGTTTGGTGTATGCTATCCAAATGTTGTAAAAACTATCAAGCAACTTCTGTGGACTTTAGTGGGAGGAGACCTTTATATTTTGAGAATCATTCATTAAACTTTTTTCCAAGTTGCGAGCAGCAGGATTGTGCAAAAACTACACAGCTGTGTTCTGCCGTGTTTGTAATGTGGTACAAGGGAGAGGAAAAAAAAAAATACATTTTGGGCATGAACCATTATTTTTTTCAAAATAAGTACTTTTCTTACCTCGTATTTTGGTGGAACAACAAGAACAACAAAAATTCCAGAAATTTTTTTACCCAACTTGACAGACATTTGTATTGTGGCCAATGAAACGAAACACATACATTAAGAGGATCATGTTAACCATTTCAAAATGGGGTTTTTTTTGTTTGTACCACAAATGAAAATGTTGAGGTTCTCGCTTGGAGTGACCAGGTTGGATAGGATTAGAAATGAGCTCATTAGAGGTACAAGCAAAGTTGGATGTTTTGGAGACAAGGTTAGAGAGAGCAGACTTTGATGGTTTGAACATGCCCAGAGGCGAGAGAGTTAGTATATTGGTAGAAGGGTGCTGAAGATGGAGCTGCCAAGCAAAAGCACGAGAGGAAAACTAAAGAAAAGGTTGATGGATGTTGTGAGGGAGGACATGAAGATTGTAGGGGTTAGAGGAATATGCACGAGATAGGCTTAGATGGAAAAAGATGACATGCTGTGGCGACCCCTAATCGGGACAAACCGAAAGGAAAATAAGAAGAAGACTACTGCAATAAAATCTTGTATTCCGATTCCACCGGATCCCATGGAGTGGATCGGGCAGACTGAAAATGGGGTAAAACGTGTGTTGCTGTTCACCGCTGCTCAGTACAGGTGAGGACTTTCATTCAAGGCTTCCTTGAGCTATATTCACATACATTTACTATGATACAGCTCGAAAGAAGGCAAAAAAACATTACATGGCCTAGCAAGCTAGTGCTAACACTTGTGGTTGTGTGTAAACATGCTGCCGTTTGATTGGACACATGACATTGACCAGAGCAGCGAAATTCAAACTTTTGGGAGCCAAGGCACATACTTTACAGTTGAAAAATCTCAAGGCACACCAACAAATAAAAACTTCCCTAAAAGTAGATACATTAATTGTTGTACGTACTGACTGCCATCTAATAGAACGCCATTATTTTTTTCTCTCTCTCACTATGCCTCACTGACATAAACAGATGGACAAAGATTCATTATATGTTGTAAATACATATTTTTGAGCAATTAAGTACACACGTATTTATACTAAATGAACATGTCCTTTAAATAGACTTGTTGCTCCATCTTTTAATCGGCTCGGTGGTCGGTTATCATTTTATTAAACTCGCTGATTGTTGATCAGCTACAAAAATCCTGATTTTGTAAAGGCTAATATAAAGTAAACCAATTCCACCTAGTGAGCATCACCCTTCAACCTAACCATGAATCATATCATGTTGCCATAAAAATAATTGTGTATTTCAAAATGCCACTTTAAAGACCATTAAATAAAGCAAATACAAATGACCCCTGTTCATAACTTAAAGGATAAGCAGGTCATGTCGTCATAGTGCCCCGTGGTTCCATACAAAGAACTTGTTGGAAATGGGGTGAACAATTTCCATCAAAAAAGACAGAGGACTGCCTTTTCCCCTCCTTCTCCACCTTGGCTTTTAATTTGGCTTCGCTGCTTATTTGTCACATTTACATTTGAAAGCAAAGCACCCCACCAGCACCCAATAAGGCCAAGCTTAAGGGACACTGACAGCCTTTATGTGATAACAAAAAATGCCTGTTTCAGCAGAAAGAAGCATGAAGGGAGGAGCAGATTCCATCTGTGTTTTCTGTGAGAACCAAAGTAATTTGTCCACACTTTGGACAAGTGTGGTGTATAGGATTCCACACAATTCAGTGCGCTACATCCCAATGGAAGCAAAATGGAGGTTCTAAGTGGATTTAATTTTTCCTACATGAGTAATAATAATTAGAATTCCTCCTTATGGTCTTATGGTCTCCTTACCACAGATGCACTATTTGACTTGAGGATGCTCGTGGAAAAGCATAGAGAAGGTCAGAAGGAGCTACATTGTACCTTTGTAGACCAAGAGAAAGCCTATGACAGAGTACCAAGAGAGGAACTATGGTACTGCATGCGCAAGTCTGGTGTGGTATGTTAGAATAGTACAGTACATGCATGAGGGTAGCAGGGCACCGGTGAGATGTGCTGTTGGTGTGTCAGAAGAATTTGAGGTAGAGGTGGGATTGCATCAGGGTTCAGCGCTGTGCCCCTTTCTGTATGCGACAATGGATAGGCTGACAGACGGGGTTAGACTGGATTCCCATTGGACCATGATGTTCCCAGATGATATTGCGATCTAAAGTGAAAACAGGGAACAGTTAGAAAGGCACGCACTGGAAAGGAGAGGAATGAAGATTAGCCATAGTAAAACAGAATATATGTGCGTGAATGAGAGGGGCAGAGGAGGAAGAGTGAAACTCCAGGGAGAAGAGATAGCGAAGGTGGACAACTTCAAATACTTGGGTTCAACAATACAGACCAATGGAAAGTGTGGTAAGGAAGTGAACCAACGGGTCCAAGCGGGGTGGAACAGTTGGCAGAAGGTGTCTGGTGTTCTATGTGACAGAAGAGAATCCGCCAGGATGAAGGGCAAAATTTATAAAACAGTGGTGAGGCCGGCCATGATTTACGGATTAGAGACGGTGGCCCTAAAGAAACAACAGGAAGCAGAATTTGAGGTAGCAGAAATGAAGATGATGAGGTTCTCACTTGGTATGAACAGGTTGGATAGGATTAGAAATTAGCTCATTAGTGGAAGAGCCAAAGTCGGATGTTTTGGAGACAAGGTGAGAGAGCAGACTTCAATGATCAGAGGCGAGAGAGTGAGTATGTTGGCAGAAGGGTGCTGAGGATGGAGTTGCCAGGCAAAAGAGCGAGAGGAAGACCAAAGAAAAGGTTGATGGATGTTGTGAGGGAGGACATGAGGACAGTGGGTGTTAGAGAGGAGGATGCACGAGATAGGCTTAAATGGAAAAAGATGACACGCTGTGGCGACCCCTCACGGGACCAGCCGAAAGAAAAACAATTCCTCCTTACGACTGGATCAAGCGTCAGATGTCAAAAGATGTCGACAAGCATGCAAGCATTAAGGAAAAGAGAAATATAAAAAGACCACAAAGGTGGTACAGTGAGCCCTTGTCCATTCGCGGCCCTACATATCCACAGATTTTTCTCTCCAAGTTTTTTTTTTAAATTTACATGGCCTAAATTACATTGGCCACCACACTGCCTATGTAGGCAGGTCATTACTGATAACGTTGGTCACACTCACGGTGTCGAAACTAAAATTATCACACCACAGCAAAAAGAATAGCACAACTACAAAGTAAAACAAATAAAATAATGACTCACGAAATAATTGCCACAAAACATGGACTTGAAATGCTATTTACATGCTCCCAGCATGCTAGGCAGCACTATGGAGGTCCTTAGTGCTGCACCAGCATAAAGCATGCATAATTTGTCTGCATGACTATATTATACTGACACCTCAAAACCAAGTCATACACATCCGATGCATTGACAAGCCATAATGTCACCAGTGTGTAATTAGAGCGCCAAATTTACCACCCCGGACTGACTGCGCATGCCCATTTATGCCGAAAGCAGTTGCTGCTGACATTCCCTCACATGTAATATTAATGTGAAAACCCGCAGCAACTGAGTGGACACAAAATGTTCCGCTTTGATGAGACCTGTAGAAAAAAGGCACAGGCAAATAAATCTCAGCTCTACTGTTTGCACCAATATACCCTTGAAAGGAGCAAAAATAAACTCAGAGTTTGCTGGGTTTCTTCCATCCATCCATTTTCTATTGTGCTTGTCCTCATTACAGTTGCTGGAGGGCTGGAACCAGGCCCATCTTAAAATGGCAGGGAAAACTCTGGATAGGTCAGCAATCAATTGCAGGGCGTATGGACGACACAATCTTTCACACACTAAGAGCAATGTAGTCTTCAATGAACCTTAACATCCTACCCCTGTTAAAAGAAAAAAAGCTCCCACACTGCCTTCTTACACTGAAAAACAATTTACTTGGGTTTGAAAACCAGTGGCTACAAACTGGAGAGCGTGGTGTCATAGTGTTTAGCATTTCAGGAGGAGCTTGTTCCAATGTCTGTTCAACATGTCCTCCCAATGCTTTTGTGCATTTTATCCAGGTCCTCCAGCTTGCTCCCACATTCTAAAACCATGCATGTTGGATTCAGTGAAGTCTCTAAATTGTGTGAATGCAAGAGAAAAAAGCTGCATTTTCCTCTGATGTTTTTTTTTTAATCCTCTCAAACACAGAGCCCTTTAAAGCCTTCCTAAAAAAAAATATGAAAAGCATGGTCACGCCCCTTTAAGACCCCATTCTTATTGATTAATGGCAATAGGTAAATACTGGATAATGGAGGAGGCTTTACTCTTTGGGTATACAGTGCAGGTGTGGATAATACTCTCCATAAATGATGCAAGGGGCTGCCTCATTAGCACACTGAAGGATGTGCTCGGTGAATGGGCCGTGACGCTGCTCTTGCAAGCTTCCACTAGTGCTATCAATGAAGATGATAACACTATTGATACTAAAAAATAAACTAAAACACACACTAGGCCTCACCATAAGTTGTCAGCAGGAATGACGGCGGCCTGGAGAACGTTCCAGACGGTTTCCGCAAGTAAACTCTAAGAGACATCACAGCAAATGAGACGCTAAAGAAATGTGATGCTGACTGACTGCCGGCGCATGCGTACATGCATGTGAAATGCAACCTACTGAAGAGCTATCACACACTACTGATCAAGAATCCAATGGATTTTGAATGATAGTGAACTTAATCTGAGGTTACTGAGATCAAATCAGTAAAATCAGCCAAAAAAATCCTCAAGATTTCCATATGGAGTTATCCCCAGACCATAAATCTACCGATTTTGCTCGATATCAACATGATCCAGGGCTGCACGATTAATTCAGTTTCAATTGTGATTTTGGCTCCCATGATTAAATTAACCTTATCGTCAGCGATTTTTACATTTAAAATGTGGGCAGTGCTGCACATGAAAAGTGCTTCATTTGCAGCATTGCTTGCAACTTAGTCAACCAGCCACCAGGGGGCAAACCTAACCTTAAGGTCTACATGGTGTGCAGTTAAAAAAAAAAAAGTGAATAGTACCTAGGTACAGTAAATATTACTGTAGGCCAATGTAACATTTTACACATTTTAAGCAATAGTACTGCTCTTCGAAGTAGACAAGATCTGATGCCGCAACTTAAAAACTTGATGATGCAAACCAAAAGCAATAACTCTCAGAAACGCAGCTTCTCTGGGCCAAAACTCATCTAAAATGGAATGAAAATGAAGTCCAAATCTATCTACCAAGTGATGGTTGGAGAAAAGTAGCGGAGGGGTTTTCCCCAGCCTATGCGAGCAGGCACTCTGAAGACAATTATTGCTATAAAAACCTACTTAAAAGCAAATTTTTCAGTCCTTCTTTTTAAACACCATGAAAAACAAAGAAAAGACAGTACTAGCAACACGGATTAGAAGATGGAAAAATGTTATTATAAAGGCCCAGATTGGGTCATCAACATGTTCTCTTGTGTCTGTCACGGAGCTAAAATGGTGATAAGGTTGTCTGACTGTAATCCTGATTAATCCACAGCATGATTTACCACACCTCTGGGTTCAAATGTGACTCAACAGACTGCGCGTCCATGTATTATTTTGACATGCCCCCCGGCAACAGTGTACAAGTAACCCATGGATGAACTTGTATTTAAAGCCAGGTTGCTAATCCACCAACCCCCTTCAAAATTAAAACAACATTAGGGATGGTGCTATTCTTGCTGACACAACTCATATCTGCACTTGTCTCATCTTTTCCCCTCTAGTCTAGTGCTTTCCTTTGAATCATTAAAATATAATGATCTTCCTTTTTCCGCCACAAAAATCCCCCTTGGTCAATCAGGTCCTTATCAGTTGGAATGAAGGGCAAACAAAAGGAGAATTATCCTGCGCTTCCTTAAAAGGAAACAGGTCATGGTCCGTTTAAAGGCCTTCTCGTGTATCGTTTATCAAAAAAAACACACATAAAGCATGTAAGCAAAAGAGATACACTGCACACTCAGAGTGAAATATTTCTTTTTTTTTTTTTAAAGCGGAATTCCGGTGGTTTACATTAAAATGTATCCAATAGGTCAGGTAATATGAACTCTATCTTGAAAATGTGATGTTAAATCCTCTATCAATTAATAGTCTTTTGAGAAGATTTTTACTCGACAATTACAAATTTTCAGGGGCGCTGCCATTTTCGCGAGTCACATGACGTACGTGGGTGGATGTGACGTGTTACGTGCCGTTCCAAACGCTCGATTACATGGGACAACGTTATGCACAGCGCTGATTTCTCGGATTTATCCTCATCTGATGAAGAAATAGCAGTATCGGTTGATCGGGAAGACAGAGGAACTATTGGATACACTGTTAATGCAAACCACCGGAAAACCCCTTTAAATATAGCTATAGTTCATAGCAAACGAAAAACCAAAATCCATCATTTCTATAAAGTAGCACATGACACAATAAACATATAGAAAATATGGAAATTATTAATGTGGAAATTAGGCAGGAATTTTATCAATGAAAAGTAAATGAGTAGTGAAATAATTTTTATACCAGATTCCTTTTTTTTTTTTTTTTTAAGATGTACCTGTAGTAGGGTCAAGGTTGACCAGGAAAACAGGAAGCGATACTGAAAATGGGGATTTCAACGGTGGAAAGAGAAATGGATTTTCTTCAATTAAAAAGTAGGTAGTGAAAAGGCAATGGTACCACCTACCGAATAAATAAGGAAGTGCAACCTGCGTTCGGATACGGCACAGTGCATGCTGTGTAGAAACGACGTAAGCGTTAATTATTTAAAAGTGCAAATTTGGAAATACGAACACTAGGATTTATAATTTAATTGCTTCACTAATAAACAAAACCTTGCAGTAGGCATGGTCTCCGTAAAGGCATAATCCCCTTCACGTACGTATCGTTAAACGTCACATAAGTGAAAGAACTCCGCAAATATATTCTAGCGGTAGTATTACTATTCTCCGAAACTGGCAATGTAATGTAACGTCACACATGCTTGCGACGTATTCGACCTTTGGCACCCAGCAAACATTTAAATATAAAATGTGAATTAGTGGCAGGTAAATGATGTTTTCCACCCTCAACAGGTGTGCGTTACCGAGGCTTTAAAAAGTAGCACGACATTTTAAACTTAGCTTTTATGCGTGTTACATGCATGAAGACTCGAAGTTTCTTAACCCGATCATATTTCGCGGAGTGAATTCCGTGTTCTTCGGGGAATTTTTGGAATTCCGATCTCCCGCTCCAGAACTTGAAGGCCCCGGAAGTATTTCGAGGAAGTACTGCTAAAACGAGGAAGAGGTATCAGAGATGTTCTATGAGAAAGATGTCGCAAGCGGTAAAAGTGCCTCGCTTATGAGAATGCACGCTATATAATGTTTAACAATAACAATTTTGTCCTCGTTGACTATATTTTAACAATAGCGTACTGTCGACGATTTTTAAAGTGATACTGTGAAGTCCCAACAGAAGCGGTGCGATTGGTTCTCAAAGACTACAAGTGAAGAATCTTTCTCGATTCAAAACTAGGCAGTTAGCTCATAGCAACAAGATGCTGACGCGTGTCACAACATTGGTGAATTTTTGTCTGGATTAGTGAGTGGTTGTCAAAGGTTATTTACAACCAGTGTCGTTTTCATCTGTGAAGAAATATGATTGTATGATATAAGTTTTTTTTAATTGTCCCAAGTTCTGTCTCCCGACTACCACAGCCATGCAAATTCTCCCAAAGCTTGAAGCTCATGAGAAGCCCAAACAAGGAATATGGTAAGAAAATGAGAATCGCGGTGTTTATGGCCAACCTTTTTTTTTTTTTTTCTTGCTGTTCTTCCCTCCATCAAATAGATATGTTGGCTTCTCAGGTATTCCTTGGTACCCAGCGGGAGGTCCCCGAGTGTGAGCGTGGGACACACGTGCACCTACTGGCCTGATGAAGGAGGTCATGGAAGGATCTTTATAGTTGGGGGTGCAAATCCTGGAGGCAGCTTCTCGCATACGCACGCCATAAATCTGGGTAATGTACTACTCACCAACTGTTTTAATTTCATGTCCAAAAATCCCCGTAACTCTCCAATTGTGTTGTGTTGGTGTGTTTGTTATGTTTTTATGTTTTCTGATCATATATTCCTAAAATGAGATACAAATTAGGAATTTTTCAAATGGTCACAATACTTTTTTTGTTTTCTCTTTGTCTTCACAATTATTCTGTTTTGGGCTTGATAATCAAAATAACAGAACAAAAAAAAATAATGAAAAGACCAATAAATTGCATTCATCTTTTTTTTTTTTTTTTTTTTTTTTTTTTTTTTTTTTTTCAGAAAAAAAGAATGTAGTATTGTTTTTTACCCTTAAGTAAATCCGTTATATTGGGAAAAGATGAGTTTTACAATTTTCTTCACAGTGTTGTGATTGCACAGCTTTGCCAGAGGACCAGAACACATTCGAAGTTTCCAAGAAGGTTGCACTGATATTTTCCTCTTTAATGTCCACTAAGAATGTGTCGATTCCAATGAAAAGTCCAAAGAGGAAATACTATTCCTCTCCTACAAAAAATAATAAAATAAATACTTCCTCTCCAAAATCAGTTTTTATTTTGCAAAATGAAAAGTTGTATTTATCAATTCATCCATTTTCCATGCCACTTATCCTCACTCGGGTTGCGAGTGTGCCAGAGCCCGCCCATCCCAGCTGTCCTTGGGTGAGATGCAGGGTACACCCTGAACCGCTGACCTGGCAATCGCACGGCACAGATAAACAACCCATTACCAGTCACATTCCCACCCACACGCAATTTACAGTTTTCACTTTACCGACCATGCATGTTTTGGGAATGTGGAGGTAAACTGGAATAGCAGGGGGAAAGAAAACATGCAGGCACAGAAAGAAAAATGTATTATTATGATTTTCTTAAATGTTGAAAAAAAAATGAGATTTTTTTTTTCATTAACGTCACTTACTCTGATTCTTAATGGGGAAATGTGCAATAATGAAATTCAAGTGATCAACTAAAATATGATGATTATGTAGCTGATTAGCTTATTAACTGATTATGTGGCGCTGCCAAATGATCTTGGCATATACTAAAAATCTAATTAGATTGCTTCGTATTCTTCAATGTGTTTTTCTTTTTAAGTATACTGTATGTCATTGCGTTGTGCTATTTGTAAGATGTTGCAATTTCTAGCCTCTCTGACACTTTCAGAGTATCTAAAGTGGGACACTTTGCCTTGGGAGGGTCTGAAGGCCCGATATGAGCACTGCACATTGGTGCCCGGGAGCCCACCACAGAGTTTATGGGTATTTGGAGGCGCGGAACAGAGCGGCAACCACAACTGCATCCAGAAAATAAATGTAGCAGGTATTAAAAAAATGTGCGTACTTGATCTTTGGTAGCATGATACAAGTGTGCCTACTGTTGCCATCTCCAGAAAGCAAGGCCCACTGGGAGAACGTCACGGTATCAGGGGAGCCCCCAAGTCCGAGGACGTATCACACCAACTCGGCTTGTGTGGGGAGCTCATTATACGTGTTTTCTGGAGGGGAAGTAGGAGCATCACCTGTGTCTGACCAAAAGCTATACATCTTCGATACCGGTAAGTGATTTATGCATATTTCCACAAAAAAAGTTGCTTATATGTCAGGATTTTGTGGTGTTTGCAGTGTCTTCTACCTGGGCGCAGCCAGAAACACAAGGCACACTGCCGCCAGTCCGACACGGACACGTTATAGTGGCTGCAGGCTTGAAGATCTACATCCATGGCGGCATGGCAAACGACGCGTTCTTGGATGATATGTACTCTCTTGATCTAAGTAAGGCTGTCAGGTTTATGTCAGAGTAAACAGTGAAAATGAGTCTTTGTCCTTTCCAACCTGTTGTTGCAGACTGATACCACACATTATAGGGATTGACCAATTATCCATCCATTTTCTTTGCCGCTTATCCTCACAAGGGTCGTGGGGAGTGCTGGAGCCCAGCTGTCAACGAGCAGGAGGCGGGGTACACCCTGAACTGGTTGCCAGCCAATCGCAGGGCACATTGAGACAAACAGACACACTCACAATCACACCGAGGGGCAATTTAGAGTGTCGAATTAATGTTGCATGTTTTTCGAATGTGGGAGGAAACTGGAGTGCCCGGAGAAAACCCACGCAGGCATGGGGAGAACATGCAAACTCCACACAGGCGGGTCCAGGATTGAAACTGGGACCTCAGAACTGTGAGGCCAACGCTTTACCAAATGAGCCACCATGCCGCCCATTGACCAATTATCAACGGCAATATTCGGCTTTTTGAAATACTATATTCTGGTGTCAGCCATTTTTTAAAATCCAAATATGGATAGAGGATTAATTTGAAAAAGGATACATCTCAGAAAACTATGAACATGATCATAGGCATTTAAATGAAGTTTTGTGTCGGAGTTTGTGTTGTTCAAAATTTAGACACCAATAGTTTCCCTTTTCCAGCAAATGACTATTGTCTCCAAATACAGTATATGTTATCAGCCTCCTTGACTATTAATAATTTGTATTGGCCCTGAAACACACACACACGTGCATTGTGATTCATCTTTAGGTTGATTGAATGGATTTGGAGTGTTGTCTTTTGTACATGTTTTGCAAGCTACTGTTATTTGTTGCATGTCATATTGCATGTAACCAAACCCATTTCCAAATGACTGAGGTTACATGCCTTTTTTTGGGGGGGAACTCTTTCTGACTCACTTGCATCTTTCCTTTCCCCAATGTTGGTGTTTTACAAGAGCCAGAGTGGCAAGAATGGAGTCTCCATCCATTTGTCTCCATGCAGCACGCGTTACCGCGGGAGTCTCCCAGAACAACCACATCTCACAGAGTAGATCACGTGATCAAGATGTTTATTTGCCATGTTGTTGGGTGAAATTGGAAGGCTTCTCCATTCAAACCCTCAATAAGATCTGGAACCAAACAATGTGTCAACCTCCAACTTCGCGGTGTGTGACGTTCATGCCCACTATCGATCACGTTAACGGTTCAAAAGGTTTTTAAATGATCTATCTTGGTCTTCTTTTTTTTACATCACAAAGACAAAATGCCGTTTGTACAATGGTGTGTAGAGTTTTATATCCATTGTATACTTCCAGAAACATGCAGCAGAATGAATTAATATTATCAATGTGTATCATAAAGGTAATATGACATGGGAGTTGGTGCAGCCCGAAGGAGTCGTTCCACCTGGCGTGGCAGCTCACTCGGCCATGGCGCTAGGCAATAACATCTACATCCTCGGTGGGCTGACTGCAGATGGAGCCAGCAATGACATGTACACATTTAACATAGGTACAATTCCTTAGGACTATGTACTATTCTAACCAGGAACAGCATATTTAAGTCCAGACCTGCACCCTGTTTGCAGAAAAAAAGTCATGGACCCAAATGAAGTTTGAGGGGGATTTGCCCCCAAACCGTCTGGACCACTCCATGTGCTTGCTACCGTGGAAGATGGAGGCTGTGGGAGATGACAATGGGCCGCATAAAGCCACTCCAGCTCCAGAGACAATACACTTGGCTTTTGTGTTCGGTGGGATGGACGCACAGGGCGTCATACACAACGACTGCATTGTAACGGTGGTGACATGATGCACCACAAATAAAAAGTGAAAGCAATGTAGTTTTATATTTTGACAGAGGAACTTGTGATGTTGCTTCCATCCATTTTCTGACCCGTTTATCCTCACGAGGGTTGCGGGAGTGCTGGAGCCAATCTCAGGTTTCATCAGGCAGAAGCCAGGGTACATCCTGAACTGGTTGCCTGCCAATTGCAGGGCACATGGAGACAGACAAAAGACGCACTTACAATCATCTCTACAGACAATTTAAAGTCTCCAATTAATGCATGTTTTTGGGATGTGGGAGGAAACCCACGCAGGCACAGGAAGAACATGCAAACTCCACCCAGGCAGGGCCGTGATTTGAACCCCAGTCCTCAGAACTGTGAGGCCAACGCTCTACAGCTGCCCCACTGTGCTGCCTCTATTCGTCATATTCATCCATCCATTTTCTTACCGCTTATCCTCACAAGAGCCGCGGGGAGTGCTGGAGCCTATCCCAGCTGTTAACAGGCAGGAGGCGGGGTAAACCCTGAACTGTTTGCCAGACAATTGAGACAAACAGCCGCACTCAAAATCACACGTTGGGGCAATTTAATGTCCAATTGATGTCGCATATTTTTAAGATGTTGGAGGAAACCGGAGTGCCTGTAGAAAACCCACACTGGCACGGGGAGAGCATGCAAACTCCACACGAGTGGGTCCGGGATTGAACCCGGGACCTCAGAACTGTGAGGCTGCTTTCCAGCTGAACTACCATGGCACTCTCTATTATTGATCTCAATTGACTGTTCAGTGGCAAAGTCAGACCTATTTTGTAGAAAAAAAAAAAGTCCTGTGATAGAACAGCACACACTATAGCAATGACAAAAAAGTGAACCTTTGGAAAATGATACAAGGAATCAGCAAGATATGACTTCATTTCAACTTCCATGCATTGGCAATGAAGGGAAGGTCAACCTTTCCAACATGACTACCTTGGATGCACATCAGTTGCCGTAAGGCATATCGTCTTCATATCAATGGTCAGAAGTGCTCTCCGTGTTATTTTTTATTTCTTAGTAGTGAGGCAAATCCTATTTTGGAACAGTCACCAAATGATCTAAAAAGTTAACATTTCAGAAATTTACTTGACCTCGACTTGCCTCTCCTGATCTGTACCAAAAGTATCAAAGTTTTGATCCGACATTTTTAGCACTTAAATATCTTGTATCAGAGGTGTTAACTTCAGTGTCCACCAAATATTAAAAGAAACAAATTGGAATTACAAAGAGTAACCTCATTCTAGTCTTCTTTGAGAAGCACTTCAACAAAGTTTTAAAAATGTGACAACCCTCAATATGCACAACACTGCTGTTCACTAAAATAACTGCAAACCTAGATACTCCTGGTTGCAGCATTATACTTTGGACCGGTTTTGATTCAGCTGGAAGTGGGTCCTTAGTGGAGAGACTTTTGAACAGCTCCAAAAACCACGGTCAGCACAAAACCTAATTAGGCTGGAAATTAAAATAATCGGAAAAATTCACTGGAGTAGCACCATTTTATTTTAGGTTAATCAGAGGCTCCTAAAAGATGACCAAGTAATGACAACTCTCATATTTGACATGAATCTGGTTAATTCGGAACACTGCCTAAACCCTAGTCATAACATTTGTTGAACCACAGTTTTTTTTCCTTCTTGCTTTACTTTTTTTTTTTTTTTTTTTGGGGGGGGGGGGAACTTGGAGAGGTCATAGGTTTAAGTTCACATTCACATTAGTGCCAAGATTTTTGCACTCTTCAAAACATGAAAATTGAGCACACGTGTTGACTTGATATCCACTACATCACCATGAAAACAGACCGTAAAGGACAAAGGCATCTAATTTTCTATAAACTTTTATTTCAATGTCTTTCCAGAAATACAATAACCAAATTCAATAAATAATTTTAAGCTTTGCAGAGCCAACAGACAGGCTACCATTGAACACCAACCAACCAACCCCCCACCCACTATTACATGATCCCGATCAGGACTGCCTGAGAACAGCAGCAGTGAGCCTTGAGAATCCAGGCTGACAAATCTCCGCCCAACAGCGAAGAGAACACCTAACGAGCTGAAACTCGTTTTAAAGTCTTTCGGAAGATTCAGTATTGCTGGCCCTCCTTTTCTCACATTGAGTCCCATCAGTCCAATATGTACATTTTTATTTTTGCTTACAACTCATCTCTCCCTTCACCGCCTTCACCCTCGCCCTCTGGTGGCGGGCCGCCTGCACTGCCGTAGAGCTTGCTGATGATTGGCTGCACCACCTCCTCTAGCTCCTTCTTCTTTGCCTGGAAGTCCTCCAGATCAGCCTCCTGGTGAGACTCCATCCACTCAATCTTCTCTTCCACGGCCTTCTCAATGGTCTCCTTGTCTTCATCAGACAGCTTGCCGCCAAGCTTCTCCTTGTCACCAATTTGGTTCTTCAGAGAGTAGGCGTAGCTCTCCAGTTCGTTGCGGGCATCGATACGCTCCTTCAGCTTCTTGTCCTCGTCAGCGAAGCGCTCAGCATCGTTCACCATCCGCTCAATGTCCTCTGGCGTCAGACGGTTTTGGTCGTTGGTGATGGTGATCTTGTTCTTGTTGCCTGTGCCTTTGTCCTCAGCCGTGACGCGAAGAATGCCGTTGACATCAATCTCAAAGGTGACCTCGATCTGCGGCACCCCGCGTGGGGCAGGGGGGATGCCCGTCAAGTCGAAAGTGCCCAGCAGGTGGTTGTCCTTAGTTAGGGGACGCTCACCTGAAACAGAAGAGCAGTACAATTAAGCTCACGTTGCTAAGATGGCTTTTTCAGCTCTCTACCAAGAAGAAAAAAAAAAAAAAAAAAAAAAAGTTAAGACATGGGATGAGACGCTTACCTTCATACACCTTGATGGTAACAGTAGGCTGGTTGTCAGAGGCTGTGGAGAAGATCTGAGACTTCTTTGTGGGCACAACAGTGTTTCTAGGGATCAGCTTAGTCATGACTCCTCCCACAGTCTCAATACCAAGAGTGAGAGGACACACGTCCAGAAGAACAACATCACCTGAAAGAGGAAAGGAAACAATTCTGTTAACTTTAAAAGACTACTACGCCGTTTGCAAAATCGGTTTCAGTAAATTAGAGACAACTGCTCACCAGTGTCCTCCTCTCCTGAGAGCACACCAGCCTGCACAGCGGCACCATAAGCAACGGCCTCGTCAGGGTTGATGCCTCTGGATGGCTCTTTGCCATTGAAGAACTCCTTAACCAATTGCTGGATTTTGGGGATACGGGTTGAGCCGCCAACCAGGACGATCTCATCAATGTCTGACTTCTTCAGGTCAGAGTCTTCCAGCACCTTCTGCACGGGCTTCATGGTGGATCGGAACAAATCCTGGACAATGCAGAAACATTAAATAACCTTGTCAGATCTTAGTAACCACTAGATAGCTTAAGGGAACTTACCATGTTGAGCTCCTCAAACTTGGCACGGGTCAAGGTCTCAGAAAAGTCTTCACCCTCAAAGAAGGACTCAATCTCGATGCGGGCTTGGTGCTGGGCAGACAGGGCACGCTTGGCCTTCTCCACTTCACGACGCAGCTTCTGCACAGCTCGGTTGTCCTTGCGTACATCTTTGCCAGTCTTCTTCTTGTACAGCTTGATGAAGTGCTCCATAACACGCTGATCGAAGTCCTCGCCTCCCAAGTGGGTGTCGCCATTGGTGGCCACCACCTCAAACACTCCATTGTCGATTGTCAGCAGAGAGACATCGAAAGTGCCACCGCCCAGGTCGAAGACCAAGATGTTCTTCTCGCCATCCTTCTTGTCCAGGCCATAGGCAATGGCAGCAGCAGTTCTGCATGAAGGATGACAAAGTTAAGGACAAAGCCGCAGAAAAAGGTAAAATCATTTTTTTCAGCTAAATGCTTACGGCTCATTGATGATTCTCATCACATTGAGCCCAGCAATGGTGCCAGCATCTTTAGTGGCTTGGCGCTGGGCGTCATTGAAGTAGGCAGGAACAGTGACCACAGCATGAGTGACCTAAGGTAATACATTCATTATAACACGGTCTCTCAAAATAGCAATGTGATGTAATTCACATATGTCAGTTTTTAGTTACCTTCTTGCCAAGATAAGCCTCAGCGGTCTCCTTCATCTTGGTCAGAACCATAGCAGAGATCTCCTCAGGGGCAAACGTCTTCATCTGACCACCGCCAATGTCAACCTGGATGTGAGGCTTGCTCTTCTTGTCATTCACCTGAAGAAAAAAAATGTTAGTTGTATCTAAATGAAAATGTATGCATCTGCCTCATTAGTATATTTTTATGGTATTAACATTTACTGTATTTTTTTTCATGTGCATACATTGTGTAATAAGACCATGTGCATAAATTTCCACTTTTTGAATGTACATCTTATCTGGTGATATTCCTGTATACTGATCATCATAATACCTTGAAGGGCAGGTACTTGATGTCTTGCTGGACAGAGGAGTCAGCCCAGGTACGACCAATCAACCGCTTGGCGTCAAACACAGTGTTCTCGGGGTTGGAGGTGAGTTGGTTCTTGGCGGCATCACCAATCAGACGCTCTCCCTCACTGGTAAACGCCACATAGGACGGAGTGATGCGGTTGCCCTGGTCATTGGCGATGATCTCCACACGGCCATTCTTGAAGACACCGACACTGAAATGCGGGAAGTTGCCAATTAGTATTTACGTGTGTAGATTTGTGATCCATCAATAATTTTAGAGCATCCACTTTACCATGAGTAGGTGGTTCCCAGGTCAATACCAATGACAGTGCCCACGTTCTCCCGCTTGTCATCATCATCAGCATACACTGCGCTGGCCACCAACACCAACAGCCATAGAAGCTTCATTTTGGATAGTCTTTTATTCAAGTCCCTTGTGAAAATGAATAAATCTGCAAAGGGGGAACAAAAAAAATAAAATCGACATTGTAATGACGATGGCTGCTGTTGGCTAACTTGTTCAAGTAAGGTAGACGATAACCGCACCTAGATTACATGTTCTGAAAATGGACTTTAAACGCCCCCTTCACGTTTAGTGTGTGGTTCGAAACGTTTTCGCTAAAAAAAAAAGAAAACCTTTTGATCATTTACTACTAGTTACCATGCTAGGCCGGTAGTGAGCTAATCTGGTTAGCATGTCCGCGAGAAAATAAAATTGTTAAAATTGTGTCTGATTTTAAACCAATGTAAAAATAAATTTACTCTCAAAATGAATTGAAACAGCTACAGGAGACGTAAGACGACAAAACACTTCTATAAGACGTTACAATACACGTGCAAAGTTGCATTTTTAAACATTTAAAATAAATCAAACGTAAGTACTTTCCCGAAACACCGCCAAATAAAATGTCTTACATACCTAGGTGGTGATATTGAATTAACTTGGAATGTAGTCACTGGAAATAACGCGCACTATTTAAGATATTGTCAGTAATCTTGTCCAGTAGATGTGATATTGAATGAATTCAGCGCTGCCCCTATATAAACCGTCATCGCTTCCCAATCGTGGAGGCCAGCGATTGGGTGAGCGGCTGCGTGTTGGAACGCACCGATTGGTTCCTGCTCGCATGCTGGCCGCCGTTGATTTGCGCATATTATGGTTTTGTGACAACACGTCTAACTCGTCGCTGATTGGCTGTGCCAGCAACGTGGTTTGTTCAGTGACACGTCACTCATGATGACTGGTAAAGGCGTGTTTCTTTCTTTTTCCTTTTTTTTTTACATAAACTAAATGTTGCGATTCCATTTTTTAAGTCAAAGGTGACTCATGCATTGACTAGTGTGTAAAGCTTGCAGTGTTAACGTGTCAGTTTGCTACTACAGATTTGACTGCGTTTTGTTTCATCAGATGATTTGTATTACTGAGTACTTACATCAGAAATACATTACAGCATGACTAAACGGATTGATTCATAATTACAGTAAATTAAAAATCAAAACAGACAGCAGGACACAACAAAACTGCATAGATATTAGTTTATTCCAAGTAAAACTGAGTCAAGGTGGATGTCTATGGCAACTGATGCTCATACTTTTCAATGGTAAAAATGTCAGTAAACATGAATATTATGACTTAACCCCATACATTGTTCAAATAATGTGCCAAAAGCTGCAATGGTGTACAGTGAATTGAATGCAGTAATACACTTTAATTCAGTCTCTAAATAACTGCACATCATAAGGGTTTAATTGGGGGTTTTACAGTTTATATGCATATTTCAAATTAACCTGTAGTGAGAGTGGGAAGCCCATGTAAAGATATAAAACTGTTTAAAAAAAAAAAAAAACAGGCCACATGTAGACAGCCCAGTACATCGGCCTCACACTTAAGAGGTTGTGGGTTAAGATCTAGACTCTCACCTTCCCGTGTGGAGTTTAAATTTTCTCCCCATGCCTTGCTGATATGGATTTTCTATGGGTGCGTCTGATTCCTCTCCTTTTGCCAAAAAAAACATGCATGGTGAGTTAACTGAAGAAAATAAATGTCTCTAGGCGGGAGTTTGAATGTTTGTTTGTCTTTATGTGGCCTGTGATTGTCTGGTGACCAAGCGTCTTCCCCAGAGTCAGCTGGGATGGGCTCCAACTCACCCGTGACCCTAGTAAGCATAAGCTATATACGGTGCCTTGTGAAAGTATTCGGCCCTCTTGAACTTTTCAACCTTTCGTCACATTACAGGCTTCAAACAAAGACATCAAATCATTTTTTGTTGTTGTCAAGAATCAACAGGTGGGACACAATCGTGCAGTGGAATGAAATTTATTGGATATTTTAAACTTTTTTTAACAAATAAAAAACTGAAAAGCGGCCCCCTTGCATTAATATTTTGTAGCGCCACCTTTTGCTGCAATTACAGCTGGTAGTCTCTTGGGGTATGTCTCTATCAGTTTTGCACATCGAGAGACTGAAATTCTTGCCCATTCTTCCTTGCAAAAGAGCTCGAGCTCAGTGGGGTTGGATGGAGAGCGTTTGTGAACAGCAGTCTTCAGCTCTGCCTACAGATTCTTGATTGGATTCAGGTCTGGACTTTGACTTCGCCATTCTAACACCTGGATACGTTTATTTGTGAACCGTTCCATTGTAGATTTGGCTCTATGTTTTGGCTCATTGTCCTGTTGTTAGATAAATCTCTGTCCCTGTCTCAGGTCTTTAGCAGACTCCAACAAGTTTTCTTCCAGAATGGTCCTGTATATATGTCCATTCATCTTCCCATCAATTTTAACCATCTTCCCTGTCCTGACTGAAGAAAAGCAGGCCCAAACCATGAGGCTGCCACCACCAAGTTTGACAGTGGGTATGGTGTGTTCAGAGTGTTGAGCTGTGTTGGTTTTACGCCAAACATATCGTTTTGTATTGTGGCCAAAAAGTTTGATTTTGGTTTCATCTGACCAGAGCAACTTCCACATATTTGGTGTGTCTCCCAAACTTGTAGCAAACTTTAAATGAGACTTTTTATGGATATCTTTGAGAAAAGGCTTTCTTCTTGTCACTCTCCCATAAAGGCCAGATTTGTGCAGTGTACGACTGATTGTTGTCCTATGGACATACTCTCCCACCTTAGCTGTTGATCTCTGCAGTTCATCCAGAATGGTCATGGACCTCTTGGCTGCATCTCTGATCAGTCTTCTCCTTGTTCCAGGTGAAAATTTAGAGGGATGGCCGGGTCTTGGTAGATTTGCAGTGGTCTGATACTCCTTCCATTTCAATATGATTGCTTGCACAGTGCTCCTTAAGATGTTTAAAGCTTGGGAAATATTTTTGTATCCAAATCCGGCTTTAAACTTCTCTACAACAGTATCTCGGACCATGCCTGGTGTGTTCCTTGGTCTTCATGATTCTCTCTGCACTTGAAACGGAACCCTGATACTGTCACAGAGCAGGTGCATTTATACGGAGACTTGATTACATATAGGTGGATTCTATTTATCATCATTAGTCAACATTAGAACAGAGATCCTTGTTGAACTTCTGGAGTGAGTTTGCTGCAATGAAAGTAAAGGGGCCGAATAATATTGAACCCCCCACTTTTCAGTTTTTTATTTGTTAAAAAAGTATAAAATATCCAATAAATTTCGTTTCACTTCACAATTGTGTCCCACTTGTTGATTCTTGTCAAAAAAATGAAAATTTTATAAATTTATGTTTGAAGCGTGAAATGTGGCAAAAGGTTGAAAAGTTCAAGGGGGGCCAATACTTTCACAAGGCACTGTAAAAACTGGATAGATGGATCATTTTAACAGCTAGTTATGTTGTTGCCACATTTGAATGCCATGTGGTATGACCTCAAAACACAACAAAACAAAAAAGTTATTTGTACAAACATGTATTTTATCAGAACTTTTATCTTAACCTTTAAAGGGGAGCTAGCCTTTTTTAATTTAATGATTAATCCTAGGCAGGAAGGTGATGCAACTGGTTAGAGCGTTGCCCTCATAGTTCTGAGGACCAGAGTTCAATCCCAACCCCCCATGTGTGGAGTTTGCATGTTCTCCCCTAGCCTGCGTGGGTTTTCTCCAGGCCCTCTGGTTTCTTCCCACAGCATGCATTATTAATTGGACACTCTAAATTGCCCTTAGGTGTGATTGTGAGTGCGACTGTTGTCTGTCCCTATGTGCCCTGCGATTGGTTGGCAACCATTTCGGGTGTACCCTGCCTCCTGCCGTTGACAGCTGGGATAGGCTCCAACGCACCCGCGACCCTTGTGAGGATAAGCAGCTAAGAAAATGGATGGATGGATTTATATACTGGAAGAAAAAAAACAGAGCATGTCATTTCCCTTTTAGGAAAAGAGAAGTGCTCATCACAGACAGTGTCAAAATTGTACAACTCCACACGGCTGGAAAGGGCTACGAAGAAATTGCCAAGCAGCTTGGTTAAAAAAAAAAAAGGTCCACTGTTGGAGCAATCATTAGAAAATGGAAGAAGCTAAACATGAAGGTCAATCTCAATCGGAGTGGAGCCCCATTCAAGATATCACCTCGTGGGGTCTCACTGATCCTTAGAAAGGTGAGGAATCAGCCCAGGACTGCACGATAGGACTTGGTCAATGACCTGAAAAGAGCTGGGACCACCATTTCCAAGGTGACTGTTGGTAATACACTAAGACGTCATGGTTTAAAATCTTGCCTTGCACGCAAGGTTCCCCCGCTTAAACAAGCACATATCAAGGTCCGTCTTAATTTTGCCAAGATGTGTCGTCGCTGGGTCTTTCAATATGACCCGAAGCACACAGCCAGGAAAACCAGGTACTGGCGTGGCCTAGCCAGTCTCCAGACCTAAACCCGATAGAAAATCTTTGGAGGGAGCTGAAACTCTGTGTTTCTCAGCGACAGCCCAGAAACCTGTCTGATCTAGAGAAGATCTGGGTGGAGGAGTGAGCCAAAATCCCTCCTGCAGTGTATGCAAACCTGATGAACATCTACAGGAAATGTTTGACGTCTGTAATTTTAACCAAAGCCTACAGTACCAAATATTAACATTGGTTTTCTTAGGTGTTCAAATACTTACTTGCAGCTGTGTCACACAAATAAATCATTAAAAAACATGCACCTAAGATGAAAATGTCAGACCCCCTCCATTATTTCCAAGTGGGAGAACTTGCAATGTAGCAGGGTATTCAAATACTTATTTTGTTCACTGTATGTGCCCTGCGATTGGCTGGCAACCAGTCTAAAGTGTACTCAGCCTCCTTAGCTGGCATAGAATCGAACACTTTCTGAGCCATTTATCCTCAGAAGGGACGCAGGAGTGAGGGAGCCTATCACAGCATTGCCCAAGTCTGGCACTCAACAACAAAAAAGGCGATACACACTAATTGATAGCATCAGTTATTTTGGGGTGAATTTCATCTGACTCTTCTAATTGACAAAGAAGCCCTTAGTTACATTATCAGTCAAAAAAGAAAACAAAAACATCAAATGTGTGCCAACAAAAGGAGATGGGAAAAAACATTTGTTGGTTACCGGATGCCAGAGCAGCGCACGCCTTGGAAGAAGGTGCTATACCAAATAATTTGAGTCCATTTTGTGGGCTGCATTTCGTGTGGGGGAAAAAATGACAGGAGAATAAAGAAAAGGATATAATATATATGTATGAGCAATATCAAGAGGAGCTGCTTAGTTGTGGTATGCATTGCCACGATCTGCTTCGCAGAAGTAACAATTTATGTTTGTGCAATTTCTGTACTGTTACTGTGAAATAATGTTCTGTTTTTTTCGATAAAGAGAAAAAGTCCGATCCATTGATTAAACTCGGCAAAAAAATGATACATTAATTGATTATTAGAATAATTATTAGCTACAAACTTGGATCATTTATAGATAGATAGATAGATAGATAGATAGATAGATAGATAGATAGATAGATAGATAGATAGATAGATAGATAGATAGATAGATAGATAGATAGATAGATAGATAGATAGATAGATAGATAGATCTTTAGTTGGCCTTTAAATTAATTCGGGTCTGTATGTGTGAACAACTGCGAAAGGCATAAGTGCGCCCCCTAGAGACGTGGACCCCATCGGAGGAGCAAACTGATGACGTGGTTCGTCCGGCCCGTTGCCTACCACAGCAGCAGCAGTAGCAGGATGGCGGACCAGAGCAGGCAAATAAAACTCGCCGCAGCCAAAAAAAAGGTAAAATGAATATAATTCCACTCGGCGGGGTATCGTGAAAGCGACTCTTGTTTGCCTATATTGAATGCTGTTTTGTTACAATTGTGTTAACGCGGTTATGGTTGTGCCATTACACGTTGTCCAACCTCTTTCCCCGACGCTTGACCGGCCTCTGTCGGTCGTCTCGCGCAGGAAAGCCCAGGGTTTTATTGAGGCCTGTACTTTTAAAATCAACTTTCTCGAAATGTGGAAACCGTGTTTATTTATTAGTGACATTTTATCACCGACACTTTGAAAAGTCACCGATTTTGTTGTCCAAGGCGTTCGAGTTGTTTTTTTAGCTGACAAACTAGAATATGTATTCAATGGAAGCAGGACGTGCTAACTTTGCTAGGTAGATGTTAGCCAAAAGACTAATGAATAGGGAACCGTGTACGAGTGCAAGCGTGCCATAGTTTTGTTTTTGGTGTCGCTTATTGTTACTTAGTTGGTCGCAAGTTCTAGTCAGCCGGATAGAATGACGGGGACTGTTTTGACAGCTGACAGGCCACTTCCCCGTCCTGTGGTGTGTGCTTGCTTGGCTTAAGGCTTGTTTTCTCGTTATAATACGGCCTTTAAAACATGCGAAGTTACCTTTTAGGAAATACTTTGTCCCACTTTTGTTCAGCACAGCTACTGTGATATTTATTATCTGTCTTGAGGTTACATTTCTCCCCTATATAGTGTTGTAAAATTTCACTTTTTCAAAGCAGTTTCCCAGAATTCCATGGGGCCACTGCTGCGACGTGGACCCATTATGACAAACGTAAAGACTTGGAGAGTTCACTTTGGGAACTTTTATCTTAATCGCCACATCGTCAAAAGACTGACTGACAAACCAGCTGTTGGGCTGAGAGTTGCTTCGGCCTAGCTTCCTTTGACACATGATATGTTGAGCGTGATTAACATTGTTTGAGACAGGGCTGGTAACATTCTTGCTTGCATAGCGCTATCCTAGAGCTTCCAATCTCATCAGATCCTTCACTATACAGGAAAGGATAGAATGAACTTTATTATGTCAATGGGAAATTTGTTTTTATAATATCGCTGCACTAACTTTTCTTTCTCACAACTGGGAATGACTGCAAATCCTAGACCACAACAAACACAGAAAACAAAAATCACAGGCAAAATTAAATTATAATTATTAATTATAATTAAAAGCTATTATTTAGGGTCTCAATTTGTTTAACGTTGCTGAACGTCGGGGTGACAGAGAGCAAAAGCACACTTGTCTTTTTGCTCTGGCAATAGCTCTTATTCTGAGAGGAAACATTCAAATGATCCTCTGAATACTTTGTGAGCCAGGTTGCCTTTGGTCTGATCAAATATTGACAGTAGAGAGAGATAGTGTTTCCTACCAATCACCTTCATAGCAGAATTAACTCTTTGCGATCATTAATTTACATTGTACTGTAAATTTTACTGAGCCGATCCATACTGCCATCACATATCTGATGTCTCTCCATAACAGTATTATACAAAAATTGTTGTGATCTTGTTACTCACAGCAACCTGCATAGTGCCAAGGAAGTGCAATCGAGCCAATTTTGCACAGACTAGATCAACACGAGAATTCCATTGTAGAGATTTATCGATCTGAACGACCAGCAATTCACAGATTACACTCTACTGTTTTTGTATGCATGAAGTCTTTGTTGCCTACTGCAGTTCATTATCAGTTTGAGAAGCTTTGTTGCAGTCAGTGATACAACACAACAATTAATTTAGAGTATGCATGGCAAGTTTCTTAAAACAAGATCTGTTGATGACCCACACAGCAAAAGGCCAGCTACTATTACCGCAGAAGAAAACACTGTACTTCTACAGCAGGCAATCACACAAAGCCAGGAAAAGTCTATCTGGAGGGCTGCAGTGGCACTCTGCATACACAAATGCTGGAGTCAGCAGATGCATCTGCTAATGATGAAGCTTAACCCACACTGATTTCAGATTGGTAAACATCTTAATCTTCCACTTGAAGCCTTTGAGTAACATGACATTAGTACCGGTAAACTTGATCACTTCCAAAAACATCTGCTGAAATGAGCCTTTGTTGATGCAGAGTTTAAGTAGTGGCCATAAAGATTGTCAAACTGGTGCTGAACTGTTGTCGGGGACAGAAACCTTTTTCCCAAGGAGCAATTTTCCAACATAGCTACAAAATCAATTGCCGAACTTTGGGCAAGAAAATAATTTGCTTCCCAAAACTGCGTTGCACTGCAAAACTGCATGCTAATAAGTTATCGTCTGTCTGAACAATACTGGAAATGAAATACAAAACAAAAAGTTCACAGTGACATGTGAGACGCTGTGTATTTATAAGAGTTGATCTACTTAATTTGACTTGCAAATGACTATTAAGT
Organism: Syngnathoides biaculeatus; assembly: GCF_019802595.1. Classification (NCBI taxonomy): domain Eukaryota; kingdom Metazoa; phylum Chordata; class Actinopteri; order Syngnathiformes; family Syngnathidae; genus Syngnathoides; species Syngnathoides biaculeatus. Next base: position 8,261,757 of record NC_084656.1, on the reverse strand, counting down.
GAATCCTATCTCACTGGTTCGGAGTCAAAGATAATTTCCTTGGTTTTGGTGGTATGAATACAGAGATATTTCAATGAATTAGACAGAGGAGCATGTCACCGCAATAAATTTGTAAAATAAAAATGTAATCAGAGAATTTGGTATAATGCCTGACTGCTTCTCAACTCATTAGTATGCAGTGTGAATAAGATAGGAAAGTTCAAATCACTGAGGAGCCCACTTAAAACCTCTTAATAGTGGATCGCATTCCATTGACATTTACTTGCTGTGAAATGTCAGTCAAAGGCGAATAGAACCATTTTGTAGTGACAGGATCTACATAATGGCCTGAAAGCATCTGAACAAACAGATGAAGAAAAACTGTGTCAAGGGCAAAATTAACATCTGTAAACAAAACTTCTGCATAGGATTTGGGGTCTTGTACAAGTTTTCACATTGACAGATACACAATGATGTTGTCCTCTTTCTTCTGATCCTTTCATAAGTAAATTGCAGAGCAAGAGAAGCTGATATTACGATTATGATTGCGATGATCATGTCAAGGATTGGTTTCAGCATACTTCATAAAACATATTAATGTCACTGGTTGGAGAAACATATTTTTTGCTGGAGCTTGACACGTTTGCTGACTGGAATGTTAGAACTTTACCACAATATAGGAACAGTATGACCCTTTTTCGCTAATTTTGATGGAGCACCAAGCACCAGTTAGTTCAGAGAAACAGTTTTTTCATAAACATGCAGCAAATCATCAGGTCTGCTAGATCTCTGACTACCAACTCTTTAAAAAAAATGGTTGGGCCCCACTATTGGGCCACTTTTAACATTTTGTCATGGTTAATCGAAATGAGGGTTCATGCTTGCCTCAGACATAGGTGTTGAAGAGTTAATTCAAATTAAAAAACAAATCATTTTGTTTGATTTTATCAAAATAATTTCTGCAGACAAGCTTTTTTTATTTTTTATTTCCGCAGGCTCCATATTGTTGTTGTTGTTTCCCCATTGATTCTGTTTATTCTGTGTGCGACTCAGCTGAAGGAGTTCCAGCAGAAGAGCTCTCCAACCAGTGTTGCAGGAGAAAGAGGAGTTTTAGGTGACGCGGGAGCCAAGAAGAAGAGGAAAGTGAAGGGACCCAACCAGTATGATCCACCCTCAATTGACAGAAACTCTCCAGACAATGTACGCCTGGTCAAGCAATCTCTCTTCAGTTCTTAAGCATTAACTACTTTACATTTGTTAAAAATGTCCTCTGGTCAGGTCACATGGTGAAAATGAAGGGTCTATATTTCTGAATTTGAATCCTCCTAGTACCACATTTGTGTGAAAAATATGCCTCTAAAGTCACAGAAGAGTTCTAACCATCAACACACACAGGACTAAATCACACTGTGGGTTTTGCTTTTTTTTGCTTTTTCTTTCTTTTCCGACAATGATTCACAAAGTTGGCGCAGCCTCTTTGCGTATTGTTAAGATAAAATTAATATATACTTAAGCATGTATTAAGGTATGGAGAGTAAAATTTTAGTGCATGTGAAATCTTAATATTGGGCCGAGGAGTCTTTCAGATGTGTACATGGACATAAACTCCCTGAGAAGGGTTGCGTCAGGAAGGGCATCCGGCGTAAAAATTGTGCCAAAACATATACGTGCGTTCATCTGAGATGACACGCTGTGGCGACCCCGAAAGGGACAAGCCGAAAGAAACATGGACATAAATATGGATGTACTGGAATTAAATTCGGCTGCCGTTTTTGGATATAAAGCAATGTAACGCGTCCCAGGCAGTTAGGTGATATCCTCTTTCCTCAAGGAGGAATTTCTTTAAACAAAAAGCCTTTCAATATGTTTTACAGTCTCATTTTTCACTCATTATTGTGTTAAAGAAAAATCCAGACTTTCATTATTGGCAATAATTACATCGCATAATACATAGACTTTCAAAGAGGCCCTGGACTCGGCTCTTGCTCAAATTGCAAAATCTGTCTGAGAATCAAATATTTCTTCAGAAAACGTTTTTCTGCAGACATAATTTTAAAGTCCAGACCTGTAGAATAAGTGGCAAGGTTGTCAGCATTAATTAAGTCCTTTAAGAATGTTAAAATGAGAAATGTGAGTTTTATCATTACACCTTTGTCATCTGAGTTAAGATTTGACATGCCTGAATATTAAAGTATTCAAAAAATTACATAAACTATTGCCTGAATAATTAATGAATTAACTTATACCATGACAACAGCTTGACGGACCCAAGTATGTCTTGTCAGATAATTTCAAATTGTTTAAATTATTAAACATTATTATTCAAATTAAATTAATAATATAAATAAATAATAAAAGTAACATTAATTATTAAAATTATTCTTATTTGGAGGTTTCGTCCTCTTCTGAAACAATGTGTGGTCTCCAAAAGATTTAGAAAAAGCCTGCCCGAGCTGTTTTGTTTTTTATGGCTCTTAGGTTTCTAAAATATGAGGCAGATGAGCCGTATGACCCTGGCTACAAACAGCAGTCACAGATTTGACAACACTTGTGACCTTAAGGCCATTTCCTACCTAATTATTCTCAAACCAAGTTCACATGTCTGTTTGTTTCCACTGTTACTCTCAGTGTACCTTGTTGAAGTCAATTGTATGAGATTACTTTGTAGTTGCTGACAGTAACATTTTATGTACCAACCTTTGAGGGACAGGCATCCCATTTTTACCCATTGTATTCAGATGACATCCTGTGGGGAATCCTTAAAATGCTTTGCTCTTGTTTTTCACTCTCTTCTAAAGATTTCCTTCTCTTTCCTTCCATGTTTCTCTCATATCTATAGTTTGACAATATTCTCAAAGCAATTAGTCAAAGCAATGGAGTAATCCCGCCTACGTATAGCAAAAGTCAGGTGAGCGCTATCTTTCCTTGTCTGCACTTTTCATGCTTTCCCAACATCCATGTCCTCCTCTTAATCCCACACTTTCTCCTCATGTTATTTATGATTGATATCCTGAGTTCCTTATTTAATGAAGGGTCTTTAAGTTTGTAACAAGAGGAATGGTGCATGTGCCCATCTTAAAGTGTTGAGAAAAGTGTGTGTACATTTTTTCTTCCCCCTTGCGACCACTGTTTTATTCAGTGTGCTTGCTGTAAATGTTAGTTTGGATAGGTAGCGCAAATGTAGGCTGCTAAAGTGCTACTTGTCTTATTGTTGTTCATTTTCCGATGACCGTGTTGTTAGTGCAGATAAATGCATGTAAAGGCATTTTTTTGTCATAACTGTCCTAAACGTGTGTATTCTCTTCATGCCACCTCAGACTGTAACAGACATGGAGACCATCGGCTCTTCTGGTCCCCTGCCAATGGGCGATCTTGGCCGACACTCACCTCTGACTAACACTACTAGCACTAACACCACTACTAACGTCCAGAGTATCGGCCACCACACTGACATGCTGCAGGTGTGTCTCACACCAACTCTATTCCTCGCTTGTCTCTGCTATGCCATTTAGAATATGGAATTTGATAGCTTGCATTGATTTACTTTCGGTAAGATTATTTATTAGTTGCTGTTCGTATGTTTGTTTTTGCCACAAGTTTGTTTGAATCAGTTTGGTTAGTTGGATTTATTGTCTAATCTTCTCATTTGTGGGAAATGCGGGGGGGGGGGGGGTGTATTCTTAAGAGAAGCCTGACACAAAGACATGCAGCAGTGCTCGACAGTAGGTCCTTTTGTTCACTGATAGTCAAACTTTTTCATTTTCCTTCAGGAGTGTACTGTAGAGTTGGATAACAGGTACATAGCTAGAATTCTTAAGAGATGATGACAACCAGAAAGTTTGGCTGGTTGAGATGATATATGGAAGAACTTCAGTAAAGCGTTTGCATAGCGTGTTGTTCAATTCCTGTAATTTTTTTCATTGTTAATGTTTCTGTTTGATCGTACTTCCCATTTTCTGGTCATTTGATGCCCTGCAGGACTACCCCGACACCAATGGCAGTGAGAGTTTAACAGAGGATAATAGGTAGGTTGGCTTATTTCAATCAACCTTACACTCCAAAATGTCACACATCATCATTGATGCTGTTTTCTCAAGCTGAAGTACTAAAACAGTAAAGGCAGAAGCTGTAAATAACAGTAATAGCAGTGAATGGAGTTTTCCTTTAGCCATTTTGAGCAGTATATGTAGAACAAACGTGCATATCTTTGTAATCATGTGCATAATGTGTGTTATCCTATAGACCGCTGTCTTCCACAGAGAGCCTGCGACAGCTCTCTCAGCAACTGAATGGCCTGGTCTCTGAAGTACGTTGCCGCAACCTCTGGCGATTACAAATCTTACTTAATGCATGAGAATTTTAAAAAATGTGCTTATTACATTTTCTGTTTCCAGTCTTCAGCTGCGCATGTGAATGGTGACTGTGCCCCATCAGTCGGCGAGAGAGAGTTGGACGTATGATGAAATGCTCATGAATTTCCACGCACTCCACGTGTCACTTTAATTTTTTTTTTTTAACCACACATGATTATGCTGTTTGCCCTTGTTTTAGTCATGACATGTCATAGAAATGTTTCTCCTTCCCTATCGTAACCTTTTTCTTTGTCTTATTCCACAAAAACGTTATTATTCTCTGCCAATTTTTCCCCCTTTCCTGGATGCATGTGTACATGGTAGAGTCGGAACCAGGAGCTGTCTGCTGCCCTGGAGTCCAGCACCTTAACAAACTCTCAGCTCAATACCAAGCTTGACCAGCTGGTAAGAAGCTGTGTGTGTGTGAGTCTGAATGCCACAGTGCACGAACCGTGTTGCATGTCACCTTTATGGCACGCCATGTTAAGTATTCTCACTAAAATGATTACTCATGCATGTAAGTCATTCAATTTCCCCCCCAAGATTCTATTAACATGTACTGAACGTATTTCTGCAATTTGTAACAAAATTGTGCAAAGCTATTTGAAGTGCCCGATCAGAGAAGAAACTGCATCCCAAGCACTAGGTGTAAAATTGTATGTTTAGTTCTCTAGATATGACCAAATACTTGATACTCTGACAGTGAAGTTAATCTTTTTAAACCACTATGCAGAGGTGGAATTGTTCCACGATGCAGCGGTGATAACTTGTGTTCTTTTGCTTTGTCAGGCACAACAATCTCGGGAGCTCACAGATCAGCTGCAGAAGGTATTTTTTACTCTTCATATTCCCTCCTTATGCTTATCTCCCTTCTGGACATTCATTTGAATTTCTGTTTATTTAGGAGCGAAAGGAATTTGAGCAAAAGTTTTCCAAAGAGCAGGGAGCCATGCGGGAGCAGCTACAGGTACTCTTGACACAAATTGAACCTTTGTGCGAAGTACCATGAAATACTACATGTGTATGGCAAAAAAAATATATGGCCAGGTAATGGTAATTTATTTCAGTCATTTGTTTCAAAAAGTGAAACTGTAAATTAGTTAACTGCCCACAAAGTGAAATATTTCAAGCCTTTGTTTGTTTCAATTTTGGTTATGGCAAACAATGATCAAATCCAGTATTTCACACATTTTAACCACGTGACCAACAGCAAAGTATATTAATCAGAAATGTTGGCCTTCTGAAGTGTATCAAAGTAATATAACTTTGTTGGACCTTCTTTTGTAATAATTGTAATAAAACAGGTGTGGCATGGAGGTGATAAGCCATTGGCACAGTTCAGGTGTTACCGTAGCCTATGTTGCTTTGATATTTTGATTGTCTGCATTTTGGGGTTACTGTTCCCTTGTTTTAGTCTTGACCATACCCCATACATTTCCAATGGCATTTAAATCAGGTGTATTTGCTGGCCAATAAAGTACTGTTATTCCATTGCTATTAAACCAGGTATTGGTAATTTTGGCTTTATGGCCGGGTACCAAAGCCTGCTGGAAAATAAAATCTTCATGCTTCCCACTGATGAGACTTTTTGGAGATAAAGTGCGCTGAAATTTCCTGTTAGATAGCTGCATTGACTGAGGAGTTTATAAAAAAAAAAAAAAACAGTGAACCCACACCAGCAAATTACATGGCTCCCCATAACCATTACTGACTGTGGAAACTGCACTCTGGATCGAGCAGCTTGACGTTTGCTGCGGCAGTTTCCCTCCAGACATATAAAATCCAAAATTTGCTCTCATCTGAAAAGAGAAATTTGGAGTCCCTGGCCAACAGACCTGTACTTTTTCTCCTCACCCCAGCACAGATCCTTCTGTTGTTGTTTGTTCAGAAGTGACTTGACACATGGAATTCTACAACTGTATCCCATGTCATACAAACATCTGTATATGGTGGTTATTGATGCACTGACACCATTCTCAGGCAATTCCTTACGAAGCGCCCACAGATTTCTGAGTCACCTTTACTTGACAATCCTCTCAAGGCTGCGGTCATCCTTCTGGACCTTTTCTGGCTACATTTTCCTCTTCCTCTTAACATTTTGTTACTGTACTTTGATACAGCGCTCTGTGAGCATCCAGCTTCTTTTGTAATTTCTTTTTGAGGTTTTTTCTCTTAATGGATGGTGTCAATGATATTTTTCCACACAACCGTCAAGTCGGCAGTCTTCCCCACGTTTCTGAATCCAACTGAACCACACTGAGACCATTTAAGGCTGAGGAAAAACTTCTCCAGTTTTTTTGCTTTAATTAGCTGACGAGAGGCGGCACGGTGGTCAACTGGTAAAGTGTTGGCCTCACAGTTCTGAGGACCCGGGTTCGATCTCAGCCCCACGTGTGTGGGGTTTGCAGCTGTTCTCCCCGTGCCTGCGTCGCTTTTCTCCGGGCATTCCGGTTTCCTCCCACATCCCCAAAACATGGAACATTAATTGGACACTCTAAATTGCCCCTAGGTGTGATTGTAAGTGTTGCTGTGTGCCGCTATGTGCCCTGCGATTGGCTGGCAACCAGTTCAGGGTGTTCCATCCCTCCTGCCTGTTGACAGCTGGGATAGGCTCTAGCACTCCCCGCGACCCTCTTAAGGATAAGCGGCAAAAAAATGGATGGATGGATAGCTGACAAGATTGGGACACAGAGCCTACAGTTTTGGCACATGCTTGTATGTGACTTATTTAGAAGTAGTTGTCCACGCGCTAGAAGACCCTTATGAGCCATCCACTTAAACACTAGGTCAAATAAATGCCTCGGGCAATGTTTATTGCTGTTGGGTGGTTGTCATTGCCTTTAAAATTACTGATATTAACAGTATTATCATGTTTCATTGTAGACTTCATTCCAATTGCACACACTGCCTGCAGAGTGGACAAGGCATCTCAGTAAAGCTGAGGTTTGCAATTCATCTTAAAGAAAAAGCATTCTTGACCAAAAGTTTGAAAAAGTTCATCATTCACCTAAAAATATTTAATGATTTGGATTTTTAAAAAAATAAACAGTTTTATTATTGCTATTAGATACCTGATATTCTCTGCAGTTAAATGAATAAACCGGCGGACACAAGGAATTGCAGAGATTATCTTTGCTATAACTACACAGATAAGCATTAATTGACTATAAATTAATTGGCCTGGGTAGATTCAAGTGTAATTGCTCTACAAAAACAGTGATTGCATCAGGCAGAATCAGACAAAACGCTGTAGTGTATTTTATTTCGTCTCCCAAGGTTCACATTCAAACTATTGGCATATTGGTGTCGGAGAAATCGGAGCTACAGACCGCACTACAGTACACACAACAGGCTGCACGGCAGAAAGCAGGTATGTGTGTTTCAACATTGTATGATCATAAAAACAATCCTGAGTCACAAATTCTCCTTGATACTTTTTTGTGTTTCTAGTGGAGGCAGAGGAGCTGAATAGTCGACTGCAGTCAACAAAGCAGAGGGTGTCTGAGTTGGAGAGAACGCTTTCATCCGTATCGACGCAACAGAAACAATTTGAAAAGGTGTGTAAACACAGAAAGAGCTTGAAGCAGATACTGTGGAGCAGCATAAAAAAAAGATACGTTTTACTTCACAGAAACCTTTGTGACTTATTTTTCTCCTCTGTTTTTGTCTCCAGCACAACAAAGAGTTAGAAAAAGAGAGAGATGCCCTTAGGCTCGAGTTATTTAGGCAAAAGTAAGTCACATTGTGTTTGTCTTTTCAGCATATCACATTTTTTTGTCTATTCATCATAAAAGACCACCAGTAGAAATGAAAGCTGCACAAAAATTTTTTTTTGCATTTGTTTGCAGCAATTTGAGCGACGAGTCAAAACAGCAGAGCTCGGAGCTGTCAGAGCAGCTGAGGCAAAGAGTGCAAGAGGCGGGAGCATTGCGGCTGGAGGTGGAGGACCTACGCAAAAGGCTCGAGATCTCAGACCTCATGTTGCAGCAGGTCCGTTTACGTGCAGTGGGTACTGAAAGTATTCTGACCCCCTTCATTTTTTCACTCTGTTATATTGTAGCCATTTGCTAAAATAATTTAAGTAAAAATTTCCCTCAATGTTTACACAGTTAACCAGATTCAGATACAGAATTGTTGACATTTTTAAAGAAAAAAAAGATGCAATATCACATATTCATAACTATACAGACCCCTTGTGTAATATTTAGTAGAAGCTCCCTTTTGAGCTAATACAGCCATGAGTCTTTTTGGGAATGATCCAACGAGATTTTTTTTTTTTACACTTGCAGAGATGCTCAGTTGGGTTTAAATCAGGGTTCTGGCTGCACCATTCAAAAACAGAGTTCCTCTGAAGCCAATCCTTTGTTGTTTGTCCTTTATCCTTTGGCTCAGTCTGAGGTCCTGAGCATTTTGAAGGTTTTCGTCAAGGATGTACTTGTACTTGGCTTCATACCTTTTTCTTTCGATTGCAACCAGTCGTCCTATATATACAGCTGGAAATACAGCCCCACAGTGTGACGCTGCCACCACGCTTCACTCTTGGGACTGTATTGGACCAGTGATGAGCATAGCCTGGTTTTCTTCACACATACCGCTTAGAATTAAGGCCAAAACCTTTATCTTGATCTCATCAGATGAGATAATCTTATTTCTCACCATCTTTTAGTCCTTCAGGTGTTTTGTTTTGTGCAACCTCCTTGCAGACTTTCATGTCTTTCACTGAGGAAAGGCTTCCCTTGGGACACTCTGTCACAAAACCCCAACTGGTGGAGGGCTGCAATGATGGTTGACTTTGTAGAATTTTCTCCCATTTTCTTACTGCATCTCTGGAGTTCAGCCATAGTGATCCTTGGGGTCTTCCTTACCACTTTCACCAAAGTTCTTCTCACCTGATTGCTTAGTCTGGCCGTATAGTCAGCTCTACGTAGGATTCTGCTCGTCCCAAACGTCTCCCATTTAAGTAATATAGAGGGCACTTAATGTGTTGACTGGTGCCGGTAGTGTGCTAAATAGATGGAAAGAATACTTTGAGAAGTTGATGAGATGACATGAGGGCAGTTGGGGTTAGAGAGGAAGATGCAGAAGATAGGCTAAGATGCCAAAAGATGACACGCTGTGGCGACGCCTAACGGGACAAGCGAAAAGGAAAAGAAGAAGAAGAGGGCACTCTACTCTTAGAACCTTAAGTGAAGCAGATTTTTTTTGGTAACTTTGGCCAGACCTGTGCATTGCCAAAATTCTGTCTCTGAGCTCTTCAGGCACTTCCTTTGACCTCATGATTCTCATTTACTTTATTTGACAAGCACTGTGAGCTGGAAGATCAGTTGTATGGCTTTCCTAATCAAGTGCAGTCAGTACAATCAAGCATAGTTGGACTCCAATGAAGGTGTAGGACCATCTCAAGGATGAGTAGAAGAAGTGGACAGGGCCTGAGTTCAGTCAGTGTGTCACAGCAAAAGGTCTGAATACTTATGTCTGAAATATTTCAGGTTTTCTTTTTTAATAAATATGCAAAAATCATTTTTTATGTCAATAAGGAGTGCCATTAGTACATTGAGGGAAAAAAATTAACTAAAATGATTTTCGCAAATGGTTGCAATGTAAAAATTTACGGGGTATGAATACTTTCAGTACCCACTGTGTATACGTTATACATATTGTGAAAGTATTTGCTGACCTGCCTTGACTCATGTAGATATGAATTTGAGTGAAATCCCATTCTTAATCCATATGGTTTAGTATGAGATTGCTCAACCCCCTACAATTATATCATTTTAAACCATTCTGGAAAGGCTTTCCAAAAGGTTTAGGATTGTTTATGGGAGTTTTTGACCATTTTTCCAGAAGTGCATTTGTGATGTTGCATGCTAATGTTTGACTCGAAGACCTTGCTCTCAGTCTCTGCTCTAATTCATCTAAATGTGTTTTTTAGTGTAAAGGTCAGGATTGTGCAGGCCAGTCAAGTTTATCCACATCAAAGTCTCTCTTCTATGTTTTTATAAAGCTTAAGAGGTCGTCCGATATGGGATTTTCAGGACTAATACTAATTATTAGTAGGTAAGAAGGCTGAGAACTGATATTCATTTGCACTAAAAGTAAAAAATTGGCTTGTACAAAGACTTTGTTTAAATGTCATGAGCATTTGGGTTATTAAACCAAACAAAATACAAATAAAGAAGTGCATGGAGTTCCTAGACATGCAAGACTGGACTCCCAAACATCTCTTACAACGTTAAATAACTCCCTGAATTCTTTTCCACTGTAAAGAAAGCAAAATTCACATATAGCTGAAATCACTTTGTTTTAAGTTCAAACACAACACAAAGTTTAGAGAGTTAACAAGCGCAGCAGCACCACTTGTAAAGTAAAATCAAACTTCTATAATAATTCCCTGAATTGGGTTGGTTATCAGTAACTATAATCATAACACGCGCTCCTGCATTGCTAATGTTACACTAAAACTAACATTTGCAAAAAATGTTATGCCCCTTACTCGTATTACGGCTGCTTAACCAATGAGATGGCGCCGTGGGTGGAACAATGCTGGAGACAAATGGCAGAAGAGAGCCGTGGCTGCATCTGAGCTGAAATAACCCAAGTTTTAATTGATATCTTGAATTCCATGTCAAATTAAAAAAAAAATACCAGTTAAGATTTATATAAATTCCAAATATCAGTGCCAATAATGAGGCCTAAGCAGTCGATCACTAAACTGTTTGCACAAAGTTGGAAATATCCAAAATATTATCCCCTGAGCTCTAGTGAAACAAACTCTTAACATGTCAGTGTAGCAGGACAATTTGGACAAGTCTGGGTTTTACGTCTTCCAGTTCCAACATGCCTGTGCCCCAGTGTACTAAGCAAGTTCAACAAGGACATGGACGACAGATTTTGGTATGAATCATCTTGACAGCCCTGTACAGCGTCTAAACCTCATCCTGATAAATCACCTTTGGGTGTGATTTTTGAGTGGACAAGGAGCCTGACCTTCTTGTCCAACATCAGTGTGTGACCTCATAAATATGCTTCTGGAGTATTGGGCAACAATTCACACAAATTCAACCCTAAAACTTGTTAAAAGCCTTCCCCCAAGAGTTTAAGCTGTTATATATAAATATGTCATATTAAACCATTTTAATTTGGAACGGGACATCACTTAACATCATAGACAAGTCAAGCCAGATGAGTAACTACTTTTAACATGGATTGCTCGATTGATTGACCTGGATTGGAGCTTTGTTCCTGCGTGTTACTAAATAACACATCTCCATTGCTGTGTTTTTCTTTGTTTGGTCAGTGCTCCACCCAGTCAGACCCAAGTAGTGCCAACCAACAGATCCAGTTACTTCTGGAAGAAAAGCAACAGATAGAAGTGCACAATCAACAGGTGCTGCCTGATTATTTGTTGTTGACTTTTACAAAATGTTTTATAGAAATTGCTGCTTTTCCTTTGCAACAAATTTTACTTTTAATGCCATGCTGTCATTTATCCTGTAGCTGATGGAGTCTGTTGCCCAGCTGAAGACAGAGAGGGACTGCTATGCAGAGCAGATTCAGGAGGGGGGCCGCATTTGGAAGGACAAAACAGAGCAGCTGCTCACACAAGTAAATCATGCAGATTTAAAGGCAAAGTGAATTTTTCAAAACCAAAATCAACAAAGGTTTCCTGTTGTGTCATAGTGATTGGCATGGCAGTTCTTTTGAGTGGACTGAATCACAAGAAACAATTCATTCAAAAGATTCCTTCACTGAATCATTCAGTTCTTTTTCACAGAATCATTCTAGTGCTTCCTTATTTAAGTCGATTCACAGACAACTGTATAGAGTTGTCAAGTTACTCAACCCAAACAAACCACCTTTACATTAGGTGTGTCTTAGCTCACATTTAAGTCTAAATAACACACTGGCACAAGCTAACATGAGATTACAAATGTGCAAAAATGTATGCATACAAGCATTTTACATGAATGGTTTCAAGTCATTAAACTGAGTTTTGTCATTTACATTCCATAATAAATGTTAGGGAATACAAGCAAATTGTAACAGCAAAGAAGACCACACTGGCTGATTTTAGTAACTGCATCGGGTATTAGGTAGGAACATTCCTTCATTTTAATGTGCAATAAAGGACTGCCAACAAAACTGGACATCCTAATTGCAGAGGAAAAAAATTAACGAAAAACCTAACGACAAAGATTATGCCACATACTGGGAGACCAATAATTGGATTGGATTGGATTGTCCTCTGGACAAGTGAATAGTCAAGATTTCCAGTGAATAGTTGGAAGTTCCAAATAAAATCAGTAATTATCTGAATTTGTAAATTCCTAATACGCGGGGTTAACTGCACAAATGCCTGGGTATGACAAATGTTATGTGCCCATCTTGAAGGTGTCACTGGTTGCAGAAGAGAGGGACAGAAATATTCAACGAGTCCAAGAACTTGAAGCTACAATCGCTGAGCTAAAAAATGCTGCAGGTAGACAAATACTTTTTTGTATTATTTTTTGATTTTGTGTATCATGATATTAAACTATAGTTGGCCCTCAGTTTACTCCATAGTTCTGTTTCTATGGCATCAATGTGACCCAAATGTGTACGCAAGTCTGAATGTGCTGTAGTAAATCACGAAACTAGGGTCACGCAATTGTCAAGTAATTACAATTATAGTAAATAGGGCATAACTGATAAAACAATCAAATAAAAGGTCTTATTCTTACACACATACCTTTTTTTTTTCCATTTTGAAACGTTATATGTCATCAAGGACCACTGTGTGGATTCTAATCAGACACCTACAGCTTCCGTGTATGTTCTTTGATCCAAGTCAAAGTCTTTCTACTCCATCTCTTCCAGCGCTACTTTCCAAAGAGAGAGAAGACCAGAGTGCTGCAGAACCTCAGTCCTCAGGTACTTCAGAGAGTGAATTAGCTCTACAGGAGGCACTCAACTCTTTGCAACAGGAAAAGGATTCTCTCGATGCGCAGTACCAGTCACAGGTGTGTACCAATATGTTGTAAGTTGTCTCCCTGAAATGTTTTGAATGGTCTTAAGACTCAGGTTTCGCCTTATAGCTGCGTGACAATGAGCAGCTGAGTCGCCTATGCTCAGAGCAAGAAGCGCGTCTGTTGAATCTGGAGGAGCAGGCTGAGAGACAGGCCCAGGAGGCCGACACCCGTCGCCGCATGCTGGAAGAAGTTCATTCAGACAAGGCGACCATCAGCCGTGCTCTCACGCAGAACCGAACACTAAAGGACCAGCTTGCTGAGCTGCAGAATGGTTTTGTACAATTGGTGATTTTTTTTTTTTTTTCTTAAGTCATACATCCATCCATTTTCTCAAGCACTTGTCCTCATTTAAGTTTGCATTTGAAATAAAAATCTGTCCCTGCTGATTTTAGGGAACAGGCATCATACATCCAGGATTTCTATTAAATCCTACTTTTAGAAGAAGTATAATTTCTGTCAACCCAGAGACTGGAATTCTGGATTACAACAGCAGAGCAGTCTTTTCAGTGTGAAGTGTTTTAAGTCAGGCACAGTGTTGGGCAGCTAAGGGTTGCACTGGGAAATGTGTGGAGTTTGTCCGCAAAAAATTAGATCAAATTAAAATTAAAGCCGTCTGCGTTTGTGATGAAACTATCAGACAAAAATATCCCTAGCAGTTCAATGCAGACAGTGAATCAGTCCCTATTACCACATTTGTGCATCTGTTGTTTCTTGTATGAATAATCAGGCTCCTTGTTTTGCAGCTAAGGGGTCCTTCGAAAACGTGTTCCCTTTCATTTGTGGCAAGGATAGTTTTTGTTTACACAGAAAATATTGTATGATTATTTTCTTCAATAGAAATACAAAATAAATAAGATGGTGAACTTTTCACAAGCATGAGATAAGGGACAGCCCATCACTAGGTTAAAGCCGTCCTTTCAACAATGTCATTTTTGGTGCGTCACTAAGGGGGCCAGCGTGGGAATGTCGGTTGACACAAAATATGAAAGATCAAATACTGTACTAAAAAATACAAAGTTGTTAGAGTAGCTGACAGGCTTAATCAGAATCTATACACTAGTAGGGGTTTGGGTGAAGATGACTTAAAGATAAAGTATTCAACTTTGTTTTGTTAAGAAAAGAGAAATAAAGCATTAGTTTTAAAATGGTTAGATTGCTACCTTTTAATGTAAAATGTTTATTTCTTAATGTGTGCAGACAAATGAGAACATGGAGCTGACCACCGCCATTCAGTCTGAGCAACATATTAAGAAAGAGCTTGCGCGCAGGATGGGTGAGCTTCAAGAGCAGCTGCACAACGTCAAGGAGCAGGTTCGGTCTTCTATGTCAGTGTTTCTCAACCTTTAGTCAGCCAAGCTACACATGTTTCATCTGAAAAATTTCACAGCATACAACTGAACAAAATGTCACAAAACATACTATCTCACAAGATTAGGTACACATTTTTAAAAATGGTTTTTTTTTTTAGGGGGCAACACTAAATAATTGACACCTTTCAGCAATGTTAAGTTGTCAGTGTACAGCTTCTATTACTATCCACTGTCACAGGTATATACCACTAGCAAAAAAAAAAAATTGCACCCCGAAGTGAGAATTTCCAAACTGGATACGATAAACTACAGTATTTTGCATCTCCTTCGCCATGTGATACATTCATGTTGTAAGGTTGCAGGTCTGAAATTGTTCAATTTGGTGTTATCACGCTTACACTCTCGTGGTGTCTCATGTCAAAAGAAAAAAAGGGAATCTGGAAAAAAATAGTTGCCTTTGATAAAGATGGGCAAGATTCTCCACAGCCCGACACCAGCAGACCGGTATGGGGTTACTGACCATTTAATATGGAGCCGTATAGAGCGACTGATCCAAAAATATTTTATTGATTGCCAGAGTCTTCAAAAGTTTTATTTTGACAATAATCTCTATCCGCCACTGCCTCTGTCATATCTCTCGGTCACATGATTTGGAGAAAAAGTAAGCCCGCAAGCAAGAAATGAATTTAAAATAATGTTTTCAAAGCTTCAAAAAGTTGAAAAGGCTAAATGATAAGGCTGAAGATCTTAGCACTATCAGGAAAAGGTGTATTCAAGAGACTCTATGCCTCCCTATGGTTCACATTTTTTTGCCAACTCGCACACGTTACCCACTGTGCGATAGTTCGCAACAGGCTAGGAAATTATGCAATGCAGCAATGAAAGCTGGTTTGGGATGTTTATTTTCCCTTTGGGGTGCACTCACTTTTTGGACAGTTATAAAAACTGTACAGTAACTACTTCACATCAGTGTAGCCCTAAGAAATTATGAATACACCATGTTTTTTAAAATATCAGAGATGGATTCACTTTTGTGAGACACTAGACCAAAATGTCCCCCCCCCCACCCCCCACCCCACATTACATTGTACCTTCTGCCACCGAGTGGAGGAGCATTTAATTACTCTGCCTAGTGTTATACTTGGTTGGCACAGATAGATCTTCTTTTCCTTTTGGCTGAACAAAGAAATTTTCTTCGCTGCTTATCCTCACATGGGTCACAGGGAGTGCTAGAGCCTATCCCAGCTGTCAATGGGCAGGAGGTGGGGTACACCCTGTACTGGTTGCCAGCCAATCGCAGGGCACATCGAGACAAACAGCCACACTCACAATCACACCTAGGGGCTATTTAGAGTGTCGAATTAATGTTGCAAGTTTTTGGAATGTGGGAGGAAACCGGAGTGCCCGGAGAAAACCCGCGGAGGCACAGGAGAACATGCAAACTACACACAGGTAGGTCCGGTATCGATCCCGAGTCCTCAGAACTGCGAGGCCAACGCTTTACCAGCTGAACCACCACGCCCACAACAAAGAAAATATTTCTGGCAAATACAAAATTATAAAATGAATTAAGTGAGCAGTATGGTAGAGCGTTGGCCTCACAGTTCTGAGGACCAGGGTTCACATCCTGGCCCCTCTGTGTGGAGTTTACATGCTCTCCCCGTATCTGCATAGATTTTTTTCCAGGCACTCTTGATTTCTTCCCACATCCCTAAAAACATGCATTCATTGAGACTCTAAAATTGCCCCTAGGTGTAATTGTGAGTGTGACTGTTGTCTTGTCACTTTGTGCCCTGAGATTGGCTGGAAATCCAGTACAGACTGTACCCAAAGTGTATAGACTCTAGCTCTCCCTTGACCCTTGTGAGGATATTGTAAGTCGCTCAAAATATGGATGGATGAATTAAGTGAAACTAGATACCGTGATCTGTCACTACACATTAATGTGCTGTGGAACAGATGTTGGGAAATACTGCCCTACATTGTTTTTTTTTTTTTTTTTTTTTACCAATTTTCATACCAAACATGTATTGCATGGGATTGTGCAAATTTCTGTTTCTCTTGCCACCAGCTGGAGGAGAAATATAAGGAAGCTCAAGGTCTGGCCGAGCAGAGGGACCAGGTGGCGGCCCACCTCCAGCAGTACAGCGCCGCCTACCAGGCGCTGGTCACCGAGAGGGAGCAGATAAACCAGCAGTATTTCACGCAGAGCCAGATCATGGACCGGCTGCAGCATGATGAGTCCATGGGGCGCGCTCAGCTGGAAGTCAGCCAGAATGAACTTAAGCGAGCACAGGTATGTAAGGATGCAACTTGCTTATCTTCTGTGGAGAAATCATGAAAAAAAATGTGTCCCTTATATTGCCATTCAGGAGCATTTGGATCATTTGGTGAAAGATAACGAACATTTGAAGGCTGAGGTGAGGGAGCTCCTCAACAGCTCAGCTCTTGCCTTGGCACCCAGAGATGAAGGTTTGTCTCATACTTCTGACTCCCATTTCAAATTGCCTGCCGGATGTATTGTTAATATCAGAGATCTGAACAAAGATATATCAACATCTTCAATATGTCATCATATTGCTCAGGTGACGGCGTGGAAAGCCAGTTACCTCAGGAGAGCGTTACAGAATCATCCTCCATTATCATCCCGCAAGACTTCGAGAACCAGAAAGAAATGGTGAGAACAATGTTTTCCTCCAACTCCTCCTGTGTTAGTTGTTTGAATTTGGCAGCAAAATGTGGTGTTCCGAGCCTGAGGACTCCTTCACTGTGTGTGACCACTCACTTATTAGGACAAATAGTTAATGAATTTGCACATTGATTGTGTATCTACCCCCAGCCTCCACCCCCCCCCCCCACACACACACACACTTGCATTTTCGTGATATAGATTTCTATAGTTCACTTAGTCACTCCCACCGCATTTCAATTGTATAGCCAGCTTCACGACCCTTTCCCTACATGCTTCTTCTCCTGTTCTTGTTCTGTGCTATCGTCTCCTGTCCTTCCCTCACAGGGTGTACCCCAGCCTCATGCACTATCTTTGTTTCTTTGTTTTAGATATATAATAACTTACTTCTTTTCATCCTGTTTACAATTAGCACTTTGTCTTTGTCTCTCTCCCCCCTCTAGAAACTCTTCTGTTTGATTGATTGTCTCTGATTCTCAAACTTCAATTAGAATACTACGAAACCAATTTATAATACTAAGAAACCACAAAAGAACCTTAGAAACACCACCATGTCACAATAAAACTTTTCTGGCATAAAATGGATGCAGACTCTTCATTCTGCTTGACCTAACAGCCCCAACAGGAAAAAAAGAGTTGATTAAATATAGGGTTCTCTGTTCACGAAATTAACACGTTCTGAGATCCTTTCTTCTGGTTCTTATGACGAGTCACAGAATTAATCTATTCCAGCCTCAAAACCAATTTATGTTTACCTTGTTTTTATTGGTGTGTAGGTGAAGTTCTTCATGCCTTGCCATGACAAAGATCATTCAGATTGAATTTAATATCAGTTTGCTTACATTTGACTGGGTAACCAATTCTACCCCCTCCACAGGAAGAGTTCATCCGTGGTGCGTTGGCTGGGTTGGAGGCACAACGAGACGAGGCAAGGAGGCAGCTGAAGGAAGAGCACCGACTCCACATGGCCGCAAAGCACCAAGCTGCTGTGGCTCTCAGCCTCGAGCAGCACAGCCACCGTGGGCAACATGATCACGATCGCCATCATGATCATCTGCACACTCAGGACCAAAATATTCACTGTGAACACAGTCTCCAACTTTCAGGTGAGAAAAGGGGCATTTGTGTTGTATGATTATTTATTGTAAGAAGGTCAATTGCATAAAAGGAACTTCAGGGAATTTCACAGTATTATCGTGGTAACGCAAAATTGTTCTTGTCCCTGGCTCATACCCCGCAGTAGATGGGCAGAGCATGAACAGTCGAGACTGGACCCCATCCCCAAAAATGTTTGCCAGGGCTTTTGAAACCTGTTTTAATGTGTAAAAATAGCCTACTATATCTTAAAGTGTGCTAATTGTGGAGAATGAACCACTGTGCCCAGAAGGAGGAGGAGTACCAGTGGAAGTTTATCAAGCATTACAGACTGCAATGGAAAAACTCCAGCGGCGGTTCACCTCACTCATGCAGGAGAAGGCTGATCTGAAGGAGCGCGTGGAGGAGTTGGAGCACCGCTGCATCCAGCTGTCCGGCGAGACGGACACCATCGGTGAGGAGGGAGGAATTTTTTTCTGCTGTGATCGTGTGTCTCAAGATGATGATGATGATGAAACTTTCTCAACGTTGAATTTGAGGCGAGTACATCGCCCTGTACCAGAGCCAGAGGGCCATCATGAAGCAGAAGCACCAGGAAAAGGAGCAGTACATCAGCATGCTGGCTCAGGACAAAGAGGAGATGAAGGTATGGAGGAGAATGTCTCTTTGAGAATGACCACACATCCTAAATAACTTCCTGTCCACCAGGCGAAGCTGGCAGAGCTGCAGGACCTGGTCATGAGGCTGGTGGCCGAGCGGAATGACTGGTACAGCAGATATGCCGGTGCCATGGGTGGCGTGGCCTCTGCCAACCCCGACCTCCTTCCTGTTGGCAAGGACCACCGTCACCCCAATGAACGAGCAGACAGCGATGACCTCAATGCTGATATCGAAGCAGGTCAGCATGGAGAAGGTAATGTCTGGTTGGTAACAAGAAAGTAACCTTTTATACAGATCACAGCGAAACAAGAAAAAGGCACAATCAGACAATTGCATATACAAATGCAGTCATTTACAAAATTTTGGTGGGGACAATTACAAAATTTCAACTGCCCAGTAATCAACAATCATTTAAAAAGAAAAAAAATTGTATATAACTGGTCAACAATGGACTTTATTTTTTAGCTGGCCTTTTTGAACTATGGCCATGTTTTTGTTTACATGTACAGTTATTTGGCAACCCGCTTCCAAATTTTTCTTTAGAGGTCAAGTGTCATGAAATGGATGATTTTTGGTATATTATTAATGAAAAACCCACAGCTAATATGGTCCCATGTGTTTTTTTTTTCACCACAAAACATGATTTTGACGTCTACAGCTTTTTGTAACTCCCGCCATGAAAATCCTCTTGGATTTGTTTTCGAGAAGAAGCAGGAAGTGACTTACAGGACAGAGGTGCCCCCTTGTGGACTCGTTTGTTTCCATTAGTTTTACCTCCGGGAAGGTAGCTCGTTGTTCCTTCGTGTTAGCCAAAATGCCGGCTCATTGCAATCCCTGACATTGCTTGAACATTCGGGAGAATGGATTTACCCTTCATAAGTTTGCAAGAGACCCGGTTCGTTGTGAAAAATGGATTGCACGGGTGCAGAGGACGAGAGCTACGCGGGTTCCAATTAACACGTAGGCAGTAATGCGCTCCGGCTCGACGGTGTTCAACAAGTACTGTGGCGGCTTTGAACATAACCCTAAAAGCAGCATGGCTCGGCTCCACCTCCTCCTTATATGCCACCACAGCTTGTATAAAATCAGCCACACCGGCTGAGGCGCTGCGTTCGACGGTCACTGCTTCTGCGAAGGCTGCACGTCGCCGCGATGGCTCATCTCCACCGTGGAAGTGGATCGGACGGGGATGAGGTTTGGCCGTGATCGCATATCATCTGAATATGGCTCGAAACAATAGTGTAATATTGCCCCGGTAACATCACTCGGTTGTGTGGTGTTCTCCTTTTCGAAAAGAGCTTCCGTGTCAGACGGGACGCGTTTGTCTCCCATAGTTAGGGTGCACCGCGTGTTTTCATTTGCGAATGTCCGGGTGATGTCACGGACGGAGGACGTAGCCAATATGGCGACCACTTGGATATCACAGAATGACACTTCTGCAACTTTGCGCATCAATGACGCACTTTCCGTTCACATTTATTTTTTTCCGTATAGACATTGAAGTGAATAATATTATGTGTTTTTTTTCACTACAATATCTATTCTAGAATGTTTATAAGGATGACAGCCAGGCTTTAATTCACAATGATATCCCTGTCTTTTTTTTCTTGGTGTAAAACTGAATTATTGCTTGCACAATATCTTTTGCAGTGCATGGTGAGAGCTGAAAGATGCTCCCAAACAGTTTTATGGTGAACGTTATTTTGATCCGTATATTTAAAATACTGTCTGTGTTTTCATCCTTGATGAAGATGTGCCAAGCTGGAAGTTAAACATTACACACCATCTCATCCCGCACTATTTGAATTAAAAAAATTCAGCTTTCTGGTATACTCGGGTACTTTCCCCATGCGATTGTGAATTTGTTGAACTGACAGCAGAGTTGCACTTCTGTTGATAGCAGAATATTGTCCATCAGAATTTTATTTGCTCTGGATTTTAATTTGTTTACCAGTTTCATTTTCCTTGTATCTCTGCCTTTGGCACTCTCCCCCAACAAATCCAACAGAATCCAGTCTTACATCTGTGTACGATTCTAACTGCTTTCAAATTACTTGTGCTGAATGTGACACTTGAGGTAGTCCAGCTTCCATTATGTCGACATGTTCCCTTCCAAAAAGTCCCTTTCTCTCCCTTTTTCAGACTAGACCTTTCTCTCTTGGAAAAAGAAAATGTCATCCAGTTTCACCACCTTTTCTTTTATATTAGTACATACTCCGGCAGTGATTGCATCTTAAAATAACAGCATTTCCTATTTTACTTTTGCCATTATTATCGAGGGTAGACATAAGCAGCTTTCCTAGCTCGTCTTCGCTCTACATTGCCCAGACCTCTTTGCTAAATAAGCAGCAATGGTGGGCAACACTTCAGGTCGCTATGATTGTAAACATTGACAGGCTTCGTAAGTACGTATGTGAAATGTGCCATTGGATGTCGCAGCCAGTCACCCCTCACTCATTGAGTCACATTGCAAAATGGCACAAACCGAATATTTGTTGTACTTTCAATTCAGGTCGAGAAAATTTCAAGAAGAGGCACAGAAAACGTTAACCTCCCAAAAGGGGGGCCCACTTTGAAAACCACTGCTGTAGCTTTAGCACAAAAACTTTTTTTCATCAAAGTATTGAGATTAGGTTGGCCAAAAAAAATCTGCGGAATTGTGAGTCGCAAACGCAGGGAACACTTTACCGCTGAAGGTGGAATATTAACTTGTTGTACATAGTATCTGGTGATTGTTGTTAGCTTCACCATTCCAAGGGACTTAGACACATGACTCTGATGCACTCTGTGTCATAGAAGCCATGGAGATCATCCCTCTTTCCGAGCCCACCGCCGACCATGAAGCCCCCTCGCCTGACATCCCGCCCCCATCCAAGCCCAAGCTGCCGCCTCTGGTGGCCCCCAAGGAGGACGGCACGGCCCGCCAGATCATGCAGCTGCTGCAGGAGATCCAGAACCCCCAGGGGCCACCGCGGCTACCCCCTTTCATGGGCGAGAACCCCTGCATTCCCTTCTTCTACCGTCCCGACGAGCAGGACGAGGTGAAGATCCTGGTAGTGTGAGACCGCAACGCTGCTCATCCATATAGCTAACGACATACCAAGTGAACGCTGACCGCTTTTCCCTACGCTCAAGCGCAATAACAGGCCCTCACGTCTCCTTACTTGTGACACATCACGTTTGAATGTACTACTTATCAAAAACTGGAGTTTGTGGGTGTGTGTGTGCGTGCGAGGTGGAGTCAGATGCGTAATTTTATATTGTTGAGATAATAGAAGTTAATTGCACTAAAAGAGTTTGTACAAAGCGTCACGATAATGTATCCTATGAAGCTTCTACAGCTGAGGGTGGCACTTTGAAGGTAATAAGGATGATAGATGGAGCTGTTATAGTTACTAGACCTTTTCACCAAATTTTCCAAAATTGTATGTAATCCACCACCAACTGTATTGCTCCAATTGTACTGGGCAGCAATCTCCTTTCCCAAGTCAAACAAAGTAGCATTTACTGTATTGCTTTGAACTTGCATTACTTCCCTGGGTGTCATCCTTTCATTGGTTCATTCTGTTACTGTCCTTCCAAATACGATACCCATTGATGTCTGAGGTCTTTGGGAGTGAGCCAACAAACTATATCAGGGGTGTCCAAACGACAGAACGGAGTGCTTTGGAACTCACCGTCCAATTATTATAATTTTTTTTTTTTTGTTCTTACATTTTTTTTTTCTCGGTATACCGTATGGGTGGCAGTGTGAAAAGTGTGGGTGTCAAAAAGTGATCTGCAACACCCACATCCTCCATGGGTTGTGGTGCCCTTGACAACTACAAGGACTACTAACTACTACTTCTAATAATAATAATTTTCCATAGAGATTTTCTGTATATGCTAAGTGGTAACATTTGTTCATATCGATGAATCGTTAATTCTTGGAGAAGCAATTAAATGTTTTGCTTCCCAATTGGTCAGCTAACTACAAATTGTGCCTGTTTTGGTTCTGAATGTGGAGATCTGCTGAGTGCAGCTATATATATATATATATATATATAATAAAACTATATCATTATGTGATTGATTTTTAGCTTGTCTAATAAATCCAAAGGAGTTGAAGAATTTCAAGGTGGCTATTGTATCCTTCAATTTTTCTGTATGTGGCCTCAAACTAAAAGGTTTGGACACCCCGATATAAAAAAGGGTTGTATCGCTACACTGTTACGTTTGTGATTGAAAGCGAGGAGGAGAGGGAGACGAGTGATCATGCAAGGTGGGTGTATATATTGTAAGTCTGTATCATATTGTATATTTGTGGCCAGCTGCGTATGTGCAGAGGTGATAGTGACTTGACGGACTAAAAGAGATGTATATTATTTATTATTTGGGATGATTTAGTGACTCAACTAATCAGTTTTGGATGTGAAAGAAGTCTTGCAAAAGGAAGTGAATGGATTTGTTGGCTTAGATTTTTTTTCTCCGCCCTCTACTGAATAAAACTGATTGAGCAACATTATTTGTCTGCATTTTATTTTCTATTTCAAAACAATACTTATATTTGTTTGTGGTCCTTTCCTCATTGGTTGTCCTGCCTCATGGCCCCGAACCACAAGAGCCAATCCTCTTAATCACTCACTTAGCACATACTCCACTCACTGCACGTATATATTTTTGTCACAGGTCACATCTGGGCACATATACATATTCAGTCCTGGGGGGACTGTTATGGGGTCAGGAAAGTGGGTCTTGGACTGGGTTTCAACGTGTCTCTGCTGTTTTCTGGTATGGGTGCCCTGCCTGACCCCCTGGATTTTAATGGATCACACACAATCTGCCCCATGTTTTAATACGCCAAAAACACTCATATTTGAAGAGTGGGGTGTGGATTTGGCTGTTAGCAGATGTCCTATCCTCACAGCCTCCCATGTAACAATTAATGCTTTGTCTTCTATCTTTATTTCTCCCCTCTAGAAATGTTGTTCTCTCTGACTGATCAATTCTGATTCTCAATAAGCATCGATTATAATACCAAGAAACCCCAGCAGCAGTTTAAAAACTGACACAGTTAAACTGTTCCGTCATGAAAGGGATACAGATCGTTCTTCTTAACAGAGTAACAGGATGAAAAAAAGGAAATACTAATTAAAAACCTTTATGAGGAATCATGTAAATAGATTATCCTAACCTGAACATATACACATATGAACACACAGACATAACTGTTGAGTTTTTATGGGGTCAGTGGGGTACAACACAAAAACCACTTTACTCATCGTTATGTATAGTTGTCATTAACTATCCTGCTCATCTAAAAGTAAAATTCAACATGTACTGACATCACAAATATTTTATTACATTTTATTGTTCTGACCCTTTGTGAGCTGGTAAAGCGTTGGCCTCACAGTTCTGAGGTCCTGGGTTCAATCCCGGACCCGCCTGTGTGGAGTTTGCATGTTCTCCCCGTGCCTGTGTGGGTGTCCTCCGGGTACCCCGGTTTCCTCCCACATCCCAAAAACATGCAACATTAATTGGACACTCTAAATTGCCCCAAGGTGTGATTGTGAGTGCGGCTATTGTCTGTCTCCATATTCCCTGTGATTGGCTGGCAACCAGTTCAGGGTGTAACCCACCTTCTGCCCGTTGACAGCTGGGATAGGCTCCAGCACTCCCTGCGACCTTTGTGAGGATAAGCGGTGAAAAAGATGGTTAGATGAATGGATGGATAATCCCTACTGCCCGAATTGCTCATCCACCACTGTTGGTGTGTATTCTATTAATCGAAGAACATATTGACAATAAAGAAAGAACACAAATCTCTCGTTAATACACTGCAGTTTATTTCTCGATGTGATCAATGTCACAGCAGCCCTGCAGGGTGCGGTCATGGTTGCATCCACAGTAACATTACAGTTCCCTGTCCTGGAGGGCGGGAGGGGATAAAACAAAATCTCTCTGCTACGCCACAGTATATCAAACATTCCGCTGACAACCATATACATATATCACTGCAATACAATATGCCTTTAAGTTAAATACACAAACTTCATACATTGCATGGCTTCTTAAATCAGGGTTGCCCAAACTGAGGGTCCCAGGCCAAAATGGCAACCGGGTCACAAATATTTGGGGGTGGGGGGCCTGCTTAAGAACCTTACTTAAAAAGTAAAGTGCACAACACATATATACAGAAGAACAGTAAAGATATGTTTCGTCACAAACTATCTGTCAATCACAAATAAGGGTGGAAGCTTTTGCAGGTGCGAAGATGCACAGGACTTGGTCGTGGGGTAAGCAGGGTGGATTTTCTTTTTATTGATTTTATGACAACATCGCCGGTTTGAAGGGCTCCAAATACACAACACAGCACAATTGAGAACAGAGCAAACAGAAGGAGAAGCGTGTACATTGAACGCATTCCTTTCACTCACCCCCGTGACCACTGACAACGAAAAAAAGCAGAAAAAGATGGAGCAGATCATCAATTTTAATGATAAAAACTAAAATAGATAAATCAGTTCAGGAGGGATTTTTTGGGACGTGGGGTGGGGGTGCACAGAAAGCACAGAAACATGCTACAATATTGCACTTTTTATTCACATCCCGCCTTGATAAGGTAACAGTTTCTTTTGCCCGAGGATCAAAAATAGTGCTTTAAAGTTTGAGGGAGGGAGAGAGGGAAGGGGCATTCCTGCATTGCATAGCTTTGGTGTAAGATATGCAGAGTGAGTGAGTGATGGTGGATGGATGAAGTGATGAAAAAAGAAGGGGGTGGTGTCTCCTCGGCCCCTTTTCAGCCTGCTGTTCAGAAAGAGTGCGTGAGACGACCGTATATGGTAAGAGCAGGATGATGTCACACTAAAGGTCATCGATTCACTCGCAACGGAGTTCAAGCCCACGTCACGTCTTTTGCTTTTTCTTTGGCATTTGTGTGTGTGTTGTGTTACCAGTGACGAGCCAGAGAAAAAGTGCGATGATAACCATAGAACCACAAACAGTGCTTAGAACGACTGAGGGAAGGGGTTTATATCTGCAGTACAATGAATTAAGTCAAATTTAAGATTTTTATACACAAATGCACTTTGTACCAAGCAGACGCTAATGTAAATATAGTGGTACCTCGACTTACGAACGTCTCCAGTAACCAAAACTTGAGGTTACGAAACGCCTCCAGGTGAAAATAGGCGCTGGATTCGCACCCCCCAAATCCCACCAAACGTAAACATCCTGTATCTTGGTTTGTGTGGCGCGATAGAGCTGCTCTCCCATTGGCTATCGCCGTAGCATTTTGCTGGCATGCCATTGGATAGGGGGAGACATCAATCTCTATCCATAATGCTTTTCGTTTCCCATGGACACTTGACGTTAGTGCTTTCACATGCTGTCACAAGCTAGCATACATTGGTAAAGTACAACTTTTTTCATGAGTTTTTTTTACATTTAAAAAGTGGTACTACTTATGAAAAAAATCCCCTTACGAAACGACTTCCAGAACGAATTAATTTAGTAAGTAGAGGTACCGCTGTAGCACGTAGCCACAGAATGGACATGGCTAGCATAAAAGTGACAGAAGATGCTAACTGGGCTGAAAATGTATTTTCCCTCTCTTTTCAAACAAATCAATTTGAACTCTTTTATAGACACATTAACTTTGTACAAAGCTGATGCTAACGTAATTGGCATGTAGCTGCAGAATGGTAATTTCACTTTAATTTAGTGTGATGACGCAGTGGTTAACTTTAAAACGTGTAAGACAACTGGTTTGATTAAAAATGTCACCTGGGTCATACACAGAGTTCCTTTTAATAGAGTCGGCGTTTTAGTAGGTCATGCATCAGGTATGCGTGTATCTGATATTAGCTATGTCAAGGGAGTTGTTGCTTTATTTTCATTTTATGATAAAGTGGTTCCCTGTCAAAAATTTTCTATAGAACATTTCTAAAGAATTTCTAAAGGACTATAGCACTTTAGGATCCAAGTCCTATAGAATTTCTATAGAAATTCTATTGTTCTGTAGAAATTCTATCGAAAATCACAGCCAAAGTTCTATAGATTTCTATAGAATTTTTTTTTAGCAGGGGTTAACTTTTCTTCACACATGACAATATTAAAAATGCAACCGAGTCATACACAGCTTTTATTAGACTCACAGTTTATTTTACCTGAGTCTGTGTGTTTTAGGGGGCCATGCAACATGTATGTGGAGCTGTTGTGCATCTGTTTGGTCAACAAATCACGGAATTTGAGGGTTGGAGGAAGGAGCAGGAGGATGGAGCCACTGCCGCAGAAGACGGGAAGATGGCGCAGTTGGCCCGAAGAGGAAGGAAGCAAGAAGGGGAGGAAGGAGGAGGAGCATGGAGGTCTAGTGGGTCGGAGAAGGTGGGGGTCTCCGACTGTCGGGGGACACACAAAGAGGGTGGGGGGGGGGGGCACACACATGGGGGTTAACTTTTGTTTATATGGAGTGGTTAGAGCGCCATTTTGGATTGAAAACATATAGCAAAGGCTCTAAAACATCTGAGGGAGGAACTGTAGCTTTTCATTCAAGAACATAACACAACAACCATCATTGGTAAACCTAGCTGCCAGCAATGGCTCTTAATGGCAGCAGCTAATTACCATAGCTTAGCTCATTTTAGCTTGAGGTATAAGGAAACCACTGGCCAAAATATAACGTACAGTCTGAAATCGTACTGTATTACATTATGATTCGAATATGCTGTTGTACAAACTAGCGCAAAAGTGCTGACACTTAATATAGTTAGCATAGCATAGATTAGCTTGAAAGCTCTTTAATGAAGGAAACCACTTCTAAATTACATCTTGTACTGTATACTGTACCTATACTATACTTAATGCTGGTAGTATCCTATAGCTAATTGGTAATGTTGAGCTTAGTTTATAAGGTTATAAATAAAGGAAACAGCTGGTCAGAGTTTACATCCAATAAATATACATCACAATTTTTCTACAAGCTAGCATGTAAATCCTGTCAGTTTAGCGAGAAAGCTTAGCTAAGTTTATCTTACATTAGCTTGAAATGCCTTTAATGAGCAAAAACGTGTCCACATTTAATATGGCTTCTTGTAAGACCTCACAACATAACATTGATTTGAAAAAAATCAGTCGACACATTTTTAGTTTGTTCGTTAGCCCTGACCACTACACTAACCTAAGCAACAACAATTACTTTTCATAATTATGTCTTCCATCATTCCTCATGAGGTGTTTGTAACACTTCACCAATACAGGGATCCGCAGACCACACATTTTATTCAACAATTTGCAAAGAAGCTTAGCCTGCAACGACTAACCTAGCTAACTAATATTGACTGACCACCTTATGTCTGCATTATGTAAGGGAGTTCTTTTTTGTTGTTGTTGACATTTCTGAAATGGTTGTGAAAGAGGGCTTATAGGACAGATGACAATGCCAACAAAATGGAGGATAACAATTAACTTGAGTTCCTTCAGTAGTTAACACCGAAAATTCACGCAACACACATTTCAATTGTGTGTGTGTGTGTGTGTGTGTGGGTGGGTGTGGGTGTTCCCATGCAGCATTCTGAAAAGAGAACAAAAAACTGAGTAAAGAAAAAAAAATGAAGTGAAAGGGAGAGGAGTAAGAAGAAGAAGGAAGGCGACCGTGTGGTCGATGCTGACGATACAAATGGTGGACAGCGCCCACATACCAGAAAGGATAGTCCTCATTGGTCAGTGATAGTGATTCTGTAGAAAGAAGCATGATCGTGTGGTGGTAGGGAAGTGGTGGTGAAGAAAGAAAGAAGAAGAAAGAAAGAAAGAAAGGATGAAGACAGAAACAGGAAGTTACATAGCGGGACATTAACTCGGTCGCTTGCATACACACGGGACATAGTTAGGGGAAAAACTGAAAGACTTCATGTTATTCCTCATCCATCATTCCAGTCATGTGTCAGTATTCAAACAACTTTTAACAAGAGGGCACAGGTGAGGTGCTTGTGAGCGTGACAACAGTCTAAAGACAGAAGTGCTCTACGAGCTCTATTTGTTCTATTCGTCAACTTCTACTCTTCTTTTCTTTTGTTTTTTACCTCCTGTACGCCCTCATCCAGATGTCTTCACATCCCCCTTAGCAACACAGAGGATCCACACCATTTTTTAAATAAATGTCAGAACAATGCTTTGGATGTTCTCACAAGAATTTAGTAAGAAATCGTACAAGAATGAGCAATGAAGACATTTTAATTTTAATCAGAGTTGGGATGGGAAATCCCAACGATGCATTACAATATCGATATTTGGTCCCCAATATAAAACATAATTGAATTGACCAAATCAAACCAAATAAATTAACTTATCCAATGATGGATACCTGTTTTGGAATTGTTTGTCCCTTTTCTATTCCCAGTACAAGGATTCAAAAAGTATTGTCATTGGGCTTGATTTATGGGACACAAGTGAGTGAGTTTTTGATTATTTTTGACAATGAATCGTATGTTTTGTTTAGTACATTACTGGTACTTTACTTGCTTACGTTTTTTTGTGTATGAAATCCAACTAAATTCTCGAGAAGACAGAGCAACAGAACGACTTGAGTTTTCAACTCACCTGGGCACACTGGGGGGTGCGCGGTTCGGCCGAGAGGGCACAGTGGGCGGCATCCCACTGTAAGGGTCTGGAGAAGCCCCCGGCCGCGATGGTATTGGGGGTCCCCCGGCAGCAGGAGGCCCGCGAGAACCGGGCCGAGCTGGGGGGCCCGGAGGTGCCCTGCGGTTCGGAGTCGGACTAGTGGCGGGGGACCTAGACCAAGGAGAGGAAGTGAAGACCATCCATTATTTTCCACAACTTATCCTGTTTAGGGTTAAGATGGGTTTATACCAGTTAACTACACCCTGGAATGCCAATAAAATGGCTCATCAAATGTGGATGTAGCATTTACTGAGAACCCAACTCTGTGAACCACTAAACTACCAAGTCAGTCTTCTGCTAACTTCCTGATCATCCCTCACCTTCCTCCAGATCCGCCCCGCTGGACCTGCAGCCACGAGTCGTCGACAGGCGGCGGCATGGCCGTAGAGACGGTGGTTGTGCTGATGTCGCCGATGATGTGGAGCGCCTCTCGAAGGGCGTGGTACATCCGCAGCATTTCGTCGCGGTGCTGCGCCTGCTCCTGAGATTCTTCCATTAGCGTGTTCTGGTCGCCGCACGAGTACAACTGGGCCAGGAGCTCGGCATTTATGAAGTCTTTACACTGGATAGCGCAATGCAACGTTATGGTGGGCTTCAAAAATGATCGCCCAACTCTCCGAAAATGAGAACTCACGTTATTAATCATGAGGTGCATGATGGTTTTGGGCATCAGATCACGGACTGTCTTGTTGACGATGGCCATGTAGGAGTCAACCAGGTTGCGGATGGTCTCCACCTGACGCTCCAGCTGGGGGTCCATGCTGTTCATGAAACCGTCAGAGCCGTTTTCATCACCTGTGTCGCTCTGTCCATGTACAGTCGAAACAAGACACTTCAGTTTAGTTTCAGCGACACTGAGATGAAATAGGGAGGAGGTGAGGAGGAACATAATCTTTCACAACTTCAAGTAACGGAAATTCCTTTATTAACATAACCCCATATTCATTTAGAACGGATGGGGTACTGATTGGCATTTGTCAGTTTCTTTTGCGTTTCAATTTTTTCACAATAGACTCATTTTGTTGTTGTGGTTGTATCCCACCACGATACATTGAATTGATAATTGAATTTCACAGACTGAATCGCTACAGTTGCTCGGACAAAAACCCATCCAAGCATGGGGAGACCAGAGCTGAGATTTGAAACCTGAACCTCAGAACTGTGAGGAAGACTCACTAACCCTTATACTGTATGTATACTGTGCTGCATCTACTTTTTGTATTCATATATGTTGTTTTATTGTTTTGGTTCCCTGATAGAGCTTACATTGTTGTATACAGTATTTCTTAAAGGATTAGGATGTCATTGCTGATTGACAGCATAATGAAAGTCAAGTAACAGCACATTTTACTAAGTAGCAAAACCACATACAATGACTATGAAGTGATGCTGCAAACTGAACAAAAAAAAACCCCCAGAAAAACAGTGAAGGATGAAGACGTTAAGCAGAAGGACGTACCTTTCCTTCCTTGTCCTACAAGGTCAAACAGCGATGAAGAAAACCAACATGAAAGAAGACAAAAAAAAGTCATATGAGAGATGTAAAAGTATTGACAAACAAGACTCCATCGATCTTCTTCTGCTTATCCAGCGACAAACAAGATTCCAAACAGATGCACTAACATCGCATCATTCACTTGTGCTTATGGTGAATGGTGTGACAGTGTGTTACCGTGACGCGTTCAGGGTACACGCCGGCTCGCAGGAAGGAGGCCTTCCATGCGTCGACATCCTCCTGACTCTCGCAGGCCAACTCCAGCTGACGGTAGTCCTTGTAAACATTTCTGCATTGTACATATGGAATAAGCATGACAACTTATACACACCGGACACTTCATTAGTGTGCAATTTAATGAGATCCAGTACAAGAGCCAGAACCACAATCTTACATTTTCTCAAGGTTCATATTATGCATGCGGATCAAAGCATGCAACTATTGCATTTCCATTGGACCTGGGAGTGCTTATTTACATCTGTAATGTATCTATTTTGAGGTCAGTCCATCAAAATTGCTTATTCTTTTTATGTATAGGCTGCTCTCTGGTTTTCACGTTGATTACACCTCCACCTGCAAATTTCATCTTCACATGAAAAAACCTGATTTGAAACTTGCTGTAAACATTCAATGCTATTTATTGTTTGAACAATCTATGTAATATTAATTGATTTAAAAATGGTGCTATGAAAAAAAATCTCACATCCCAATGTAAATACAGTGAAGAAAATAAGTATTTGAACACCCTGCTATATTGCAAGTTCTCCCACTTAGAAATCATGGAGGGTCTCAAATTTTCATCATAGGTGCATGTCCACTGTGAGAGAGATAATGTAAAAAGAAAAATCCAGAAATCATAATGTATGATTTTTTTAGCGATTTATTTGTGTGATACAGCTGCAAATAAGTATTTGAACACCTGTCTATCAGCTAGAATTCTGACCTCTCAAAGATCTGTTAGTCCGCCTTTAAAAGTCCACCTCCACTTCATGTATTATCCTGAATCAGAGGCACCTATGTGAGGTCGTAAGATGCATAAAGACACCTGTCCACCTCATACAATCAGTAAGACTCAAACTTGTAACATGATCAAGACCAAAGAGCTCTCCAAAGACACCAGAGACAAATTGTACAACTCCACACGCCTGGAAAGGGCTACAGAAGAAATGGCCAAGCACCTTGGTGAAAAAAGGTCCACTGTTGGAGCAATAATTAGAAAATGGAAGAAGCTAAACATGATGGTCAATCTCCATCTGAGTGAAGCCCCATGCAAGATATCACCTCGTGGAGTCTCAATGATCCTTAGAAAGGTGAGGAATCAGCCCAGGACTACACAGCAGGACTTGGTCAATGACCTGAAAAGAGCTGGCTGACTGTTGGTAATACACTAGTTTGAAACCATGCATGGCACGGAAGGTTCCCCTGCTTAAAGCAGCACATGTCAAGGGCCGTCTTACGTTTTCCAATAACCATTTGGATGATATAGAGGAGTCATTAGAGAAGGTTTTGTGGTCAGATGAGACCAAAATTGAACTTTTTGGTCATAATTCCACTAACCGTGTTTGGAGGAAGACGAATGATGAGTTCCATCCCAAGAACACCATCCCTACTGTGAACCATAGGGGCAGTAGCATCATGCTTTGGGGGTGTTTTTCTGCACATAGGGCAGGATGACTGCACTGTATTAAGGAGAGGACTACCGCGGCCATGTATTGTGAGATTTTGGGGAACAACCTCTTTCCCTGAGTCAGAGCATTGAAGATGGGTCGTGGCTGGGTCTTTCAACATGACAATGACCCAAATTACACAGCCAGGAAACCCAGGAGTGGCTCCGTAAGAAGCATATCAAGGTTCTGGCGTGGCCTAGACAGTTTCCAGACCTAAACCCAATAGAAAATCTTTGGAGGGAGTTGAAACTCCATGTTTCTCAGCGAAAGCCCAGAAACCTATCTGACCTAGAGAAGATCTGTGTGGGCAAGTGGGCCAAAATCCCTTCTGCAGTGTGTGCAAACCTGGTGAACAACGACAGGAAACGTTTGACCTCTGTAATTGCAAACAAAGGCTACTGTACCAAATATTAACATTGGTTTTCTCAGATGTTCAAATACTTATTACTGTATTACACAAATAAATTGTTAGAAAAATCATACATTTTGATTTCTGGATTTTTGTTTTTACATTCTCTCTCTCACAGAGGACATGCACCTTCTTCTTCTTTTCTTTTCGGCTTGTCCCGTTAGGGGTCGCCACAGCGTGTCATCTTAGATGAACGCATATTTGTCTGGCACAGTTTTACGCTCTGCATCTAGCCGGGGAGAGAAGCTTACAGCACCTGGTATGCCCAGGCAGTCTCCCTTCAAAGTACTAATCAGGGCCAAACCCCACTTAGCTTCCGAGATCTGATGAGATCGGGCGTTCTCAGGGTAGCATGGCCATAAGCACAGTGGACATGCACCTTCGATGAAAATTTCAGACCTCTCCATGATTTCTAAGTGGGAGAACTTGCAATATAGCAGGGTGTTCAAATACTTATTTTCTTCACTGTAACTGAAAATAAAAGCTGAAATGTTGATGGCTTTGGTGTCATATTAATTACTGACTCCATCATTCATTGAAAGGAAGGAGTCAGAAAACAAACAACATCAACTTTACAGATAACATGTCTGGTTAAAAATGTATACAACTCTTCAATAAACAATTTGGAAAAAAAACCCTCTGGCACTATCAGTAGCATTAATATACTTGTACAGGGCGATGTTTGGATTCAGTTCTCGTATTCGATCTCATTAGATTCAAACGAACCTTTGCTCGGTGTTGAAAAGGGCAAAAATGTGCTTGCTGGACATAAAGCCTTTCTCAACATCTCGCAGCCTCAAGTTGTCCACCTGCAGCATGTATTTCTTCTCCTTCTCCTGCAGAGGAAGACAAACAGAGACACATTCTTGGACATGGTGGCTCATTTTGATCTACAGTACAATCTGTACACTACACTAGATGATTGTCCTTCACATGAAATCACATAATATATAACCGAGCATTTAAGTACAGTATAGGCACTGAAGGAAATGATGAACCTTGCACAGGACTGAGAGTTAAAAGCTGACATGAAATTCAACAACACATAAAAAAAAGAGAGGGGAAAAAAAAAACAAGACGGATGGGGAAAGTTGTGCACTCAGGTCTGTGGTTTTGATTACAGCTGAAGGGAGTAAAACGAAGGCGAGTGACAAATGAGAAACACATATACACACACCCACACACATGCACACACGCACACACACACACACACACACACACACTGGAATAACGTGTCCTGAATATGCACAAGGCATAGGACACGCATGCACCCAATTGAACCAAATGAAAGTTTTCATTTCCTCTGTTACATCCACACTCAACCGAATGCAATCTCAGCTATGCACGTGTATGTGTTCACGTCTTTTTAACGGTTAATAACATAAAATGAACAAAGCAAGTCTAAAAATAAGTCTGGGTTGAGCAGGTTTCTATAAACACACGCACACACACACACATACGTTGGTAGTCTGTAACTAAGCTTAAAGCCATCTGGCCAGCTAACCGCAGCCTGCCCTGCCCAACTCGTGTGTGTCTTCAAGGAAATGTGTGTATGTGTGTCCTTCATCAAAGCATTTATGACCTGTGCAGCTGAATGCATGTAACATACAGACACACAACACAACATACCCACCAGGTGTCGGTATCAAAAGATAAGAAAAACAACGGGAAAAAAACAAATAATCGCCCTTGACCTAAGAACGCTGACTTAAATCACATGTAGACTTGAGAATTTCTCGTTTTGTCTTGTTCCTCTGGTTTCTCCCTCTCTGGGAGTGATTCATACATTTTCCTCTCCTGTGGCTATTAAACACAGACGGCAGCAGTGCAACGGGAGGTGAGCGGAGCCCCCTTTTCATGTGAGTATGAATGAGTCCAACTGGAACAAAGAGAGTGTATACCAAACTCACATGCTAACTGCAGAGAAAACATTTTTTTTTTTTGTTGTTGTTGTGAAAATATTGTGGGGCTCAATAAAATACTGCTGTGTCGGCCAAAGAAAAAAATGGTGGTCTAAGACACTACAATATATGTGTTGTTTGAATGACACATGATTATTATTATTTTTCATTGATGTTGTATTTTATCAAGCTTCTTTCTGCACTTGTGTGACAATGGATAATATCATTGTCAATACATATGTCGCGACATAGGCGTTGCATCCGAGACATGAGTTTTACGCTTTGAATAGTGTGGTAATTCTCAAAGTGTGGCCCGAGTACCGCTAGTGGTATGAAGCCACCCTCAGTGGTGTGCAAAAGAATGCCTTCCTGAGGACAGTTCTGCATGTAATATTTAAGGACTGGTTGCTTTCAAACAGTACCATTTTTAATTTAACACTTATGTGCAATACATTTTAACTGGATCATAATTTAGCTCATTTTTTATTTTTTTTTTCACATTAAAGCATTGTGGTAATGTTCAAACTACGTATAATGTTACAGTGGCTTAACATAAGATTAAATACCTTCTTAGGAATGAAACCTTTGTCTGGTTTATGATGAATATTTGGGATTGCTACGCTATTGTATTTTCATGCTGGTTATGAGGGTAGTACACGGAGTGCTAAGTATAGGTAGTACTTGGTGCAAAAAGTTCGAGAAGTTCATTTCCAATTTAGTAATGACAATGGCCGTCCCAGTCTGCTGTTTATGCAAAGAAATGAAGCCAACTATTTCTGTTGGTGAGTGCTGACAGAAGATCATGAATGCATATGTCTTGACTTTAAGCTCTGT
Organism: Syngnathoides biaculeatus; assembly: GCF_019802595.1. Classification (NCBI taxonomy): domain Eukaryota; kingdom Metazoa; phylum Chordata; class Actinopteri; order Syngnathiformes; family Syngnathidae; genus Syngnathoides; species Syngnathoides biaculeatus. The sequence goes on along the minus strand of NC_084656.1, from coordinate 8,225,702 downwards.
AACCGCAAAAGATGCAATAACATTTGCGAGTATTTGTGTAACCTCTCAAAAACAAATTGTGTGTGAATCCTCAAAGTGAGTGTTTTGCCATATGCTCCCATAAAGTACAGCCAGGACGTGCTGGCTTTACTGCATGGAAGGCTTTTAGAGTATCAAGCATTGTTCGATTTCCTGAAATACATATTACTTCTTGTGTGAAAACACTCAATGCATGTGCGTGTATAGTACAAGAATGCAGGTTGGAGAGGATGCCAGACATAAATTGAAGGGTTTCGGCAGCAGCAGTATTTATTTGACAAGGGTGCAAAAATCCTTTTCTTCTGACTCATTTCACATGGCCAAATCCCACCTTCAAGCCATTGAGGCCAACAAGAGATTCGTGTTTGAGTGCTTTGAGATCACTTTTTTTTTTCTAGCAATGCTTCTGTCTGAGGCAGCCATCTGGAGGCACATGAGCCTCACGTTGAGCTTTTTAGCTGGATCCCCCGTAATCACCTCTTGTATATTCTTTTGGGGCTGAGCGGTTGAGATGATTTGCGCTCGTCAGCTTCCATCTTTGGTGAAGACACCTGAGCTACAAAAGTGGGAGGAGGACTAGTAGGAGGTGAAAGACGAAACTGATGGGACTCTGGGGTGCGACAAGTCTGGCAATCATCTCAGCCACCTAGAAAGTTTCCTGTCTCCGGATTAGCAAAGGCCCCATCAGGTTCCGCAAGGTTTTGCTGAGTACTTTACACTTGTCGGGGCAATCCTTGGAAAAAGGGTCCTTTTCCTGAGTCACATTGGTCCCCGCATACCTGCCTCAGTGGCTCTGCAGTGAGGTCCATCCTGCTTCAGGTGTTAGTGACTGTCACTCGGGGGGTATTTATTACTTTTCTTTAACATCTCATGCAGTGGCACTTGAGTTGTAGCAGAATAATAATGGATTTATATGTAACTGTAGGGATATAATATGAAAATAAATACGTGTAAATAACCTAGTGCTGTTTTGGCAAAACGTTCCTTAGTTTTTGTCTTTTCCTGCTAACTCTCCCTGTCTGTCTGGAAAAACTAACAATGTAGCCCAAGACGTCAAAGAAACAACAGTGATTGGGTCTGGTATCCATTATTTCTCGAGTCCATTCTGATATATTGCCAAAGTCCAATGAAAATTATGTCTCACTGCATTTTGTTACTTACAGTTTTAGTTTCTTTCATCTAAAAAAACAAAACATACAATAAAAAAGACATAACTTGGAAGTAAACGTTTTCATTGTGCTCCCAGGTCCAATAGAATTCAAAATATGTGCTAGAAATGCATTTGAAATTATATATTGTTTCCTTGGCAACCACCAACAGTTACACACTAAAATATTTCCAAACCACGTCGGACTGCCATTTATAGTAAGACATATACCATAAATGCAACTCTTATTACTTCCATACATCAATTTTCTTAGCCACTTATCCTCACAAGGGTTGCGGCGTGTGTTGGACCATATCCCAGCTGTCAACGGGCAGGAGGCAGGGTAAACCCTGAATTGGTTGCCAGCCAATCGCAGGGCAATTCGAGACAAACAGCCACACTCACATTCTCACCTACGGGCAATTTAAAGCCGTCAGTCAACTTAGCATGCATGTTTTTGGGATGTGGGAGGAAACCGGAGTGCCCGTAGAAAACCCACGCAGGCACGGGGAGAACATGCAAACTCCACACAGGCGGATCCGGAATTGAACCTGAGACCACAGAACTGTGAGGCCAACGCTTTCCAGCTGAGCCATGGTGCCGCCCTCTTATTACTTTTTAAATTTAATATTTTGTTGTGTGAGAGTCACTGATGGTGTAGCGGTACACGCCTGCCTTTGGTGTGGGCAGCGTGGGATCGATTCCTGCTCAGTGATGGTGTCGATATTGGCCCTGTGACTGACTGGTGACCAGTTCAGGGTCGGCCTTTTGCCCGGAGATAACTGGGATACGCTCCAGGTATCCTGCAACCCTTGTGAGCATAAGCGGCTTGGACAATGATATGACGTTTTGTTGTGTGTTTTTTTTTTTTTTAACTACAGTGGTCAACCTCTTTGAATACTTTGGTGTCCTGCCTCATTGCACATTTGGGTGCCACATTTCCATATGACATTACAAAACATTCTTATCCTCCAAAAAGCACAAATAGTATCCATGTTTTAAAATTGTAAAAATGTTTAATGCTATTTTAATATTTTATAATAAATAAAACATAAATATATAAAAATATTTACATGACCCATTCTGAAGCCCTTATCATGGTGGAGGGGTTTGTGTGTCCCAATGATCCTAGGAGCTAAGTTGTCTGGGGCTTCATGCCCCTGGTAGGGTCACCTATTGCAAAAAGCTCCTAGTTGAGGGACGAGACAAAGCCTTTGTCTGTCAGCCAAAACCCCACAATGACAAGTACAAAATTGGATCTTGGTTTCCCTTGCCCGGACGTGGGTCACCGGGTCCCCGAACTGGAGCCAGGCCTGAAGGTGGGGCTCGAAGGCAAGAGCCTGATGGCCAGGTCTGCATCCATGGGGCTTGGCCGGGCACGGCCCAAAAGGGTAACATGGGTCCTCCTTCCCATGGGCTCACCACCTGTGAGAGGGGCCAAAGGGGTCGGGTGAGATGTGAGCTGGGGGGTGGCCAAAGGCGGGGATCTTGGCGATCCGATCACCGGTTTTAGAAACTAGCTCTAGGGACATGGAACATCCCCTCTTTGGCAGGGAAGGAGCCTGAGTTGGTGCGTGAGGTCGAGAAGTTCCGAGCAGATCTAGTCGGACTCACCTCTATGCACCGCTCACCGCCTGGGCTCTGGCACCACTCCTCTTGAGGGGGGTTGGACTCTGTTCCAGTCTGTAGTTGCCCACGGTGAGAGACGCTGAGCAGGTGTGGGTACAGTCTTGCCCCCCGGCTCGGGGCCTGTACGTTGGGGTTTACTCCGGTGGATGAGAGTGTTCAAGGTGGGGGACGGGTCCTGACTGTTGTTTGTGCTTATGCACCAAACAGTTGAGAGTGCCCACCCTTTTTGAAGTCCTTAGAGGGAGTGCGGGAGAGGGCCCCCTTTGGGGACTACATTATTCTGCTGGGGGACTTCAATGCCCATGTGGGCAAAGACAGTGAGACCTGGAAGAGCACACCCTTGGGAAGAACGGCCACCCTGATCAGAACCCGAGTGGTGTTCTGTTACTGGACTTCTGTGCTCATCGTGGATTGTCCATAACGATCACCATGTTTAAGCATAATGGTGTCCACATCTCCACCTCACACCAGGACACAACTTAGGTCGCAGTTCCATGATTGATTTTGTGGTCGTGTCATTGGACTTGCGACTGCATCGCTTGGTCGCTCGGGTGAAGAGAGGGGACAAAGCTGTCAACTGATCACCACCTGGTGGTGAGTTGGCTCCGATGTTGAGGGAAAATGCTGGTCCGATGTGGCAGGCCCAAACGTATTGTGAGGGTCTGCTGGGAACGGCTGGCAGATTCCCCTGTCAGAAGGAATTTCAACTCCCACCTCCGAAAGAACATTGTTCACGTCCCAGAGGAGGCGGGGGACATTGAGTCCGAGTGGACGATGTTCCGCACCTCCATTGTCGAGGCGGCCGACTGCAGCTGTGGCCGTAAGGTGGTCGGTGCCTGTTGTGGTGGCAACCCATGAACATGTTGGTGGACACCAACAGTGAGGGATGATGTCAAGCTGAAGAAGGAGTCCTATTGACCATTTTTGGCCTGTGTGACTCCCAAGGCAGCTGATAGGTACCAGCTGACCAAGCGGAATGCAGCTTTGGTGGTCACTGAGGCTAAAACCCGGGCATGGGAGGAGTTCGGTGAGGCCATGGAGAACGCCTTCAAAATGGCTTTGAGGAAATTCTGGTCCATTGTCCGGCGTCCCAGGAAGGGGAAGCGGTGCACCGTCAACACTGTGTATAGTGGGGATGGGGCACTGCTGACCTCAACTCGTGATGTGGTGAGATGGTGGGCAGAATACTGCAAAAACCTCCTTAATTCCACCAACATGCTTTCCCATGAGGAAGCTGAGTCTGGGTGCTCTGGGGCTGGCTCTTCAATCTCTGGGGTTGAGGTCACCGAGGTGGTTAAAAATTTCCTTGGTGGCAGGGCCCCGGGGGTGGATGAGATTCGCCCGGAGTTCTTAAAGGCTCTGGATGTTGTGGGGCTGTCCTGGTTGACACGCCTCTACAATATCGCATGGACATCGGGGACAGTACCTCTGGATTGGCAGACTGGGGTGGTGGTCCACCTTTTTAAGAAGGGTGACCGCAGGGTGTGTTCCAACTATAGGGGGGTCACACTCCTCAGCCGCCCTGGTAAGGTCTATTCAGGGGTACTGGAGAGAAGGGTTCATCGGGAAGTCGAATCTCAAATTCAGAAGGAGCAATGGGGTTTGCGTCCTGGCTGTGGATCAGTGGACCAGCTCTACACCCTCGGCAGAAACCTTGAGGGTGCACGGGAGTTCGCAAACCATTTACATGTGTTTTGTAGACTTGGAGAAGACGTTGGACTGTGTCCCTCTGGGAGCCCTGTCGTGGGTTCTCCGGGAGTATGAGTACCGAACCCCCTGATACAAGCTGTTCGGTCCCTATACGACCATTGTCAGAGTTTGGTCCACATTGCCGGCAATAAGTTGGACTCGTTTCCGGTGAAAGTTGTACTCTGCCAAGGCTGCCGTTTGTCACCAATTTTGTTCATAACTTTTTACGAACAGAATCTCTAGATGCAGCCAAGGCATAGAGTGTGTCGGGTTTGGTGGCCTCAGCATCGCGTCTCTGCTTTTTGCAGATAATGCGGTCCTGTTGGCGTCATCAAGCCGTGATCTCCAATGCTCACTGGAGTGGTTCGCAGCCGAGTGTGAAGCGGCTCAGATGAGAATCAGCACCTCCAAATCGGAGATCATTGTTCTCAGTCGAAAATTAGTGTCCTCTCCAGGTCAGGGATGAGATCCTTCCCCAAGTGAAGGAGTTCAAGTATCTTGGGGTCCTGTCCATGAGTGTGGGAAGAATGGAACGGGAGATCGACAGGGGGATCAGTGCAGCGTCTGCAGTGATGCTGGACTCCGGCTGAAATGAGTTTCCTCCGCAGTGTGTCCGGGCTCTCCCTTAAAGATAGGGTGAGAAGCTCGTTTATCTCGAAGGGGCTCAGTGTCGAGCCGTTGCTCCGCATTGAGAGGAGCCAGATGAGGTGGCTGCGGCATCTTATTCAGATGCCTCCCGGACGCCTCCCTGGAGAGGTGTTCAGGGTATGTCCCACCGGAAAGAGACCCGGGGACGACCCAGGACACGCTGGAGAAACTGTCTCTCGGTTGGCCTCGGAACGCCTCGAGATTCCTCCGGAAGTTCTGGAAGAAGTAGCTAGAGAAAGGGAAGTCTGTGTATTCCTGCTGAAGCTACTTCCCCTGCGACCTGATGCGGAAAAGTGGTAGAAAATGGATTAATGTATATTTACATTAAGAGTCATATGCTTAACTTTAACCATTTCTAAAGGTTCCTCATAAATAATTACTACTGGTAACCAACTAGTTTCAAAACGAAGATAACATTTTTGAGGTAGGGATTTTTTGTTAGCAATGATCCCGTAAAATAGGGCAAAAGGACCTACAAACAAGTGGAATGGTGCTGTTGCGATCTTTTGTGAGTAAGGTTCCTTCCCAGTCAAAGGTGGCATCAGTCAACACCTTTCATTCACCTTTCTTTCGACGCTTATTTGAGTCACACTCAGGCGGTCCGTCACACATGAAGTAGTAAAAAAAAAAAACGCCGCCTGCGGTGTTTGGGGCCGTTGCGTGAGTGCAAAGTACTTTCCATGCTTTTGTTTGGTTAGTGAGTAATAGTGGGCTCATTATGAAACGCCAGAGGAAGTTCACCATTCTGAATAAAAGTAAAAAAAAAAATTGAAAGGTTGGACGCACACAGTCTTAAACACGTGAGTACGATTCTGTATGGTTTCATGGGAGGAGGCCTAAAAGAAGCTCGATTATGGCATTTTGTCTAACATGGATGCGAGTGAGACAGAAGTCCTAGTGACTTGAGCCGGCCATCAAAGGGGTGATGGAGAAGCCGCACAGCATCTGGGAGCAATAACACTGCTTCAAACCCGTCATTAGCACAAAGACTGGGCCCTGGGTGGCAGCCAGCGGCAATTTTCACAAGCCTCCTCTTCACCTCCCCTCCCCTCCCCTCCCTCCAGTCCCTTCGCTCCTCCGCCATTGCAATATTGAGTTCTGCCTGTACAAATGGAGCAGAAGCTTCACATGTCCCCACGTGGTGAGAGGAAGGAGCGCCGTGTGAGACAAGTTGACGCTTATGACAAGCAGATTTGGAGCAAAGTCAAACAAAGGCCTTGTTCTTTTTCGACATTCGAATGTAACGCCACCGAGTCAAAAAGCCACCATAACTAAGGACGCACCAAAACATCATTTGCAGTCATCATCTCGGATTTATTTAAAGTAAAACCGCACGTTGACATTTTTAATTGGTGAGGGCGAGTGATATACGACCGGGATGAGTCTGACTGGGCCTCCCCTGGGTGGCGGGGGAGGGGGGGGTGCAGATGGACGGTGTGTTAAAAATACACAGCCGTTATCTTAGTGACAAGGGTGGCAGCCTTTCTAGCACATCGTTTATAATTGAGTAACACCTGATAACGATGTGGATGAGAAAGAACCTGCTGGTCTTGGTTAAAAACCCTATCGAAACGGTCCACCATGAAAAAAAAGTCCTTCTTTGAGTGAACCAGCAGAAAATCTGCAGTCACGTTTCTTCTTTTAGAATTAAATGAAGTCAGATGGGCCGCACGGTGGATCAGCTGGAAAGCGTTGGCCTCACAGTTCTGAGGTCCCAGGTTCAATCCTGGACCCGTATGTGTGGAGTTCATATGTTCTGCCTGTGCCTGCGTGAGTTTCCTCCGGGCACTCCCGTCGCTAAATTGTCCCTAGGTGTGGTTGTGAGTGCAGTTGTTTGTCTCTATGTGCCCTGGGATTGGCTGGCAACCAGTTCATGTTGTACCCCGCCTCCCACCCGTTGACAGCTGAGGAAGTCATATTAATACATGGCAATATATTTGATTGTCATTCGTGACACACATCGTAGTCTGACATGACTGGCATCTACCACTTGAAACCCTAAACATGCCTTGAAACCTTATTTTGAAACCTCCTTGGAACACTAACAGTATCTTAAAGCCTCGATTTGAAATCCCAACCCTGTTTTGAAAACTAATTTGAATGATCACAACAGAGTAGAAATTTTCCAATCGAACCACATTTTTCTTTGTATTAGATAAAGCGTGATGACGACCAAATAATGAAATGGGATTCCTAGTTTACGCTTTCGGGCTTCGCCGGGGCATAATGTATTTTACGGCCATGATTTTGCCATGTAGTTGCAGTTAATAGAAATCATTCGTATTCTGGCCATTAAAATGTTAATGTCAGCATAGTCTGATAGTGGTTAGCGCGGGCTCAAAGTCAAGAGATTCAGGGTCATTTGAGGCTCCGTGTGGAGTCTGCGTGTTCTTCCCCCCCGCTTGCGTGGGTTTTCTGCAGGCCTCCTGGCTTCCTCCCACATTCGCAAAAGCCATTCATTTTAGGCTCATTGAAGCCTCCAAATGTTTGTTTATCAACATGTGCACTGTAGTTGACTGATCACTAGTGCAGCGTGTACTTTGCCGCTCGCCCAGTCATTTGGGATAGGCTCACGTTACCCACGACCCCAATAAAGATGGGTGGCGTAGCGGATGGATAGCTGGAGTCACTATTGTCCACTGGCACAGGTGAGCCCCACAAATTCTGCCTAGCAACAAGTAGCTATGACCCGGTAAAAGATTGAGATAAACTTTGATGATGTTTAAATGTGTGTTTTGGTCGTGAAGTTTTTCAATAAATCCAAATTTTCTGTTAAAAGACAAATGTGACTTTTTTCCCTCTCTTTTGAACACAAAAACACCAAGGAAACAGTATTTTGTTTTTTGCCTGATGCCAAATAAAACTCCCACAAATATGGAGTTACATATTTTACTTGTGTGAAAACACCAGCGATTAAGTGACAATGATGCTTTCATTCATCGAATTCAGGCTGGCAGCTAGGTGATGACTTCCTGTTGAGCAGATAATTGCAAATCACTTAATGACTCACGCTGCGTTTACTTCTGCAGAAGGTCGGCACAGCAACCTTGGGGCTACTTTCGTTTGTAAAAGCGGGGACGGGGGGCTGGGGCGTGTCCCAAAATGACACACATGGATGCCGGATGTGGCCTTTACTTATATACAAAGCGAGATAGCAAGCAAAAGACATCACACGGTAGAATCGCAAAAAAAAAGTTGTGTCTGGAATGTGTGTAGTAAATGCCTCATGTAACCACCTACAGAATGATGTGTTCAAGTGACAAGGTTTACATATGCAAACCAAACATGGCTGTGGTTACCGTCACTCTACTGACACATGAAATTTCACTATTTTGGTCTCTGAAAGGTCTTTATTTAGATCTTTATTTAGGCCGTCAGTATTCCAGATGCCTCTTCCTAATCCCGAAACATTCTTTCACACTCATCCATATGCAAGGCAAAAGCGTTTCTGAGAGAATTTTCCAGTGCTGCTTGCACTACAAAAATCAGAATGAGAGCTTACAGGAAACAAAGTAAATTTAGTCTGCGCATAAAAGACATAATTAAGAGTAGAATCGAATTACGTGGTTTCTTCTCCGTTCAAGTTGGCTCTGTTTTCATTCAAGTCTGCCAGCCTTTGTTTCTATGAACCCTTTGTATGACCAAAAAAAAAAAAAATGCTCTGGATTGGCCTCATAATTTACACAAGGAAGAATATTCAACAGTTATGTGACTCATCAATCTGATAAAACCACACTTTTCCCCAAACCTCATGAGAGACGAGCCTGCTCTAACAATCATTTAGTAAGATATCATAAATAAAGTATTGCAATGCATCAAAATGTGCTTCAGGGTGGCTTGTGCTGCTTGAAAATGTACATTACCTCGTGCTCAACTTTTACAATTTCACAATGCTGAGATGTGTATGAGAAATACTCACTACAAATATTTGTGACAAAATCACTTTTAGCCTAATTTAGCTGCTTGACACTATCTTTTTTTTCTTCATTCAAGGCAGGATTGCAAGGGGCCTGCAATATTCAGAAGATGCTTTTCCTTCCATACACTTAGTTAAACACTTAAACACTTAAAGCGATGAGATTCACATGCACATAAAATGCTGCATTTTGACACGAGCCAAACATCAGAACTATTAAACTCATAGCGTCCTAGCTATAAATAAATATATAAATATAAACCAGCATTGTGTTTGTGGATCATTTGACAATAAATACTGTCACACCAGTGGCTTTTAAGATAGCCAGTGGTGAGATTTTATTCAGTAACGTATGAAATGTCATTTTCTAATGGAACAAGGAAATTTTACTAGGATAACTACTGGGTATACACTTGTTTACTGTTTTTAAGTGTGTCTTCATTTATACCGATTTTCCCCAATTTTGCTACTAGTAACGCCACTTGGAGTTTTCCTGGTTAAAGGTTAGTCATTTCCACTTTTTTTTCCTTTTGGGATTAATGGCATTTTTCAAATGAATTACAGCTACAACTATACAATTGCAACTTTATATGAATAGAGAAGTTTCATAACAGCAACAGGCTGAGGAAGTGCACACTAATCACCACTTGTGGACGCAATGAGGCATCAGAGTAACATGCTATCTGGTTGGTGTTTATGCGCAAGTTTAATTTTTATACACACTCTTAGCTTGAAATCACTTCAACCTGTAGTTTTTTTTTTTGCAGCACATTCTGTTCAGCCATTTGTCGTCCTGTCTTCCTTTCTCTCATTCCACATCCCTCCTTCCCTGGCTGTACTGCTGACTGGCCCCTCCTGGGAGCGTGCCGGCTTTGATTTGGAGCTCAGGTCCGAGCTCAGAAACCAAAGCTAAAACAAACACACGTACTTGGCCAGCGCCTGGCTGCACACGGACACGGCGCACACACGCAGCCAGGGACAAACACCTGGAAACATGAGCATTGATTACTGCCAGTGCCTGCAGTTCGAAATCAAACTTAGGTGATGTGTATTTGTGAAAGAAGCACGGCAAGTTTGAACTTTTCATTCCTTACTGTAATTGTGTGTACTTTTTAGATAAATCGATTCTTTGGACAAATGAAATGATACTCTGGCTGTAACAGAATGACAAGGGAAAAAAAAACAACAACACGTGCTCATGCATACCATATTATGTGTGAAACACAATGGTGTTTATCGAAGATGTGGCTGCGGAGAGAGGTAACAATAATAAATTAAAGCTGCAAGCAATGAAAAAATTAAAATGGTACCCCCAAACCCTACTGTGGGGAGGCAGTGAACTCAAGGTAGGATCCAGAGTTCAGGCATGTATATACTGTACGTACACAAATGATGACATTTGACCATATGTTTGATTAGTATAAGTGATGGAAATTTGATAGAAATCAGACAAAATATTTACAAATGATTTGTTTTTGAAGGACTCGTGGAATTGTCCACAGTGGCTGCTGAGAACCAAATTGGCAGACTTCCTGTGTCTTTTTCAAATTAGTACCTTTTCGTGGATCTACTCAAAAGAGACATGCCCAACAAAATATTAGCCAGCAGGAACTGAATTTGAATCGGTTGTTTGAATTTGAATCTCAAAACTTCAGTTCAATTTCAAATTTTACTACTCAGGTTCACTTTTAAATGGAAAGATCCAAAAAATTAAATAATTCAAAATCAAATTATGTGATTCAAATTCATTTTATAAAAATACAATTGTTAAATTTTACTTATTCAAATGAAAATAAAAATGACTCAAATTCAGTCTTTGCTGGCACATATTTCAGCCCATACGAAATTTCATGTGGTTAAATAAAACTGATTTTGTTGATGGTGTGGATTTCTACCCAAAATGAAGTCGTACATACTGAAATTTGCACCAGGATGAGTGCAGAATTATTTGGGAAGTGAGTATGGGAAAGCCCTCCAAATATATTTGGTCTAGCAATAGTCACCATTACGAAAGATGCCATTTGTATAGCATGCTCAAGCCCTCACTGGGCTTTGTACAGTACTACAGTATTTTCACTGCCCATGTTCCACCAAATGCTACAAGATTCAGAGTGTCAATACATATTTGATAATGAGCTGAAACATATTAGGAAAGCGACTCAAGACTTTTGTGAAGAAAATAATGTAATTTCTGGCCTACAAGCTGCGACTTTTGTCACACGCTTTCAACCCTGCAGTTTATGGGGGGATGTGGCGCCAGCGTTAGCGCACCTGGTTAAAAGCCTCGGTACACAGAAAGAGTTTAACGCCAGCCCCGCTAGCGCTGCGCTAGTGTTAAAACAGGGCTCAGCAACCTTTTTGAGGCTGAGGGCTACTTCGTGAGCACCAATCGTATGAAGGGTTAGGTGACCTGTTTTCGGGAAATTTCAGACTCAGTTCATTACACGTACATAAAACATATTTGTTTTAAGTTATTGTAGTAAATGACATTACAGGTATTTTAAAATTTTAATTCACGTAAGCAAGTCAGATTCAGAATTTAAAGCATAAATAATAGTAACGATTTGTGGCCCATGGTATTTTTCGAACATACCTTGCGGGCAAAGTATATGGTCCTCGCGGGTCACCATTCGCCTTCGGGCACCGCGTTGGTGACCCCTGTGTTAAACTCTTTCTGTGTACCGAGGCTTATAACCAGGTGTGCTCTGTAGACCGGGAATTATGGTACATAGAACCTACTTCACCAGTTAAGTCAGTGTCCTGATCCCAACCCAATAGAGTATGCTTTTCACTTGCTGAAGACCAAAGCGCAGGCATACAAGCAACAAACGAACGAACGCCTGGCAAATCATCTCCAGGGATAAAACGAAAGCAGTCGTTGGCCACAAACAAAATATTTCTTATATAACATGCTCCTGAATATTAAACACACATTCCCAAAATCACACTTTCGAAGTTGAGTTTTCCTTCCACGCACACTAGAATTTCTGGGATCCACGCTAAAAAGTATTATCTGCATAGTAACTTGAATTTTATAGCTAAGAAGTATTAGCTGGGAAATTTGTTATTTTCGCTGACTTAAAAGGCAGACTGATATTGATAATTTTTCTTCTGCCGATGTATAATAATATATACTACACATCCTTGGTTTTTAATGAAATTTGTATTTTTTTTAAAACTACATATTGTACACGAGAATTTATGGCACAAACGATTGTCACTTTGTCATGTGAAAATGAAGCTCACTACATAAAATATCAAATTCCAAAATGCCAAATGCCATATTTTTGTGAACCCTCCAAAATTAAAACAGAAACATCTCGAAAGTTTTAATTCAAATCCATTGTGCGGTGTGCACAAAGGCATGTCAGGACCTAACTGAACATGATCATTATCGCATTGCTAAAAGAAAAAAAAAAAATCAAAGACTTGCAGAGTACTGTATATGTACATTCATTTGTTCTGGTTCTGATTTAGCCTCTATATATCACCCCCCCTAGCCCCCCTTCTCCATGCACATGTGTGTAGCGAGAGTCCGCATAAAGGCTTCTTTATTCAGCCCTGACAGCGAGAGGAAATCAGCTTTAGAAGCAAAAACAGAGGGAGCGAGCGCGCGATGGAGACCACAGGGCCGCACATCTGGAGTTATTACAAGGTCTCCTCCTCCTGCTCGCCAACAAAACGCAGACATTCCTGCCCCGGCCTCTGCTCTCTTCCACGCCTCCTCCTCCCTTCATCCCTTCAGCATGCAAATCATCATCGATCATGCACCGATAGCGTAGACTGGATGGAGAGACGCTGTGAGATGTTCTCAAAAACTTACAGCAAAATGAACGGCGCTCACTTCCTGTTCACCTTTGAACTTCCACTTTCTCCGTGGAAGCCGGCGAGGGCCCGTGGGGAGGTGGTGATGGGAGAAAGGTTTGGGGTTGGGGATGGGGGGTGGTGGTGGGGGGGGGGGGGGGGTTGAGACAAATCCGAAGGAGGGTGCAGGGGAAGTAGAAACAGACAGAGAATTGGAGGGGGGTGGTGGTGGAAGGGGAGCTCCTCCTCTTTCTCTCTCCCTATCTCCTCTCTCTCTCTCTCTCTCGCTCTCCTGCTCACCCATTTTCCTCCTTCTGTCTCTTGGAGGGGAAACTTGTTGGTGGTCAGTCCTTTGCCACGTCAAGCCTCCAGCAAGGTGGTCGCAGAGGACTGCCTTTTCCTTTTTCCATTTTTTTCTTTTTTTTAACTTTGGGAAGGCAAACAACAGGGAAAGTTTTCTATTCCAGTCAGTGTGGAAGATGAGGAGCCCCCCCCCGCCCCCCACGCACACACTCCCTGCCCCCTGGCACCCAAAAAAAAGAAGAAAAAATAATGGAAAAGATGATGTGAAGAAGAGATGGTCCAACTACAGGTAATCTCATTTATGATTTAGAAGAGGGAATTTTCGGATCAGAACCCATCACTCATATGTTTGCGGTGTGATTTTTAAAACTTCTTCATTACTAACTTTTTTGTGACCTTCGTGTTTCCTCTCGACAGATGCGCCTTACAGCGGGATGCTGGGAGGCAACTTTGTGGAATCTGCCAATCAGTGGCCATCACCTCTGTCTCACCTCTCCTCCTCTTTCTCCTCCCCTCATCGTCCAATGGAGCCCTCGCGGGGTCCGGTGAGTAAAAGCATGCGCTACAATTTCTTTTTCGCAGGAAAGAGCGTCCAAATACATAAATCCAGCATGACTCAAGCCCGGCCCGCCCGCCCAGTGTTCAGACTACCTGTTCAGGAAGTAGTGGTTGTACAGTAGTCTGCACATTGGTTAGGTTGGCCCGGGGAAGCACGCGACCAGAATCACCACTTGACTTAGGAAGCGGAAGAATCAATTTGAGTGGTTCTGAATGGACCCCAAACAGCTTTAAGAAAGTGAGCCAGAGATGTTGTGGTGGATGTCATCGACAAAGTACTGTACAAAAAAACCCCAAAGTTGTTTGCGATGGTACCAAATTAAAGAACATGATCGACTTGTAAAAAGTGTTCCAGAAAAGATGAAATAAAGACGCTTCCAATTCCTAACTGTTATTTGATTTCTTGAAGGAGCTTGTGAGTCCAAACATTCTCAGCACATTACAGATTTATATTTATTTTAAATTTCCATTTTGAATAGTTAATTGCTCACGTTTTCAAATTTACGTGATTTGTAAAATACACTAAAAATAACAAAAACCTTTAAATTTGTATGATTAAAAAATGCATTTGAAAATATCAAATGTTGCCCAACTCTGACTTTTTAAATACAATTCTCCAAAAACAAAACATCTGAGGTGAATTTTTAAAATAGAATTTACAATCAAATTTGTCACAACTTTGACTTTTAAAATATGTAGAAAATATCTGACTTTTTTATTTAATTTTTACATTTATTACCTTTAAACTAGTTCAGATTGATGTTTTTTTTAATGTGCTGCCCGATAAATGAAACATGTTAATACAAGACATAAAAATACCTGTGAAATATATGTAACTTTTTTGGTTGGATGTAAAATGATTCATACAAAATTCCCTCATTTTGTATTCTAGCGTTATTACAATGACACAAGGATTATACACACATAATGATTATATATATATATATATATATATATATATATATATATATATATATACATACATACATACATACATACATACATACATACATACATACACACACACACACACACACACACACAAATACATACTGATGATAGATAGATAGATAGATAGATAGATAGATAGATAGATAGATAGATAGATAGATAGATAGATAGATAGATAGATAGATAGATAGATAGAGATAGATAGATAGATAGATAGATAGATAGATAGATAGATAGATAAAGAGACCTCCATGACACGTTGCATATATTATTGTTTATGTTTTCCATTTTTTTTTACAATTCTGCTGAAATTCCATGTGAGACATTCAAGGTCCAAGAAAGTTTCCAAAAGGGTTGGTTAAAAAAAAAATGAAAAAAAAAACATGAAAGACATTCAAATTTAGGTGAGGATGGAAGCCAAGAATGGCTCACCCATGCAGAATATGAATAGACAACCAAAAGCCACCAACACGTACAATTATGTCTCCACCTCAAATGACCACGTTATGTCCAGAGAGCACACAAAAATGCTCTCACCCATTCTGTCATTGTCTCATTGGCTATATTTCTATTTTTACTAGTCTTTGAATAGACACCGCCCCCCCCCCCAAAAAAAAAAAAGAAGAGGAAAAAATATTACTGGTCGTTTGTGGGTGATGTCATATTTAGCCCAACTCCCCCCTTGCCTCGTCTGTCACCGTGTTTACCCCAAAAGGCTGCGGGGGGAGTTGCAGTCGGCCTTCACACAGCGTCTTTAGTTCCCTCTCAAAGACACAAAAACAATGCAAACACGGCGTCCCGCCTCGGAGCAGCAACAAAAACCCCAAACCAGCAGGCCTGTTTCCATTTAAAGCCCTGGCACACACGCTCATACTCACACACACGCACAAACCCGCACACACTCACACACACGCTTCACAAAAGGCATGTGAGTGTGATGTAAGCTCCCCCCCCCAAGATGTTTACTGCTGGGATCACTTGGTAAGTCTGACTTTTTGGTGGCTTTACAGCTGGATCAGGGAACCCCAGTCCTGCACACATACACATACATCCCCACTAAGTCTAATATGGGTAAAGACGTGTCTCTGCAAAGAAAAATGTCACCACGATGAAAAGTGACATGTGATGCGATGTGCCCCGCAAAGGCAGAAAAATAACAGCAGAATTTAGAAAGATTTCTCACTAAAATGCCATAAAGGAATTAGTACACAACTGACAAAACATGCTGTGAAAAACAAATTATATATGTTTAAATAAACGCGCGCGCACACACACACACACACACACACCACACACACACACACACACACACGCACACACCACTGAATACCGTTGCTGAGAAATGTTGTTTGTTTGTTTAAAGACAAGCACTGTTTTTTAAAACAACAATAATATTTAGACTGGGCATGGCACAGCAGGAGAGCATTGGCCTCACAGTTCAGAGAACCAGGGCCGCCCCCGCCTGTGTGGAGTTTGCATGCATTTTCGGCTCCTCCAGTTTCCTCCCACATCCCGAAAACATGCAACATTAATTGGACACTCTAAATTACCCCTAGGTGTGACTGAGAGTGTGGCTGTTTTTCTCAATGTGCCCTGCGATTAGCTGGCAACCAGTTCAGGGAGTACCCCGCCTCCTGCCCAATGATAGTTGGAATAGGCTCCAGAACTACCGCGACTCTTGTGAGGAAAAGTGTCTAAGAAAATGGATCGATACTCCATAAATTACAAGGTAAATAAAAACAAATAAAATGTGCAAGACCTCAAACATTTGTACAATCAAGTATATTACAATATGCAGAGACAAACTAGAGTTTAAAACAAAATAAAATGTTTCTTTTTGAAGGGCAAAAAAAAAAAAAAAATCCATCGTGAGCCATCTCCTTATCGTGGCGGATGTGTTTGTGTGTCCCGGTGGTCCTTGGAGCAAAGCTGCTGGGTGCTTTCAGCCCCTGGGAGGGTCAACCACAGCGAACAGGTCCTAGGTAAGGGGCCAGACACAGAAGCCTCTACGCATAATCTAAACCAGGGGTCACCAACGCGGTGCCCGCGGGCGAATGGTAGCCCGCAAGGACCAAAAAGGCGGCCGCGAGGTATGTTCTAAAAATACCATAGGCCACAAGTTGTTACTCGTATTTGTCCTTTCAATTCTGAATCTGACTTGCTTACGTGAATTCAAATTTTAAAATAACCGTCATGTCATTTACAAAAATATTTTATGTACGTGTAATGAAGTGAGTCTGAAGTTTGCCACAGACAAGTCACGTAGCCCTTCATACAATCGGGGCTCATGAAATAGCCCTCAGCCTCAAAAAGGTTGTTGAGCCCTGATCTAAACTAAACTTTAATACTGCGTATCATCATCCACAGAAATTCTTTGAGGAAACGGTTTATGTGTTTCAGTAAGTAGTGCTGTTTTGGTTAGCAAGACAATTCCACAGGGTTCCTCAGTATGAGGGGAAATAGGAAGCAACAGGGAGTCACCGTGTTCGGCAATATCCCCCTCTGCTATCAAATGAAAATAATGTCACAATGACCCGAGCACGTTGTGTCAGTCATAAGCGGACGTTTACGTGTCCAAATCCGGAAAACTGTTTGATGGACATCCCATGTTCCCATGTTGCAAGAACGAAAATAAATAAGGGCTGATAACCCTTATGAACGTGGCACAGGAGGCATATCCATTTGCGATGAGCCACTAATTTGTTTCATGTGGACAACTCACTAGGCCATTCATTGAGATCTGGTGTCTATTAGAGTAGAAACTTTTGAGGGTTGCACTAACCCATGTAAAATTCATCTAGATTCTTGTGTTCGCGTACACTAAGAAGACCAAAAGTCCTTCCGCATCAGGACTATGGAGTTTTCCACTCATTTATGCCCATGTGAGACAGTGTAAACGAATGTGTTAATGCGAACAAATGAATACCACTTGTGCTGGAAGTCTATAAAATCACAGTCATGTGGCTCTTCAATGCAATTTCTTTTTCATTTTCTACTCTTTTCTTTTTCTCACATCTACGCTGGGACGTCTGATTCAAAGAATCGGCATGTCCTGTGGTAATACGGACCAGGAGGCTTTGAATCACTGACAGACACACTCACTCACACACTCTCACACACACGCGCACACACGCACATAGTAATAACAACATCCAAGCCAATAAGCAGTGCCAGGATGTTTTGGTTAGTGTGCGCTGCCATCCTAGACTGCAGCAAGGGTTTTCCCCATGACAAAAGGCCAACCAATAAAAGTCCTTGTTTTCTTTTTTTCCCTGAAAAATATGTGTTTATTTTTTGTGTGTGCATGTGCGTGCGTGTGCATGTGTGTGTGTGTGTGTGTGTGTGTGTGGCGCACAAAAAGATGTATTTTAACTCTCTATCCCAGAAACAGTAACGCATATCCGTCCGTCATGGATCTAAATGTAAAGGCTGCGTATTGTAGCAAGCGCCACACAAGCCTAAGGTGTGCAACCAGCAGCCCCTGGGTCATTTACTGTATGACCCGGAAGAGCATTTGAAATGAAATGAAATTCTACTAACAAAGTAAAATTGGGACCAGCAAAGAGTGGCCTTTCACATTCCCATGAAATTTGGGAGGTGCACCAGACAGAGGACTCAGCAGATGTACGGTGGTGCCTTCACTTATGAGTTTAATTTGTTCCATGTCTGTGCTTGTAATTCAGAACACTTGCATTTTATGTCATCTTTCCCAATGGAACTGAACGGAAATGTAATTAATCCATTCAAGCCACGTGTTGTGCTCCTTTTGCCGCGTGTGTTTTGTCCACCAGGGTGCAGTATAATGCAAGTAAAAAAGGACAAACAAAGAAGAGTTTCACAAGTACAGTAAGTGATGCAGTGATATTTTTTGCAGAAGATAAAGATTACTGTAAATGCCTGGGAGTAATGTTGTACAGTCCATCTACATGTGTTGCTACCGTTTGTGTTCAAACATCCATTGCTTAAAAGATTATAACACTGCTAGACTAATATTATTCATCAGCCCTACTATTGCCTCTTGCATTGTGACAGTCCGTTTTTTTCCATAAATTGTGTATGATAATCTTTATAAAAACTAAAATGGCCTACCTGCACCCTCCACATTTATATAAATTCGTTCAACAAGTGAAGGGATGTGCAATATGCAAGGAAATGTGTGGAGGAAAAAGAGGGGAAAAGATAACATTTCTGCATCAATTTTTCACCCCTCTCCCCTTACATTTCACAAGGCCCTAGTTACATATGCCGCTATACCTGGTTATAAAAAAGACAGAAACCCCCACCTTTGCGTGTCCTGCTCAACTAGCTCGCTTGCCCAGTACACCCTCTTTGAAATGTAGTATGCTAATTACAACCAGGTTAGGTGTCCATGTGTGTGCGTGCGTTTGTGTGTAATTGGGAGCGGGGCAGGGCAAGGGTTTTTTTTGGGTGGGGGTAGGGGGGGGCTTTGGTATGCACATGTGGGTGCCAGCTTTTAGTGTCTGACATGTTGGGGGGTCCTGACTTTTAGAAATGTTTCTCTCTCTCACTCTTTCTCCAACACACACACGCTCACGCATGCACACACACACACACACACACACCCACACCCACACATACAGTACACACATATGTGAACAGAGCGGCTGTGGCTACATCCTGGAGACAGTGAGACTGCATGGCTCGCTCCTAAGACTTCAACAAGGCATCATGGGACCTTTTTTCGACCAATGCACTCGGTAACAGAAAGTATTGGCTCAAACGTACTCAAAAACCGCTGAAGTTGACTTTAAATAAAAAGCCCCTGAGAGGAGGAACTTTTGGACGACAATATGGAAAAAAGTATTGTTGGTGGAAGAAATTAATGTAACAAAAATGTTCCTCCTGGCTCAAGTTTGGGTGAAAACTCATCTTAAAAGCGCTGCACAATTCTTTAATTTCCTTAACTGGGTGAGTAATTTGTCTACCTATCTACCTCCCTACCTACATCCATCTATCTATCTAACATAATAATTACAAAGACCTTGTATTATTTTACAGTAATTACAAAAGGGTCCGAGCACCACTTAAAATGATTCGGAAATGATCACGAAAATAACAGTATCGTACGCCTTTGAAATGTACAGATTTTATATACACCATGTGACCAGTAGAGGGTAATAATGAATATTTTGCAAGTTTCCTGCATGGTATGGTTGCAGCTTTGAATAAAATGAAATAAAATAAAATTAAATAAATCACAATTACATTCTCAAAACATCACAGACAACAACGGACATCCACTTCAAAATCAAGTGGTGTAATACTTTATAAATAGGGTTATTTTTGTTCCATAATAAGTGTAGATTTCTAGCTTGTTTGCTACAGCAACTGAGGTTTTTTTTTTTTTTTAAAAAAACCTTATTTTAAAAGAACAACCCCAAAATGGGAATAAATGTGAATAAAAAGTCACATTATGACCAACTATAGTTAAGTATATGCATATACTTAAGCTAAATGTAAAAATACACATGGTTTAAAGTCAGAAAATAAAACACATGCATGTTATTAAATGTGATACTAATTTTAGAAAACAGTTAATTTTGAATACAACATACTACCTAATGAATAGTAATAAATTAATAAATAATGGCAAACTTATTCAGTTCTAATTTTTAACTGTTCATCTTTGTGCAAATACAGTATTGTTTCAAAACTTGTTCCATCGAAGTTTGCGGGCGAGTGAAACACGTCACCTCGTCATCCTTGTACCAGGACAGGGATTCGGCGGTGAGGACAAACCAGTACTCCTTGGATCCGCCCTTCATGATTCCGATGTTGTTGATGGTCAACCATCCCTTTCGGATCACCTGGCCAATCAACGGACAGACAGGACGAGAAACAGGATTATTAGTGATACACAAGAGGTAAGGACACATTTTATACTCATCGGGCACCTCACTAGGTACACCAGCAAGACCTATATCAAAAATTCTGACTTTGTGAAGATAATTATGCCCAGAATTCGATTTCTTTCTCAGAAAACTGAGAAGTAGCACTTCTCAGTGCAGCACTTTTGATGCTTTTCTTGTGTACCTAATGAAGTGGCTCACAAGGGGAAATACACATACCGCTACATCTGTGGTACAACAGCGTCTGCCTCTATTGAAACACACGCAGTAAGTGATGTGCGATTTCATTTACCTTGAACCGATCGTTAATTCCTCTCTCCGGCTGGATGAGAATGTGGAGAGAATGTTACATCTCAAAGCCGATGAGAGCTCTTTGTAAAAGAGGCCAAGTACAAATAAACAGCATACTACAGGTAGATGTGCATGGCTGGCCAAAAGCCTACATATCAAACATAGCAGGCCGCTGGGACAGCGAGCATTAGCGGGGTTGGGGGATACTTGTCCAAGTGCCCTTTTCAGACCATGCAGTCAGATGCAGGAGTATGTTTCATATGCAGAAAAAAAAAGATGAACATATAACCCCAAAATTTCAATATCAGCCAAACAATCCATGTAAATTATGCAGTCAACCCTGCCATTTTCACAGATCGGTATTCTTCATTTTTCCCCCACTTCTTATCACTTCTTCATTATTGGTATGAAGTTTTTGGGGAGGATGTGCAGTGCCATTTCTCCTCCATCTTTGGTGTGCATTGTGGCATCATAACAGTTAAATTTTGCTCTCATCAGACCAGAACATATTTTCCCAATATTTAACTGGTTGTCAAAATGTCGTTCAGCAAAAAATCAAAGTGCTTTGACGTGTTTCCCCCCCCCGGAATCGGGCCTGGTGTAATGAACGTGCATCCAGGCCATGGCGACGGAGTTCATCACTTACTGTTTTCCTTCAGATAACAGTGACTTCTAATTTCTTTTTTGTTTCTTTAAAAGCTTTGGACAAGTGGTCCTCTGCTCTTGGACAACTCTTTTGATTATTCTTTCCACTTTCTGTAACCAATGCCATTGTTATGTTTTGCAATATTTAGTTTGCGATGGTCTCGAGACAGCTCTTTGCGCTTACCCACCACAAAATGTGTCTTGACTTACACCTTGGCAATGACACCATTGTCCAGGCCACAGGTGTCAAACTCAAGGCCCGGGGGCCAGATCCGGCCCGGCACATGAATTTATGTGGCCCGCGTGTCAATTTCCATGATTCTTGTAAAAATTGGGACCAAAATTTCAAATTATTGTGTATCATAAATGGTAAAGTTGATATATTCAAGCATTTTTGTGTTACCAAACATGAATAGTTGAAAAAAAAAAAAACCTTACCCTTAATTTCTGATTCCAAAACTTGTTG
Organism: Syngnathoides biaculeatus; assembly: GCF_019802595.1. Classification (NCBI taxonomy): domain Eukaryota; kingdom Metazoa; phylum Chordata; class Actinopteri; order Syngnathiformes; family Syngnathidae; genus Syngnathoides; species Syngnathoides biaculeatus. The sequence goes on along the minus strand of NC_084656.1, from coordinate 8,203,767 downwards.
ATGAATTGATGATGTAAATATGATGAGACGATTCAATATTTTTGTTTCACAGTTGTAACAGCCCTCTGAGGGAAAACAGAACTACAATGTGGCCAGCGAGAAAAATGAGTTTGACACCCCTGGTCTAGGCCATTTAATTAGGACTTAACCACCTGATAATCATTTGCACTCAAAAGTGGCTACAATGGCTGTTTGATTATTGATAGATTTTAGGTGCTGTCTTGGCTTTCCATTAATTTTTGCACTTCCTTTTCATTATGTGTTCAGTGCATTTTCTGTCATTTCACATTTTTACCCACAAATTCATTTCTGATCTTATTTTTTGTACTTTCTCTGTATGTTTGGATTACAGTACTTGGGTTGTTTCCGACATCTGGGGAAATTTTCAAGTCAGTAGCACCTTTGGAAGTACATTTAGTGAGATAAACGGCGATTGTTAAGTACTTATTTCAGCCTCTGTACGAAATTGTCCCACCACCGAAGACATCGAGTGTCACACATCAATGGGTGAATTTTAATTGCTTGTTTTGTATTTTATTGAGTTATTTGCTACACTCATTCTTTAATAAAACAGCAATCAAGGCATGTAAAGTGATAAAAAGAATGTTAGATGGAAAAAGAAACGGACTCACATTCACCCATGGACATCAGAGTTCAAGTGCAGTGCTTTGCTGTTACTTTTTAAGATGGTTAACTTCTTTTTACAAATGCATGGGAATTTTCAACCATCAAATGAGAAAGATCTTCCCAACCCTTTATACAATTTAATCTTTAGTTTTCACATTTTTATAACAACTGTGGTTAATATATTTATTCACTTATATGACTAGAAATGTTAAAATGTGAAATCTTAAAATGTTGCCAGTGGAGTTTTGGGTTTCATGTTGGTAATAGTGTGACCCTGAAACAAATGACTTCTGTTTCCATGGAAAATCAATGAAATAGCCTTAGATTTTCCACTGCGGTTTTGAAAAATGCACATATCTGACTGTGAGACACTTTAACATGTTTATGTACGCAAGGCCACTTTTAATGAGGCCAAAAGACAAATCCCATGTAGTAAACACTCATAATGGGGATGGAGGGGCTCCATTAAAAAGTCAACCTAAGATGGAGAACAGAAGCAGTTGGGGGTCTTTGAGGGCCAACTACAGCCACATGTAAACAGGAAGTGCACTGTTTACAGCACCTTTAACCTTTGCCCCGCCTGCCCCAACCTGCAAGGTTGCTATGACAACTGTCAAACACTGAAGAGATGAATGAGCCACTGGTATTGATAGGGGTGAGTGAGGGTTGGGAGGTGGTCCTAATAATAGGGAGGCAAGAGGAGCTAGGTTTTATTTGGACTGTACTAGCAGGTTTGAGCTTACTGATCGTCCTGTGATGCAAAGGTTGAGTACGCAAAATAATACGCACGTATAAATAATAAGGGATGAGGAATCAGCCGAGGATTTTTCACCATAGCCACCAGCCAAACTACTGGTATAGGAAGCATACTTTGCACACAATGCTGCAATGTAGCACATTTACAAAGACACACTTTAAATTGATTTCGATTTGAATTCATTCAGGCATGCGCAGTCACTACTCACCATGATCTCATCCTGAAGCAGCACACAAGCCACATATAGAAGAGGAGAGGCCACACACAAAGGGAAATCACACGAAAGCCGATACATGACCGGTGGAGAGATCAGAAGAGCAGAAGAAACAAAATAGTGAAAGAATCCACAAAGACGCTATCATTGAAAAATGCTTCAAGAGCTCCAAAGTAGGATGCAAGTCATGCAAAAGCAGAATCATGAATGTATCACCATGATGTGTGGTCACCCTATTTGCTTGTCGCGGGTTAACGCATATTTGTGTTTTGTTTCAAAACCTTTAAAAGAAGCGAGTATTTACATTTGTGTAAACAATATACTCAATAATCTAGTGCAAATTTTTACAAAAAGTTGTTAATTACCCTGTGCAGTATGAAAAGACAGTAGCACACTCACACCCCCAACATGTGGCATTATACTTTGCTAAATACCTGACCTGAGTTTGCCTAAACATAGAGTAAGGCTGAGGTAGTTACAGCATATGTACTGTATTAAATATAATGATGATAAAGCCATACAAACAATGTCTGTTTTCCACAAATTGCTGGGCATTAAAGACAAACCGACTTTGGTAAAGACCTGCTAAGTAGTACTGTACAATTTTGTGGTAATGTGCAGCCTCCAAAGTTTACATCTTGGGATTCAACTAAAATGTACAAGTATTGTACAAAAGGCTTCACTGCATTGTAAAGACGCAGCATGCATACGCTTACATATAAAAAGAACATGGTGAACATTATCACCTGATTTCCCGCAGCCTTCTTCTTGTTCATCTGGTTGATCCTCTGCTGGGCACTGCACGGAACACACAAGAACAAACATGGGGGCACGACAACAAAGAGGGGGCTTCTTGCTCGAAAGGAGAACTGCCTCACTTGGCGAAGCCAATGAAGTCCTCGTGGTTGGTGTTCATGTAGGACAACTCGATGTCAATCAGCAGGAGCACCTGAGAAACCAGGACAACATTTAGAGTCGCTCAACTTACCATCACAAAGTTAAAATAAATGCAGCACAATACAACTTTGGCAGAATATCAAATATATTTATGCAATATGATTGCTTATCAATTATGATAGGTTATAAATTTACAACATTAAATGTTTGGGCGCAACTAATTTAATAATACTTTCTCGATATTCTATCTGATGTTCGATATGTCTATTTTGTGACAAAATGGCCCTAAAACAGACGACTGATTGTTTTTGTCCTAAATTATTTGACCTAAACAAAAATAATGATACAAAATAGGAATCAGAATTAAATACATAAAGAAAATTGAATACGTGTACAATAAAATGAAATACATATTGGAATATAATCTAAAATAGAACAATAATGTGACTTAAAAAAATCAAATCAAATGGTAAAAATTAAAAATACAAAACGACAATATTCTTCCTCTTTTCCTTACCACAATATAAACACTAGAAAAATTTCATCTTAAGGTTTTCTTGTTAAATTGATAAATTAAGGTTCAATACATACACTACTAACCAGGAAACAGGATAATATAAATTCACAAGGTGTGGAGTAACACCTATAAGCGCACAGTACAACCAGTAAAAATCTCTCTCTCTCTCTCATAGAGAGAGAGAGAGAGAGAGAGAGAGAGAGAGAGAGATTCTTAAATCAGCCTATATATATATATATATATATATATATATATATATAGGCTGATTTAAGAAAGCAGAGTTTACAAGAGTTTACAAACACCTACACTGGACATTTCACCCTAAATTATGACCAACTGTGGATAATTCACACTGGACCTCAAGCAGCTTGGGTTCTGTTCTTCACCCGACTACCTCCAAACCCTTGGACCCTGATTCCCCAATGAAAGGCACACTTTACTTTTATGGAAAAAGAGGACCTTGGACCACTGGCCAGTCCTTCTTCTCCTTGGCCTATGTTAACTCAAGCTCAGAAATTACATGACCCGAGGAACTCGACAGTTGTAGCCCACCTCCCGGATGCGGCGGAATGTCGTGGTTTTTTTCAAGTTGTGACTCCCGCCACATTCCACTCTTTCTGGATCTCTGCTAGATTCCTGAACCTGATTTGAGAGCATCAATGATGGTTTTCTGGCTGTAGTCTTTCCCATATTGAACCAATGTGAGACAATTGAACCAAACTGGAGCAATTTAATCACACCTGGGGAAACCTCTGCGGGTGCTTTGAGTTTAGTAGATGATTGGTGTGTGACGCTCAGTTGAAAACATTGATGGCCTGCAAAATTTGGCTTGATTTCTTCAAAGTAGGCTAATTTTTTTCAATCCCTGATTTTGTGAGTTTTATGAGCTGAAAGCCCAAATGATGTAAAAATAAGCAAATAAATTTATAATCTATGAAGTTTAACTTTTTGAACTGAATTATTGAAATAAGTAAACTTTTCCAGGATATATATATATATATATATATATATATATATATATATATATATATATATATATATATATATATATTTTAAAGGGTCTGTACGGACTGTATACATTTGTGGTCTGGTTACAGTAAGTTAACTAAATGTCACAAACTTAGTTAATTATAACTTCCTGTTGTCATGTTACCTGGCCTTTAGTGCGGCTCTCTCGGTCTCTGATGTGCTGAGTGACGATTCTTTCCATCTCTTCTCTCAGCATCGGGTATTGGGCCAGCTGCAAGCACACAGCACAGTGGGTCGGATGCACGTGCCAGCACGCATGAAGCGCTACATTACTCCTCTCAATGAACCACAACACACAGTTCCACTGCCAGTGCGATAACAAAATGCACAAAGTTGTGTTCTGGGTTGAAAGAGAAAGGTTTATCACAGACTAAGTGCCAGTCGTGTCAAATTTTTAGGTGATTTTATGTGTTAAAAAAAAATTGAGAAATAGTGCAAAGTCTGTGATACTGCCACACAAATGCAAGATCAACAATGTTCCTGGCAGAGGATTTGTCTCTTTCCCAGCACACTGAGGGGCTTTTTCCATGAGCTCATTGCAAAGCCACAACGATGCACACACACACACACACACACACACACACACACACAGACTCACACACATGCCAGTGTAAGCCTCCATTGTGACACAGACACTTAATGAAAAGGGGAAAAAGATTCTTTTTTTTAATTACATGTTGCAATGATGCATCTTCAGAGAGACAAATGGGAATGATCAGTCCTCTTTTTTTTTTTACCTCCCAAGTCATGGCCTACTTTTTTTGCCATTCACAAAAGAACACACTCATAGTTAAATGAGATTTTATTAAAGTAATTAATGCACTGTAAGGAGATAGTTTTCAGTAACTAGAAAAAGGTTAGTTACTCATCTAAAAGAAATGACAAAGTTTGCAAACTGCAAACAGTAAATGAAAACCCAAGCAGGTCTGTTTTCCTGCTTTTGTCTATATTTTTTGTTTTCTTCATATATTCCTTAATTTCTGAGTGAATAATGTATACAGTATGTCTTACTAATTATATAAAGGCACATATAAGAAATGGATACAATTTCGTGCTGAGCTAATTTAGGACTTTGTTTTAGTAGGCCTTGGTACAGGTTTTAGACCAAATGAATGCCATTTTAGTAATTTGTAATTATGAAAAAAAGAGAGTTAACACAATGGATTTTAAATTAAAGACGTATATATATATATATATATAAAAGCAAGATGTCAGCTCACGAAGCGTTTACTTTACACATGCATATTTTTTAGTTAGGAAGTCAACTTGGAGAGTAAAAAGTGTTTTATGATTGTCAATTTTTCCTGCTAGAAATACAGCAAGACACATTGCAACATGCAGATAGGCAAAGTGCACTTAAACTGCACTGATTTTTTTTTTTTTACCACGTGCAAGGCTTCATGCAAAGGTGCAAAATGTACAACGCAAAAGGAGCAAAGAGGAGGGGACTGAGGGCAGGGATGATGAGGACGACTTTAAACTGACCCCTTTGTGGATTTTCCCAAGCACTGTATATCATAATACAGTCTATCTAAAAACAGTAAGTCTCTGTAAGTGGAAATCAAGATACTGTGACAGCGTGACAGAGAGGACAAATCCAAAGGAGGTCACGCTCTTATTTGGGCAAGGGGATGACAGGATGGAAGACAAATGAAAGCAGGTAGAAACAAACAAACAAAATATAGATGGTGGAAAGGCATTAGTTAGTCATTGAGTGGAACTACACAATCAGTCAAACCACATTAAGTTAACAAACAATACGGACAGAGACAGGGTGGGTCGAATGAAGAGATCTGTAGGCATGGTAAGGTCAAATATGAATTAAAAAGAGTTAACATGCAGATTAAGTTGAAATAAGGGTATTGAACTATTAAAAGAAGGCCAACAACTGCGCATAAAACAAACTGAAAGACAAAACAAGTGTGTATTAAATGGTCACATCGGTAAAGCCTTGAGTAAGGGGAGACCGATTACAGCTGGCAGTTAGGCGTAAATGTAATTAAGAATAGCAAAACTGCAAGGGGTCATCATACATTAAATGAGTGCACCAAACTTCATTAGCTGCCAGAGTTTCAAGCCATTGATTGGTTGATTTTTTATTTTTGGGTTACGAGACAGAATTCGGGATACAACTGAGCTTCAGATTGGCTGTAGCGAAATGGCGGCAGCTGATGCCACAACATCTGCGCTGCATCACCCTCCTCACTCACAATCCGAAATAGACGGAATGTCACATGACTAACGAGGAAGACGGAATGACTGACTTCCTGTGAATGCTTTGCTAATGACCATAACTAGCATTGTTCATTTGATTGTTTGAAGCCGAATTTGCTAAAAAAAAAATCTTCTCTCTGGTTGATGTCTTCAGATGAGATTAAATACACATACTGTATATAATTTATTCATACAAAAACGATATGATTCTTGTCAACATGAACAAACCCGAAACAGTCATGGGGGACTTTGAACTGGTACTTTTCTCCCTTCACCCGAGTGATGCGGAAGTGCTTCTACCTGATTTCTCGAATATGGAAGTAGTTTGCGTATATACCGAATTTGAGATACATATACCGTACATATGATACAGTACTGGAGTGAATTGAATCACAACCTCAGTAGCGGAACAAAGTAAACTCAAAAGTTAAAGTATCACGATTTTATTAATTAGAAATGGAAAATCAAATGCTAAAGGCTATGATTTTGACTGGCTAAGAGTTAAACTTGCTTAGTGTGTTTGCCATGAATGTCCAAATCCGCATTGTAAAACACACTTTTTAAGCGAAATTGAAGGTAGGTGGGCATACTCAATGAAGAAAAAAAAACAAAACATAAAAAATAAGAATTTTCACTGGTCATCAATCAGCCTCGCTAGTGTCTTAGCTTGTTCCTTCAAGGGGAAGTCCACTCATTCAAAATAACAATGTATTAGATAGGTCATGTCATTGGTACTGTGACTTCAAAATAAAGATTTTCATCAGATATAATTTATGGTTGTATTGAAGATATTTATATCGGCAATTTTGAATGTTCCCAGTCGCTGACATTTTGGGAGTCACATGACCTACGTGCGCGGATGTGACTTGTCATGACTCAACCTGAGGCTCGGTTACGTTCCAACACAGTTATGGCCATTGCTGATTTATCTTCATCCGATGAAGAAATAAGAAGAAGTATAGAAGGCCGCAAGCGAGCTCTCAGGGTGAGCCGCGAGTGAGCTCTGGCAGCCGGCCATGAGCGAGCATAGGTCATGTGACTTGCCAAAGTGTCAACGACCGGGAACATTCAAAATTGCCGATACAAATATCCTCAACACAACCTTAAATGATATCTGATGAAAATCTTTATTTTAAAGTTAGAATACCAATGACATGACCTATCTGATACATTATTTTCAACGAGTGGACTTCCCATTTAATGTAAAAAATGAAGGTAAGAATACAAAAAAAAACCATACAAAATTAGTATTCTACTTAAAATGAACTTAAGAATTTATAAACAGATTTAGGTCAAAGTTTAAACATTTCTTGACAACAAGAGAGATTTCAAACTTTTACAATTAGAACCCTATTTGGGGGGGGGGGTTTGGCTTGTGAAAAGGGTGTTTTAATTACTTGAACTGCACATGAACTTTTTTTTTTGCATTATTTATTCATTTTAGTAACTGTCCTTATTAATTTTAGTTGGATTTTTTTAGGCATCATTTTTGGTTAATAGACTACTATATCCTCATGTTTCAGTAATGACACATTTAAAATAATAATAAAAAATGTTTTAAAGTCAATAATTAGAGCAAATACGGTCATAGCCCAGCCATCGGTCTGCCCCTACCTGCACACTTTAGGAAGGTATAACAAAAAGCGTTTATTTTCTTTTCCTTTCTTTATTTTTTACCTTTTGGCTACACTTTTGTATGGTGAAGGTGAGCTCGCTCACAACCATGTCTATACACTTCAGTGTGGGCTCCTTCAGTTTTTGGATCTGCTTTTTCACTATTGTCTCAAAGGCCAGGTCAGGAGTGAACAGACCCGTCCTGTAGGAATAGGCAGGTAGCAGGGGAGACAACATTGAAATAAAAATAAATTAAAAAAGAGGTGGGAAATGACGTGGAGAAGCAAAAGAAAGAAGAACGAAGATAGAAGAAAGAGGATGGATTTGAGGCAACGTATTCTGAATGAAAAGGACAAGGAGAGATGAGCGGGAAGATAAAATAACACAGAAGGAAGAAAATGTGAGATATTTTTTTTTTTTGCTGCTCGGGACGAGACGGGAAAAAGAGTGAAACCGCAGATGTGCACACAACTTGTTCTTGACACCTCCCTTTTCCACAGGCTGGATCCCAAAAATAACAGAGCATCCCAGTAGAGCCAGGCTTCTGTCAAGGTGGACTTGGCATTTGGCCCACAAAAAATGTAAAAATTTTTTAAACGACCATCATGGCTCTTTTATGCTGCAGGTGCATGGCTGCGGTCTCACGCGCACACACACACACACACACACACACACACACATACACACACACACACACACACACACACACACACACACACCTACGCGCATAAGCCTGGAGGCTGAGGTCATCCAATATGGTTGCCAAGTAAAATCAGGAGTGGACATTTTGTCATCAACTGTGCCACAATATATAAAAATATAATGATCAGTTCTTATTTGCACATTGGTTTTGTTAACGTGGGAGCAATATGGTTGGGCTACAAATTAATTATGCTTTAATTGAATTTCATCTCCATGTACCAAAAGAACAAATTCAAATTCAACAGGATAACTCGAGGAAATAAACATTAACTGAAATGGTGAGCTGTCAGAGCATTCACCCTTTGTACAATGGCACATTACGTACTAAATAATAATCCTTCCATTTTCTGAGCCGCTTAAGCTCACAAGGGTTGCGGGAGTGTTGTGTGGAGTTTGCATGTTCTCCCTGTGCCTTTGGGTTTTTGCTCCGGGTGGTCCGGTTTCCTCCCACATTCCAAAAATATGGATGGGAGGTTAATTGCAGATCCTAAATTGCCCGAGGGTGTGAATTTGAGTGTGAGTGGTTGTTTGTTTGTGTGTGCCCTGCGATTGGATGGCAACCAAGTTCAAGGTGTACCCTGGCTGCTGCCTGATGGCAGCTGGGATCGACTCCAGCACTCCCGCGACCCTCGTGAGGATAAGTGGCTCAGAAAATGGATGACTTTGAGGTTCCACTGTAATAATAATACAAAAAAGTCCAGAGACATAATGAATTCACTCGTCTTTCCGTGGCAGCCATACATTCACAACAACTCAGCCTCCACACTTTTCTTTTTAAATCCCCATCAGCAGAACGGTCTAATACGGGACAGCCTGTCCAGCAAAATGCAACCCCAGAAGAAAAGGCAGGTGTATTGCAGCCCACCCCAGGCCCCTTGCTGTCCAAGAACAACCAAAGGAGGCTGGAGCAAGCCGCAAGGTCTCGGGAAAATATGGGGAGTGAGTGAGAGCGGCGGGTGTCTGCGGACGAGGGATTTGAAAACAAACAAAATGACAACTTGCTAGCCATTTTTTAATTCATTTGTTTTACCTTTTTGGTACACTGTCTAACCGTATTGACTAGCTCAGACATGACCATATCCACACATTTGGTGCAAGGCTCTTTTATCTTCCCAATCTGCCTTTTCACAATGGTCTCAAAGGCCATGTCCGGGGTGAAGAGACCAGTTCTGCTCATCAGAACCAGCCACGCAGACAAGAAAAAGTTGGATGAAAGAGAAAAGGTGTTAGTTCTGAGGAAAGTGCTCCTTCTCCTATTACTCAACAAAAGATAAACAACTATAAAGGACAAGGAATGACTCACTGCATTCTTCTCACGTACTGTAGACAAAATGTGATTACGCTTAGTGATGGTCAAGTTCAATATATTTTGTACACATGAAAGACAAACAAGACAAAAAGAGCACAGGTTCACGAATTGAACTCACACTCCCTGACAATGGATGGATGGCTTTTGTATTTATACACAGCAGTTTTTGCTCTAGGTTATTGTTCAAATAGCCAAGTGGGGCATGGCATATGACAATATTTTTTGATTGGCTAATAGAAGGGGTGGGAGGGGCGCATTGAGTTCACACAGGTAGGAACTGAAATGCTATGTTTACACTATGTTCCTGGCAGTAAGTAAGTAAAAGTGGATGGATGTGAGACAATACAAGGGAATGAGATGGGAAACCATGAAAGGCTGTATTTGCCCTTGATGCCTGGCCAGATTTTTTTCCTCTTAAATTTCCACAGCTGTCACAGTGTGGATGTGTATCCTAGCTGGCCATAGTAAAACGAGGAGAACCAAACAAAATGGGAACATATTTATATGTTTATATTCATGTGCATATCGGAGGCAGTCCAGAGTGGGAGGGGAAGCATATGTATTTCCCCGGCACCTCACTTTCATCCCGTAGAAAGTCTTGAGAGAATGTGAAAAGTCTGTCAGACGATCGGAAAGTGAGACATGTGAGGGACTCCATCAGAACATGATGTGGGCGGGGAGGAAACGTATGGACAATCGAGGTAGACTGCCGGTCCGAAATGTACAAAACCTTTCAACCTCCAGGAGTCAGCAGTCACTTCACCCTGTGGGCCTTCACAAATACAAGCTGCATCAAGATTTACAGTATGGTTCAAAACGGTACTTTGGAGAACTGAAGTGAACCACTTGATACCGTAGTAATATAGTCTATTTAATTGGTAAGTGCCTCTGCTAATTAGGTTTCTTATAAAGACGCCACTTAATCGCTACACCCTTAGTTAGCGGTTGGTTTCATGACGCTAGATTGATAAAACAGAGGTGACTGAGCTAAAAGTGTCGAGCAAAAGATGGAAGGAGATGGTGAGTGTGGTGCTCTATGACATAGAGGTGAATGGAAGGACGAACGTGCCTGATGCCATGGATGTTCTTGATGGCGTAGCTGATCTCTTTGCGGAGCTCCTTCTCGTCAAACTCCATCTGAGAAGGACGCCGCGCTGTGTCATCCTAGTTGGGATTTTTGACGTGGTCGCAAATTTTAAAAAATCTGACAAACCTTGACCAGCTCAAAGGGGAACCGTTCATGGAAGATGCGGTTGATCTTAGCACCGCCGGAGAGCTCGGCTGTGTCGATCTGGTCCCCGGAGCCCTCGATACACTTCTCAAAGTCAACAGAGAACTGCTGCACCATCCTGCATTCACACATTTCAGTCTTGTCAGAAAACTAGGATCAGACATTGCTGCTAATTTCCCAGTCAGAAGAAAATGTGGACTTAGAAATTATTCTGAAACAATGAACCAATCACCACACAAGAGAATAAAAATAGTAGAGCCCCAAAATAGTAGAGCCCCTCTATGCTCAAGCTTTATGTCATTCCATGTACCAGATTGCAAACAAACCAAATCAAAACATTATTCAAAAGTATATATTTTCTTTTTGCCGTACGAATCACAATAGGGCGGCACGGTGGTGCAAATCCTTAGCACATATGCCTCACAATCTAAGGACCGGGGTTCAAATATCAGCCCTGCCTGTGTGGAGTTTGCACATTCTCCCTGCATGGGTTTCCTCCGGGTATTCCGGTTTCCTCCCACAACCCCAAAACGTGCATGGTAAGTTAATTCAATCATCCATTTTGTACCACTTTTCCGGGTCGGGTCACGGGGGAAGTAGCTTCAGCAGTGATACCGAGACTTACCTTTCCCCAGCCACTTCTTCCAGCTCTTCCGAAGGGATCCCTAGGCGTTCCCAAGCCAGCCGAGAGACGTAGTCTCTCTAGCGTGTCCTGGGTCGTCCCCAGGGTGTCTTTCCGTTGTGACATGCCCGGAACACCTAACCAGGGAGGCGTCCGGGAGTCATCCGACTCAGATGCCCCAGCCACATCATCTGCCTCCTCTCAATGCGGAGGAGCAGCGGCTCGACACAGAGCCCCTCCAGGACGACCGAGCTTCTCACCCTATCTCTAAGGGGAGAGCCCGGACAACCTGCAGAGGAAACTCATTTCGGCCGCTTGCATCCAAGATCTTGTTCGTTCGGTCACGACCCACAGCTCGTGCCCATAGGTGAGGGTAGAAACGTAGATCGATTGGTAAATTGAGAGTTTTGTCTTTCAACTTAGCTCCCACTTTACCTCAACGGACCGATACAAAGTCCGAATCACTGCAGATGCTGCACCGATGCGTCTGTCAATCTCCCGCTCCATTCTTCCCTCGCTCGTGAACAACACCCCAAGATACTTGAACTCCTGCACTTGGGGCAAGATCCCATCCCTGACCCGGAGAGGGCACGCCACCCTTTTCTGAATGACTGGCTGCCTGGATGCATGGAGTCACAATGGACTGAATTGACTTGAATCGGAAGTGTGATTTGGGGTAAAATACTTACTGGAGTAGAGCTTTGGTCTTGCGGGATGGATCATCAGGCCTGAAGTTCTTGTACTCCTCCACCTCCTTTTCGATTGAAAGAAGCTGACTCTGCAGTTTGGCGCGCAGAGCCGGCAGCGTGTCCCGGATGTGGTTGGTGAGTTGCTGCACAGTTTAAAAGTCAGGATCAGAAGCCACCTTGAAATAGCATCAGGCCATCTGCTTCTTGACTGACCTGGTTCAGAATTTTCTGCAGGTATGCTGTGCCCATGCGGTCAGCCAGATGCCTGTAAGCAGGGTGAGAGAGAAAGAACTTCCTCTCGGCGCTCAGGGCAGCGGTGATGTCTTTCTTTCCATCAATGTCCTTTTGGCTACGGTTGACCACACCAATGTAGCCTGGACACAATAGAAAATAATTCTGTCGAGAATACTTTAGTCTGCTGAGGTGAAGGCCAGACGTTGTTTGAATTTATTTCTTATATGTTCAGGCTTTAAAAAATGTGTCCGTAAACTTTATTGTAACATGCGATGAAAGAATGTAAATCATGGATAACTGGTGTGTGTGTGTGTGTGGGGGGGGGGGGGGGGGTCCTTTCAATGTAAATAGAAAAGAAAAGACAACCATACACATGTGGACGTCTTTGTGTGGCTGCCAAATACTTGAAGGAAAAGAAAAGAGCAACAGCAGCCAGAGGTGAGTTCAGGTCAAGCAGATCCTATTTCACCTTTCCTTGATTTTCCTCCTGCATCTCTCTAATAAAAGTGGCTACATGCTTTGTTGCTTATGCAGCCTTGTAAACACAACTAGCTACACAGTGTGAAGGGGGTTGGAGGTTGAGGGGAAGGTGGGGGGGGGTAGACATAGAAATAACACAGGCTATGGAAAATATTAAATGTGTGGGTTCAAACCAAAGTGCAAGCGGAAAAGAAAAGTACAACCTCAGCATACTTCAAGACCACTGTTTTATTATGTTCCCGCTTTCATTTTTTCCTTTTTTAAAAATCAAATTTCTTTTTATTGCTGCTGCAGATGTTTAAAGATTTGTGTTGAACTGCTTTGCCACCACAAGAGGGAAACAGTGGATCATAGGTCTTGAAATCATCTACACGTGTGCATGTATGCTTGTATCTGTCTTTCTGTGTGTGTGATTATATACCTCTTCTGAGTGGAAGCAGCTTATTCTCCAGGATGTCCTTTGCATCTGTCCCCTCGTCCATGAGGTCAAGTTTGGTGATCACGCCGATGGTCCGCATACCTAGCCACACATACATATACTGTACTATATACATTATGATTTGAGAATCACTGAGGCTAATTGTTACAAAGTAACAGAGATCGTTACTGAAGAGGTTTTCTGCACAAATCCTGTAACAAACGAGTCGGGTCCAAATCTGAATCTAAAACATTTATACAAGTTTTCAATCAGGTACTTTTCTCTCTGAGTTCTGCCTCAGGTCTAGAGATGGGTCACTAAAACAATGAGTAATCGATATGTATCATTAAAAAGAGCTGCTTGCTTTTATAGTTTTTTTGTTACCTCAGTTGCTATAACATAGGCTTAAAATAACGACTCCAAGAGTGTGTTAATTCAATTAAATTAAAATAATGCCCCACGGTAGCCTAGTCCCGGTCACCATGTTAACCTTACATTTCTGAGGTTCATGCCTCACAATCATAGTCACCTCTGAGAGGCTCCAGGGCAACTGTGAAACTTATTCATCCATATGTTGTCTGTAACGCTTATCCTCACTAGGTTCGCGGGTGTGCTGGTGTTAACCCTCTACTGGTCGCCAGCCAATCGCAGGGTACAGACAAACAAACAATGACTCACACTCACATGCACACCTTCCAGCAATTTAGGATCTTCAATTAACCTCCCATACATATTTTCGGAATGTGGGAGGAAACCACAGATGACTGTTGAGAAAAAAACCAATATTCCAGACAACATCTCCAGACTATCATGATCTCTGTGGCGGAAGGAGCGAAAGCAAAACCGAGGATGTTGATCGCGCTTGGCTGCCACGATAATAAAACAACCTCACAAACCACCACTACCAAGCATCTTACTGACCAATGCGAGAGCCATCATCGACAAAATGGATGCTTTGGAGTTGCAACTCGCCACAAAAAGCTTTGTCTGGCACTGCAGAACAGTTTTCATCGCGGGGTTGTAGCTACATCCACGAATACCAGATGCTGCAGTGTCGCTACCAGGTCGCAGGCTAAACCGGCCTGACAGAACCAAGTCTCTGGTAAGAGCAGAGGAGGAGTCCTTGTGTTTCTGTGTACAACGACTGGTGTGACAGCAGGATCTTCCACACTCAGTGCTTTCCTGATTTCAAGTTTCTTGCAGTCTCGTGCAGACCTTTTTATCTAGAGAGGGGACCAACAGTAGTGATTGTGATAGGTGTTTATATTGTGCCCAATGGCAATGTTAGCACAGCACTTCGCTGTCTCCTCATGACTGTAAACAAACAGCAGCTCGGCCACCACAACAGAGTATTTGTTGTTGCTGGTAACATCAATCAATCGTGTTTAAAGACTGTTCTTCAAAATTCATTCAGTATGTGAATTGTCCCACCAAAGGAGCTAAAACTCTGGATCACGTCTTCTTCAACATTAAATATGCATTCAGGGTCACACACCCCCCTCCCCCATCTTGCTGGATCCAACTATGTTTGCACGTCCCTCACCCCACATACATCCCGCTACTAATGCAAACAAGGCCACAAAAACAATTACAACACGGGCTGAGAATGCTTTCTCTTAGCTGTAGGACCGTTTTTCACTCACTGGAAATTATTTGAACACCAGAACCTTGAGGAATACACAGACACTGTTCTTTCCTCTATCTAAAACTGCATAGACACTGTAAATGTCAATAGACGATACCGGGTTTATCCCAATCGAAAACCCTGGATTACCTGGAAGACTCAGGTACTCTTGAGATGCTGTAACGCCACCTTCAGGTGAGGAGACAAGGCACACTACAGTGCTCCCAAAGCTGACTAGAAGAGATGCATTAAAGAGGCCAAGGCGGCCTACAAAAGGAACAATAAGGGGTACTTCACAGAAAATAACCCGAGAAAGTTATAAGAGGAGTACAACACATCACAAACTACAACAATAATAGCCGTGTCTGACAAAATGGATGCCTCGCTGGCAGAGGAACTAAACTGTTTCTTTGCGTTTCTTCTTTGAGACTGAAGCTCAGTCTCACCACATCCACCCCCGTCAGCAGCAACCTGATGCTTCAGGAACACGAAGTGAGACATGTGCTCAAGACTGTAAACACCAGGAGGGCTGCCGGCTCTGATGGAGAGCCTGGGAAGGTATTGAAAGTCTGTGCAAATCAAATGACTCGTGTTTTCCCCAAAATATTCAACTGTTCCCTGAAACAAACAATTAAATCCCTGAAATTGGCAACAATTATGCCGTTTCCCAAAAAGCTAGCCAGGAAACCATCGCAATAGCTTTTCACATTGCACTGAGCCACCTGGAAAACTAAGGAAATTATGTGAGGATGCTCTTCATAGACTTTAGCTTAGCCTTTGATACCATCATCCAAGGTATTTTGGTTGACAAACTCTCTGTCCTTGGACTATCTCCTTCCATTTGCTGTTGAATTAAGGACTTTCTCACAAACAGTCCACAATCTGGCAGATTTAGCCAATACCTCTCTTCCCTAATCATCCTCAGCACCGGCTTCCCCTCAAGGTTGTGTACGGAGTCTAAAATTGTCTGTAAACACATGACAGTAGGCCAACCCTCATTAAGTTTGCTCATGATACCACTGTGGTCTTGCTCATCTCAGATGAGTCTGCCTACAGAGATGGGGTTGAAAAACAAAGTGTCAAACTCAAGTCAAAGTGGTGTTTGGTAAATAACAGCACATAAATACCACAAAGACAAAGTAAATCAACCTGGACTTCTGGAAATGCGGCATGGACCTTGTCCCACTATTCATCAATGGGAAGTGTGTGGAGAGGGTTTACGCTTTCAAATTTCTGGGAGTCCACATCACAGACAACCTCACCTGGACTGTTCATACCATGGCAATGGTAAAAAAGACCGAACAGTTACTCCACTGCCTGAGAATACTCAGGAAGCAAAGCAAAGCAGAGCTCTCGCTACCTCAGCACAGCTACTAACATTGCTAAGGACTCTTCCCAACCTGGTCACCACCTGTTTATCCTATTGCCCTCTGGCAGATGTTCACAGGACGGGTCCATCTGGGAGGTCGCAGCGCCCTAGGGGCCTGGCAGACATCCAATGTATAGTGTGAATGTGCAATAGTTTTTCTTTTTTTTCCTTCCCTTTCTGTACTTTTTTTTGCGTTTGCAGCATTTTGGTTTTACAGTTCTTTTTGTTTTTGTTTGTTTTCCTTTTGAATTGTTTTGTGTGCTGTTTGTTTTTTGTTTTGTTTTGTGTCATTCCTACATTTGCAGCATATGTTTGGTTCACTGAAGACTCTAAATTTTCCATACACTGTAGGTGTGACCCAGAGTCTTAATAGCAGCCCAGGGCGTCCACAATTTGCTGGGCACAGGCAAAAGTAAAATCAACGAATAATCGATGCCCATTGTGTTTTCATGGGGGAAAATCCCCAAATAAATATCAATGTTGTTCTTTTTTTTAAACTGTTAATAAGTGGACAAATGAATAGGTCCAACCCCCCCAAAACAGAAATGTGTGTGTGAATAATACCCATAATACTTTTCTTTGCATAGTTTAAATATGGGGATCCCAAACCACAAATATGCAGGTATCCACTGTACTCTGCCTCTCACTAAAATCACCTGGAATAGGCTCCATTTACCCACAAACATAATGAGGACAAATTAATTGATGCAAGCAGATGCATGTGTGTGTGGGCGTGCACTCACCCTGAGGGTCAACCTCTTTGGCAATCTTTAAAGCATCCGAGTTGGCCAGATCCGAGTTGGCTGGCGAAACAGCAAGCATCAGGCAGTTGTCCTTGGTGACAAACTGCAGCAGCATGTCCCGAATCTGAGTCTCGATGTCAGCTGGCTGGTCACCCACAGGTACTTTGGTCATGCCAGGGAGGTCCACCAGCGTCAGGTTTAGCACTGCCGGAAAATAATACGACATTATTTCAACAAATTATTCCATTAGTATGCAGAAATTCTTGTAGACAATTGAGGACCCCACCATGAGGTGAGTACACTCTCAGATTGATAGGAACAGGCGAGATGCCCTTGTTGGCACCCGTCATGCGGTCAGTCTCAGCCTCAATCTCCTGACGGACCTCATCAAAGTCTGTAAACTTCTTTCCCTTACAGTGGAGGAACTCAGCATACTCTGAAAGACACAAAAAGGAACAAGTGAAAAGAATAACAATTACATCCCATTTGATTTATTATTCCAATTTTAGTACAATAGGATAATTTAGACAACAAGTCTGTCTAGGCCTGAAAATGTTACTGTGACTTACTACTAACAAATTATACAGTGAAGAAAATAAGTATGTGAACACCGTGTTATATTGCAAGTTCTCCCACTTAGAAATCATGGAGGGGTCTGAAATTTTCATCGTAGGTGCATGTCCTCTGTGAGAGAGATTATCTAAAAAGAAAAATCCAGAAATCACAACATATGATTTTTTAACAATTTTTTTTTACACGAACGGACGATACAGAGGAGTCATGGGAGAATGTTTTGTGGTCAGATGAGACCAAAATGGAACCTTTGGTCGTAATTCCACTAACCGTGTTTAGAGGAAGACGAATGATGAGTTCCATCCCAAGAGCACCATCCCTACTGTGAAGCATGGGACAGGATGACTGTACTGTATTAGGGAGAGAATGACCGCTGCCATGTATTGTGAGATTTTGGGGAACAAGCTCTTTCCCTCAGTCAGAGCATTGAAGATGGGTCATGGGTGGGGTTTTCAACATGACAATGAGCGGTAGCGCACAGCCAGGAAAACCAAGGAGTGTATCCGTAAAAAGCATATAAAGGTTCTGGCATGGCCTAACCAGTCTCCAGACCTAAACCTAATAGAACATCTTTGGAGGGAGCTGAAGCTCCATGTTTCTCAGCGACAGCCCAGAAACCTGTCTGATCGAGAGAAGATCTTTGTGGAGGAGTGGGCTAAAATCCCTCCTGCAGTATGTGCAAACCAGGTGAACAACTCCAGGAAACGTTTGACTTCTGTAATTGCAAACAAAGGCTACTGTACCACATATTAACATTGGTTTTCTCATGTGTTCAAATACTTATTTGTAGCTGTATCACACACATAAATCATTAAATAATTATACATCGTGATTTCTTGATTTTTCACTCTCACAGTGGACATGCACCCATGATGAACATTTCAGACCCCTCCATGATTTCTAAGTGGGAGTACTTACAATAGAGCAGGGTGTTCAAATTCTCATTTTCTTTACTGTATTTATCTTGGCACGTAACTGTAATAGGGATGAGTGTGATGAATCCATTTATAAATCATCTATGCTCATATTGTGTGTGTGTGTGTGTGTGTGTGCTTGCGTCTTGAAATAATGGGTTATGACAACCAGTAGAGGGGCATCATTATTTCAGGTTCTGCGAGTTAACTCCCTACGTAGGCTGCAGCACCAAAACAAAAACAGGATGAGAGTTTATGTCCTGCTGTAACTATCAAGTTAATTTTCAGTATTACAATACTGTAAAAATCCACAACACCAACTGGTGGAAGATGTTTATGGTTCCCCGGCTGCCAGTCACTCAACAGCCAAAACAAATCGTAAATGGAGGTATATTCTCACCTGTGGGTGCGTTCATCAGCTGCAGAACCAAAGGACGACGGGTCACGATACCAGAACCACGTGGAAGGAAATCCCTAGAATAAAAACATGTGACATCTTGAGCTAACATTTGAAAGTGGTTATTTTTTTATACATTTTCACTCGAGTTAATCTTGAAAAATATTCAAAATGTCAACAACACATTAATTTTGTTGCTATGAATGAACCTGAATGCAGATTGCGATCATTAAATTCGCTGCAGTAATTAGATGTCGTGGTGGCAAAAAGCTTGTAAGTGTGTCTCCAGTGGTGCTGGTAAATTTGATATTAGTGCCAACATGTCTTTATGTGCTGCAGTCTTCCTGCAGGGTTTCATCCATTATGTAACATCAACACAAACTCGGTGTGTGAGCTGACACGAAAATTCAAATTCAGCGATGTGCAGCATCTTCACGTGTGTTGGATTTCCTTTCCTACAAACATAAATATACTGATCGTATTGGGGCTCATGAATTGTGCAGGTGTTTCTAATGTTGTGGCCAGGGTGTGCATACTGGCTACAGATGTGACTGTTCCAGGAGCCATGAAGTAAACACATTTAAGTACATTTTGTTAGTACTCCTCCCTGTTGGAAGGGTTTTAGAGATCACAGATGGCCTTCCTTGTCACTCCTTCGCGTTCTCTCCCTTGAACGATAGTAAAACTTTGTACACCTTGTTTCTTCTTCTTCTTCTTCTTCAAAAAAGAAGGTTTCTGGCCACTTATTGAAATCCTCAAGGACGTAATGCAGTGCAAGTTGGGATAGCATAAAAGTCAAATCACTGCGCACTGTAAGTCATTGCCAAAAGTGAGCAGAGGAAGAGCTAAGGTATTAAAGCCCTCCTATAGACAATTAACTGAGCAAGCATTTAACAATCATAACCTACATGAAAGTGTATCCTTTGTGTTTCATGGATCTATCAGACTTAAGTGCTATAATGCCAACCAGCAAAAGAACCAACCATGCACTTTTTATAGCACTTGTCCTCAATTTAGGGTTGTGAGTGACTTGCAGTGTAATGTACCAGCCAGGTCTAAGAAAGAGGAGGCAAACACCATTGAAAGAGTCAATCGAAAGGGCACGTAGACACAACAACCAGTCAAATTAACATTCACAATTTAGGACTTTCAATGTACCTAAAACGTATGTGAGGAAGCCAAAGTATCTGTAGAAGGTCCACGTGAGCACAGGAGAGCTCCACATAGGAATGCTTTATCTGTAATTTTGGTGCCAAACTTCAAAAGTGTAACACCGATGAGCAAACCACTAGATTACCACTACCAAAAATTCAAACATCAACATCAGAAATAATTATTTCTAAAAAAAACTTATAAGGTGCAGTATAGTAAGTAACCCAATTTTCAATGAAACTTCTCTTCATTCTGTGGCACTATTCCACACCTTTCCTACTAGGAATAATGGAAATGGAAAAAAAATGTTTTAGGGTCAAAGTTGTGGCCCTCCTTAAACTTGTAATTAACTGTAAACATTAGCCAATCTATTAACCAACCTCGTTAAAAAAAAAAAAAACATAAAAACCTTACTTTCATGACAAAGCTGATGTTATATCGTGTCATTAAAGTCATTCTTAAATCGATAAGAAGTCAAAGATGTTAAAAACAAAAAAACACAATGTTAATCATGACTTAAGTGACAGAGAAGCCATATAAGTTAAAACGTGTATCATCTTATTTCACATATCTTCCTGTATATATTCTCTTATCTTCTCATTGCACTATTCCGTAAGACCTCCACAAAGCCAAAGAAAAAGATGCAATTAAGCCTTCGATAGTTGCCTAATTCCATCATCATCAGGGGTTCCACTCTTTGACAAACACTATTCGGTTTGATGCAGTGTCATTTTACACCACAACAACCGTAGTGATACACATTGTTGAATTAGTGCCTTTTCTGACACAGTCAATCACAACTGAAAATTGTTGTTCCCCCAATGGGCAGAATTTCATTTTTGATTAGATAAAATATTGCACAGGTGTACCCCAGTGCTGTGTAGCATTTATGTGCCTTGTGCATCACAAGCACAGCAAAGCATCTGAAGTCCTACATGTGGAGCCAATGAAAAGACAGCATGCTCTGCAATGGATGCACAGATTAACGCTGAGCCAATGTGGTAAAATAGAGAGCGAGATTAGCGTTAATCCTCTGTAGCTCTCCACCTCTGTCCCACGCTCTGCATACTCTCTTCTTACCTTTTTATATTCTACCATTTAAGACAGCCACACATATATGAAAATGTTGATACAAGAGCTTTATTCGGTCATCTATCTACCAATGAAGAGCCTGAGTTTTTAAATTAAATGCACTCTATCCTTCTCTACAGTATATCATTGTCTGCCGATATATTTTTTTTTGAGCAGAACAAAACGAGTGAAGAATGAGCGAAGCTGCTCCAATTTGTCACAATGCCTCAGGCCGTCACTGGCTATGTTACATAATATGTAAACGCTAAGGCTACGGCCCATCGATGTAATCTCCACAAGGGGGGATGGAATAGTTATGGTGCCCAAAGTCATTAATGTGAGTTACTAAGTGAGATAAATAATGGGATACGGAAGTCATGAAACAGACTCGATTGGCTTCGTCCATTGTTTAAATTGTCTGCTGTTTGGGATCTTTGTCATCCAGAGGACATTTATAAGGGATTCAATTTTTTAAAATGGGCCATTTGTGTTACATCATGGACCGACCGTTGCTAAATAATTAGAGCCAATGCAAGAGATTAAAAATAAGTACACTTCCATTGATCAGTATCAATGAAATACCTGTAAACTGGTTGGAGTATACACTTGTTTCCAATATGTTGGTAAATTTGAGGCGGCAATGGTGCACCTGTAAAGCGTTGGCCTCACAGTTCTGAGGACCTGGGTTCCATCCAGGTGTGACAGTCTGAGCGCTGGCCCGTGCTGAAAAGTCTCCTTGTGATGAATGCGCATGTGTTCCGAACAGAGAACTCTGGGGACGTAGCAAACGCTTACTGGGAAATCCCCTGGTCTCATAGTTCCCCTTCTTTTTCAAAGAGGGAGCTAACATATGTTATAACCTAACCTAACCTTAAAACAAAAATTAATAAAAAGATATACACATATATGTACGTTTGCTGTGTTCGTCTTTCTGAGACATAAACATGAACACTCGGCGACAAATTATCAAATTGCACATGTTGAAGCATGGATGGGGGATGTCTCAGACTGGCCGGAAGTTTACAAAATATACGCGCATGAGCATTAATCACAAGGAGACTTTTCAGCACCGGAAGCGCTCAGACCGTCACACCGGCCCAGCCTGTGTGGAGTTTGCATGTACGCCACGTGCCTGCGTTGGTTTTCTCCGGGCTCTCTGGTTACCTCCCACATCCCAAAAACATGCAACATTAATTGGACCCTCTAAATTGCCCCTAGGTGTGATTCTGAGTGCGGCTGTTAGTCTCTATGTGACCTGCGGTTGGCTGCAACCAGTTCACCGTGCACCCCGCCTCCTCCACGTTGACAATTGGGATAGGCACCAGCACTCCCGCGATCCTTGTGAGGATAAGCGGCAAAGAAAATGGATGGACAGATAGTTAATTTGAATACATAATACCAGTACTTTCAAGAAAAACAATGCAGTTTTAAATAAGGAAGGGGACATTCTGACTACATATTTCTTGATATAGGGAAAATGTAAAACAATTGTTAAAACAATTGTTTTACATTTTACATTTGAACCTTAATTTCTAAAAGACAACGAAAACAAACATTCCCATTTTTCTTTGTTTTGCCTTCTTATTATGACAAAACATTCATTGTTAGGCAATAAATAACAGTTTCTTCAGATCACGAAGCACAAACTACTACTGCATTTGCAAAACATCAATCAAGAATGTTTGATTAATCAACCACTCAATTGTTACGCCCATTTAAAACCACTGAAAACTACAATCACAATAATAAAGAATTTGTTAAATTAAAACCCTCTGACATCTGTCATCCATCAAACCGAGCATTATTATTTTTATAAAAGCAGACATTTATGATCCAACTCTTGGATTGGTTATGGATAAAGTTGAGGTACATATATCCAATATTTTATATCATCCATGAATACAATTGTCTCGCTCCTATCATGTGCATTATCCCCACACGCTTCCCTCATCGATTGTGCTGACTGGAAGCTGCAGTGTGGAGGCCGAGGCCTTTTTTCCGGACTGGATCGAAAATAAAACAAACAAACGGAGTGTCCCATTACTGCTAAAATGCCTCACAATGTGGTTCTAACTAAGAAGAATAAAAAGGCTTTGTGATAAAACATTGAGGCAGCAACCGTGTTTTAAACTGATAACATAAATCTACTGTACCACCAATGAGCGAGCGGGGAGGAGGGGTGGTGTGTCAAGCTGGAAGGATGAAAGGACACACAATGTCACTAACTGCACTTTAGGACGCACACACTGCAGAGCAAAAATGCTTGTGTTGGCCTTGTAGGCTCAATGCAGGGTTGAAATTTTTGCATGCTCGTGTCATAGTGCTTCACATTTTTCTTTTTCAAGTCTCCGCATGATCGTAGCTCCCTCGGGTAAAGGCGCTGTAATTAGGCAGAAGCTGTTACCATGACAACAGAGGAGAGCGAGAGTGCTGCACAATGATGAGACGCACACAACAATCATACCGTACGGTCAAGTCCAGGAGTGATTTTTGTGTGTGTGTCTTTTATACGCCAGCACAATGGGTTTGAAATAGAACAATCAGAATGTGACTGAAATTTGTATCTTTATCCATCTATTGTCTTCATGACAGTCACGTCTAAGATGGAGCCTATTCAAGCTGACTTCGGGCATGAGGCTTGGTCCACCCTGGACTGGACACAAGTCAATTGCAGGGCACGTAGCAGTCTAGTCTATACAATATAGGACCTTTAATTAACCTAAAATCCATGTTTGGGGAATGTGGGAGGAAGCTGATGTACCCACACAAATTTGAAAGTCTACACTTCAATCAAACCTGAGATATATGCCAAGTATTTTAGAATTTAACTTTCCATCTGTTTTTTCATTTTTTTTTTTGCACACCATTTACAATAAACAGAACTTTCCACAAGGTAGCATTATGACATGTAAACAGTTTCGCCGATTGTACCTGCTAAATTGAGGATCAGCGCTTGTGGCCACGTGTTTGTTCACAGTGGTAATCTGCTCCCAAACAAATGCGCAGTGAGGCAACATAGAGGTCACGTTTGTGCCTAATGAGATATTAAATCTTGCTATAAATCAATTAAAATATCAACTCTGCTCCAGGGGGTGGATTTACGTCTGTTAAATTGGATTAATTTTGAATAGCGTGCCGCTGCAGTGGCTTCAAAAAAAAAAAAAAAAAAAAAAAAAAAACAATGCACACACAGCCTGACCTTGCTTTCAGCAGGGAACAGAGTCACTTCTGCGCGTTAGATACACCATACATGTACACATGACCTTAAATTAAGGTTCTGTTGCTGTTGTTGCCTGAGTGCTGCTGGTTAAGCTTCAGTCATAAGTAGACCAGATGGAGGGGCTGAGCCAGAATGGCTCAAAGCTCAGGTGGACTCTCTCTTCCTCTTTGTTTTCCTCTCTTCATTCCATTCTCTGGCTACAAGGTCATCATACAGCATATCATATCAACATTAGCTACTCTGCAAATGTTTTGCATCATTTTTATCAATTTGAAACAAACCTGGACGCAGAATTGAGGCGTACAAGTCCACTTAGTCAGAATTAAAATGCCATGAAGAGAACAAAATGGTAGCCTTAAAGGCACAAAATTTGCATTTAAACTGCGAATTGTGAGTGACTGTGACCAGATGGAACGGTCTGGTTTGTAATATACAGTCCATGGACTGTCGGTGGCCCACCAGAGGTCTGGAGACAGTTTAGACGGCGTCTATAAGGCTCTAATTTTGTGTGAAGGCGCCATGCAGCAGGTAACAGATTACGTTTACAAATTACATAAAAATAAATACAATAAAATCCACTTAATATATGGACAGGTAATGAGTTTGTTAAATGGTGCAGTATTATAAATGGAGGAGGGAGGAGGAAGAGGAGGATGAGGGGGATGGGGACAGTGTACGGTGCGTTAAATGGAATAAATGCTTTAAATCTACTTACTTGCCCACGAAGTTCTCCAGCACCGAGCTTTTCCCCGCACTCTGTCCGCCCACCACGGCGATTTGAGGCAGATCCAGGTTGGCATTCTGACCGATGGCGGAGAAGGCATCCTGCATGCGGTTCACCAGGGGGATCAGATCCTCCATGCCCCGGTTCCCCATCGTGGCCGAGAGGACGGTCCTCGACGGATGTATTTAGCAACGGTTTAATTCTACTCTGAGGTTCGACCGAGCCCCGCGCTGCGTTCACGTCCCTGGTGCGCTTGGATCGCCGCAGCCACACCGAGCACCGCAAGTGGGTGGGAGGTGAGGATGAGGATGAGCTCTCCTTGTGTTTCCCCAGGAAAACTCACTGCATGCAGTTCTCAACACTCGCCGCTTGGTGTACACACCGCCCCGCTACAGCTTTTGAACGTGACGAATGACTGTAGCAATGACTCCACCTCACGTGTCGAATGGCTTGATTGCATCAACAGCTCACTTTTGTTGACAAAAAATAGAGTATGTTTGGATTTTAAACACAGGGTGGGCTATAAATAGCTGCGTACTTTGATATTTTAAAAATTTACAGGTACTGTGTAAACCTCACCTTGTCTTACCTTCGCCGCGTATCCTCACAAGGGTTGCGGGACTGTTGGAGCCTATTCCAGCTACCTTTGGTCAGGAGGTACACCCTGAACTGGTTGCCAGCCAATCACAGGGCCCGCAGAAACAAACACCCAGTCACAGTGACAATCACACTTAAGGGCAATTAGGACTCCAATAAATGTACCGTGTAAACCATCCATCCATTTTCTTGGACGCTTATCCTCACAAGTGTCGCAGGGCGTGCTGGAGCCTATCCCAGCTGTCAACGGGTAGGAGGCGGGGTGCACCCTGAACTGGTTGCCAGCCAATCGCAGGGCACATAGAGACAAACAGCCACACTCACAATCACACCTAGGGGCAATTTAGAGTGCCCAATTAATGTTGTATGTTTTTGGGATATGGGAGTGCCCGGAGAAAACTTATGCAGGCATGGGAGAACATGCAAAATCCACATAGGCGGGGCCGGGATCGAGCCCGGGTCCTCAGAACAGTGAGGCCAACGCTTCACCAGCTGATGCGCCGTTCCGCCGCACTGTGTAATATAGTAAATCAAATCATTCAAGATCAAAGTGGATTCTAAAGCAATAGTTGCAAGGAAGGAAGGAAGGAAGGAAGGAAGGAAGGAAGGAAAATAGGCTGGGGGAAAAGCAGAATTAAGGGGAAGGAAGTGAAAAGAGGTAATAAAAGACAGCAAGAAATTAGGAACATAAGGAAAGTGGTTTCAAGTTGTTGTTTTTTAAGAAAAGAAAGGATTGAAGTAAGTACAGTGCCAGTCTCAAGCCTGCAAGGGGAAGACGGTTGAGCGTATATTCAGCAACTCAACCCCATAATAAAACCGACAGCACCTCAAAAGCCAACAATCAATTTGGATCCTATAGGAGAGAATGCTTTTCCAGCTAGAGTTTATGGCACCACGTAAAGAAAGTCAGTCTCTGGAGCTTACCTGGGCGATAATTGTAATATATACCAGGACCACTACACTTATAGATTGGAATAGAGGAAATATGTTTGAAGTTAAACACATTTACATTGATATAA
Organism: Syngnathoides biaculeatus; assembly: GCF_019802595.1. Taxonomy (NCBI): domain Eukaryota; kingdom Metazoa; phylum Chordata; class Actinopteri; order Syngnathiformes; family Syngnathidae; genus Syngnathoides; species Syngnathoides biaculeatus. The sequence goes on along the minus strand of NC_084656.1, from coordinate 8,176,810 downwards.
AGTAGTATAAATTGACTATTTTAGACAGTGACACACTGGACAGGAGTTGAACCAATGATGTTTTGCTCCAACAAGTATGATGACAATGAAGAAAAGGAGGATTTTCATCAGAACCTCTATGCAACTTTCCAGAAATTACCACCATAAAAAAATATTGCCTATCTATTGAAAGCAGTCCATCAACCAAAGAAGAAATACAGAGGAGAGCTATCGCATAGTTGAAGGCAGGTAACTCTGCCAGACCAGATGGTATTCGAAGCTGAGGTTCAAAAGGCAAATATCCCAGTCAGCGTGGAATTGTTGTACCTCCCAGAAGACTTAAGAGGAGGGTGACCTTCAATACATGCAGGGACTCCAGCAGGATGACACAGCTCTTTATTCGGGAGAAAGTTTTCAAATGTCATCTGCATCAACGGAATGAAAGATGTTGCAGACACACAACTATGTGATAAAGGCAAGATCTACAAAGGCCAAATAAAAACACATCAGTACAGAACAGTTACTTGAAGTGAACGCTGCATTATACATTACTTTTGTTGACTATATCAAGGCTTTTCATAGCATTGATAGAATTTTATGAGATACAATCACAAATATATTGTTGTGCCAAGTTGTTAATGGACAACAGCTGACTGTTGCCTATTTCCCAAAAGGGATGTAAAAATACTGAAGGAAGGAAGGTGGTCTTGAAGAAAAGCAAAAAAATAATAATAAAAAAAGCAGGACTGTGGTGGAATGAATGGGCATAGAAAGAACGGCATGAGGAAAATAAGAAGGAAGGAAGAAGGTGAGAAGGAATGGGTTAAGGAAATATTATGGGAGGGAGGGAAGAAAGGAAGGAAGGAAGGAAATGTAACCAAAGTAAGTAAAGCTGAAAAGTAGCTCTCAGCAGAAGACGGATGGAAGTAATGGTTTAAGAATTAAAAAAAAAAAAAAAAAAACAAGGCAGGAGGTCAGGGAGGAATTTTTTTTAATGCAGTAAAATAAACATTTTGAAAATACTGTACCTAATTTTTGCCCACTCTTGTCTAACATCTAATAATAATAACCTGCAAGTTGCAATGACTATAGATACAGATCTGTCCATGGTACTGAAATTTTATCTGCCATGGGCATGACTACTTTGTAATACTGTATTATAATTTGAAAACAAACATATTATGTCAGTGCAGATAGCATCTTATATAGTTCATTACAGACAGGGAGCTGGCCGCGTGAAAAGACCTCATGAGGACCAATTGGAAAAATACGGTATGTCCCAAATGTAGAGGAAGCAGGAAATTCCAGTTTTGGAGGCGATCGCTAGAGGGTACTAAAGTTTCGTCATCGCGGAGCCGGAGAAGATCATTGTAGTTCAGTGGGTAGCAATCCATTTGAGGACGCATTTACAGTGCGATTGTCTCTTAAAGAAATAATTAACAATCACCGTCGTCTTGCTTCTCTTTTGAGAGGTAAGTGGCGACAACGAATGGTATTGGTCTGACATAAAGTAGCAAAAGCGTGTATTTAGCCCATTTTATGCAAGGCTAAGCTAACTGAGCGGTGTCGAACGTTAGCTTGTCTTTTGGCGGCGCTATTCTAATTCGTTCCCTCCATTGTCGCCATTTCAGGCCATTTTTTAAGGGATCGTATGACTCTTTCTGTACCAGTCATTTCGTTACATCGACTAATTCAGCAAAGGAAAGTCAATCCAAGTTAGCTCTTTGTTTTAGCTCGCTAGTTAACATTAGCAAGTTGTCATCGCGACCTATGAAAGCGACCTGTTGTGTCCTCGAGGTGGCCGTCATTGAAAGTTGCCCAGTTGGCATTTAGCTTCTTTTCCCTTTCAGAAACTCTGACAAGCACAACTTTTGAGCTAAAAGGAGGACAACGAGAGCTCCCAATGTTCAACCCGCACACCCACCAACAGCAGCAGCACCAGCAGCAGCAGTTCCACCAGCACCTGCGGCAGTTACAACAACTTTTCCACCAGCAGCCCCCGCCGCCACCGCCGCCTCCACCGCCGCCACAGTCCGCTCCAGCTCGCCATGTCGCCCATCACCGTCATCAGGCACCACGGTGAGCCCTTCTAACGAGAACGCGGGGCTTTGCGTGAGGCCTTCGGGTAAACTGACCAAGCAGCTCTTGCATTTCCATTTGTAGTACATTGCACTTTATACTATTGTATTGCATTGTTCAGTTCTCTTAATATTCATTTCAGAATATGTTACGGATAAACTGTTTATACTAAAAGAAAAACGTCACAGAATTGCGAGAAGTCAAAACATTCAGAGATAAATGTGTAATCTGTGGCAGAAAGAGTAGTAATTTATAGTCACTTTACGACATAAAATAGCATGGGAATAATGTTCAAACCCTGCCTTAAAACATTATTGGCATTCAACAGAAGACTTGAGCCCTTGTTATCTAGTCTTTTTTAACGTTACAATTAAACATTTACAAAACCAAATCAAACTTGTCTTAAGATTTGTCTTTTTTTCCCCCATTTATGTCCAACATTTTGTTTCCACTGTTTTTTTTAAGTGTTCCATGACTAAAACTTAGCTGATTTGAAGTATTTTGAGTGTTTAATAATCCTACAATAAAAAGTTTTGAAAAAGTCCTGATCTAAAGGAAGTTATAATTTTGTGAGTGTTCCATATTCAAATAAAGAAAAAAAGCTTTTTATTATATGTATTGAAAGCATACAATCATGGAAATAATGTTGAAATATTATGAGAATAAGTTAGAAAAGTTGTAATTAGTGAGTGTAATCATACCAAATGCAATACAAAACATCATGGTAAGAAATAGTAACTACTCAGAATTTGATGAGTAACTTATGTAAACATTTTGAAGTTGTAGTTTCACTTGAATAGATAGAAATGTTATGAGGATGATATAAGGACTGTTGAGTTTTTTTTTTTAATATATTTTTTTTCATTTTTCTTTCCAATCCCAATATTCATGTATATGTATGCGAATCTAATAATCTGTTGCCATTTAACATTTAGCCTGAATGAAACTCATCCTATTTCCCTGTCTTTGATTTTCTCGTTGTTGCCAGACCCATCTCTGTGCCTCCACATACAACACCGACTCCACCCAGAATGGTCAACCTATGCCAGGCAACCCAAACCTCCATTATTAGCCCCAATCCGATGCTGCAGGGAGCCTTAATGATGCAGCAGATGCAAGGTGAAGCTTTAAAAAAAAAAAAAAAAAAAATGCTGAGTCAGGTCTGTAAATATTGAGACACTGACATAATTCTCATCTGTTTTGCTTGAAACACTAGCACAGTGGATTTGAACTGAAATGAAAAAAATATCCTTTAACTGCAGACTCAGTTAGAATTTGAAGTAGTTGCATCCAAATTAGGTGAACAATAAAGGAATCACAACAGTTTGTACTTAACCATTTAAGGCACCAAATGCAATGGGACAAATAAAGAACCATAAATGAAACATTCACTTTTTAGTGCTAGGTTGCAGAACTTTTGCACTCAATTACAATTTGACATTTGGGATGCAGACATAGCATGCTGGATTTCATCTGTCCGTCTGATATGTTTAGTTTTTTGGTCTGATAATTGCTTGCCTCTCTGATAGTGACTTTGAATAGTGATAGTGATCTAAAATTCTGAGTTTAAAGCAAAAAAAACATGCAAATGTAAATAGCACACTTGAAACCATTAGTATTGGTCCTTAAAGAAGTGGGAGGGACAAACTGGGTACGGAAAGTATTCAGAGGCTCTTTGTTTTACTGTGCCATTTTCTAAAATCGTTTACGTTCATTTTTTTCCCTCTTTGTCCACACACCACTATACTGACAGGGGAAAAAAATGATTGTTGAAATTTTAGCAGATTAAAAAAGAAAACTATTTAATGAGTGAAAAATTTTAGGGCATCTGAATTCTTATGTACCCACTGTATACAAACTTTTAAATCTGACACACTTCACGATGTCTGAATGTTAATAGCATCAAATTTAAGATGGAAGTCTCCATTTGAACCACGTTTCATTTCAAATCCATTTTGGTAGTATTTAGAGCCAAACAGATGAGAATTGTGTTAATATCCCCAAATTTATGGACCTGAGTGTATACATGCATTTTATGTCTCATGTTCTGTTTCCTTAGGTAACATGCGGGGCTTTGGAATGGGCGGACAACAGTTCCGTCAGTTCTTCGCGGCTACAAACAGGTCTCTGCTGGGTCCGGTTCCAATTGGCATGGCAATGAAGTCCCCCCTCATGGGTTTCCCCCCTCCTGCTCGCCCCTTCCACCCTCACCCTCGCTTCTACAACAATGCCTCCCTTACCACCAGCGCGGCCGCCACAAGCACGGCCACCACCTCCTCTGTTACCGCCACCAGCACGGTAATAACAGCAGCAACATTAAAAATATTTATCAATGCTGAAATACAAGTGTCTGAACAATCTCTGTGTAGGATGCCGTTGTTCCCCAGTCGGACAAGAAAAGTGACAGCGAGGTGATGGCGGATGGGCCTACAGCTGACATTCCAGCAGCTAGCAAGGCCAGCACAACTGAAACAGGTTGATGTGTAAATTCAGGAAGTGCTTGTTTTGGAAAAAACATGTTGATCATAAATTGCCAGTGTTGTGCATTAACAACAATCACGATGATAATAATTATTAAATGGTTACTGCTCCCTTTGAACAGAGTATTCTTTCAAAGGCAAAGGCTTGGACAGTTCTTTCAGTCGGTGTCTATATATGCTTGGCTGTAATCCACAGATGGTGTGGTGGAATGGGTTGATGGATCTGCACAGAGTTTTGAGGAACAGCTTGAAGAACCTGCAGTGAAGAGGCAGAGGATGGAAGGGTGTGGCAAAGATTTGAATTGCAACATCTTACAATTTTGACCCAGAGACTGCTCATAAACATTTTGACACTACCCCTTATAATCAGTTTTTTTTTTTTGTAATCACAGAATGGGGAGATGAAGTTAACTGTCAATTTTCCATCTTCGCAAGTAGTTTGAGAGTCGTAACTTGGGGGTGGGGCGGGGGACTTGTGCCTAAAGGAAAACCACAATGTCAAAATTTAACAACAGATCTAAACAATTAGCATATTACTAAAAAAAAAAACTAAATTTTACAAGAATAATTTCATGTTATATCAAAATAAATTGTAATTTCACAAGATTCTTTCCATTCTTCATATTACAATAAAGTCATAATTCTCTGAAAAAAGTCAGTTTAATGAGAAAAGTCAAGCACATACAATTTTGGGAGCATAAAATTCACGTCATTGGAAAAAAAAAAAATCATAGATTAAAAAATGTAAACATTGCCACTACTATTGTCACACTCTACAAGGTGCTGTCACTTGAAAGGACACAGTTGCAGCAAAATTGATTAATTTTACATGCTCTGTTTAAAAGCTGTGTTCTATGTATCATTTCTTCAATATAGCAGTTTTTTCCCCTTCATTTATGCTCTACCAGGTCTGAGGAGCCTAAAGAGGATGCTGTTGTCAACACTGCAAATTCAGATGGTGAAGATCTTGTTTCAGAATGTAAAATAGAAGGCACCCAGCTTGATGGTGAGTTAAACATGACCATTCACTGGAACGATGTTAACTAATTGAAGTACCTTTTTAAAGTCACTTTTATTTGTGGACTGAGTTGCAATATTCCATCTTTATGGTCCTAGATTGCCTTCTAGAGGACAGAGGCCTGACACCGGGTTCAGAACCTGTTGAGGGAATGGAGGAGTGCCATGCCTCCATCGTGGGTGATGATGAGCCATCAGACAAACCGGAAGCGGAGGGGGGTGGTGCAGAGGGTGTCAACAAGTTTTATTGCTACCTCTGCACCATTACCTGCCACAGTCAGGAAGTAGGTCATACATCAGTTCATCTTCAATCAGCTGTTAGGCTTTCTTGAACTCTCGCTTTGTGTCTGTGTGGTTTTGTTTTTGTTTTTTTTTTTTTTCTCCAAGAACTTTCGGAGTCATATGAACAGCGTTTCCCACCAGCAGAGGATGATGGAGATTCAGCATATGAGCAACGCTTGCCTGGTCACACTCCTGCCACGACTGCACGAGACTCTACAGGGGACCAGTAAAGATGGGTATGTTTAGGTCATGTGCACTATATTGCAAAAAGTATTCTATCACCTGGCTTGATTCAGATATGAATTTATGTGACATTCCGTTCATTATCTGTTTGGTTTAATATGACATCGATCCACCCTCTGCAAATCTTACATCTTAAAACTTTTCTGGAAAGGCTTTCCACAAGGTTTGGGAGTGTATTTATGGTACTCTGACCATTTTTTCCAGAAGCGCATTTGTGTGGTTTACAGGCTGATTTTGGATGAGGCCTGGCTCTCAGTCTCTGTTCTCATTCATCCAGAAGTGTTCTATAGGGTAGGCCAGTCAAGTTCATCCACATAAAACTCTCAACATCCTTGTCGATGACCCTTGATTTCTGCAGTTCTGCAGAGTCATGTTGGACCAAAAAGTGGCCATCACCAAACTGGACTCAGAAAGTTGTAAATGTCCAAAATGTTATCCCCTGAGCTCCACTGAAAAGTACTCTGAATGCTTCATCTTGGCAAGCGATTTTGGACAGTCAAACAGTTTGGGGATTACCCCTTCCTGTTCCATAATGTATGTACACCAGTCCACAAATCAAGATCCAGAGACATTGGTTAAAGACTATAGTATCGATCAACTTAACTGGGCTGAACAAACTCCTCCCATCAACCTGGTAGAACACCTTTGGGTTGTTTTAGTGTGGACAGTGAGCCAGACTTTCTTGTCCAACATGAGTGTATGACCTCATATATAGAATGGGCAAAAATTGCCTTCAACTCACTCTTAAACCTTGTTGAAAAACGTCCCACAAGAGTTGAAGCTGTTTTAGCTGCAAAGGGTAGAACAGAATCATAAACTGCATAGATTTAGAATGGTAATCAATTAATATAATATGTAATTCAAGGCAGATGAGCAAATACTTTTTGAAATATAATGTACGTCTATGGAGTCTTCCATTCTCTAATTATGGTTTTGGGGTTTTTTTTTTTCCCTAAAAGAGAGAAAAAAGCTGACATGCAGGGTTGGTGTGCCACCTGTTGTGTTCACTACTCCAGCAGTTTCTCAGACCATCGGCGCACAGAGGAGCACAAAGTAAGTTTTATTGTTGCTTTTCAAAATGAACCTAGGAAAGGCCTTGCAAAAAACAGTAGGCAGCGTTAAAATTTAGCAACCCTGTACTGGCCTTGTGGAATTCTCTTAGGTGCTGTGCAAACTCTGGTGTGGCTCTCTTAGTACCTCAGAATCCGGAAAATGTGTGGGTGGAGACTAACATGCAATTCTGTACAATTATTACAGACCAGTGAAATGGGGTAAAAGTATTTTTTGACAGGCAGTGTGAACGGGGGGCAAAGGGATAAGGAATAAGTCCTACTGCAAATAATAAATAAAGGCAGTTGATGCCTCCCCACTATTGCTGGGCGGTAAGCTATATCGAAAAGCTCAATCGATATTTTATTATTGCTCAATATGGTAAACAGGAATCATGGATTTTATTAATATTTTGCTAGTTCGCAAGATTTCTTCACCCCATGGAGTTTCGTATAAACAAGATGGAAGACATCCTAGCATCTAACGAGCAAGAAATAGTCTCAAAAAGGGGATGCAATGCCCATCATTTGGAAACAACCATAGCCTGTGTAACGTAAAATGGGACTTTCTTTGGGAAATACTGTTTGGCATCTCTGGAGCCGATTTCATCCCAAAAAACACCTGGTAGGACACATTTTTTCTTTATTTCCATCTTCTTCCTTATTTGTCAGCCAGAGAAGTTTTTCATCGGCTACATTCTGTGCTATGTCACAATACATGGAGTCATGACTTAGGAGTACTCAGCGTCAGCCACACACAAAAAGATTTTCATTTTTTTATATATTTATATATCTTATATAAGTTTACTATTTAAGATTGTTGGCCTCGACCTGTTTCATATCCTTCTATTAGGACCAATTCACACTAACTACACCTCAGACCACAGGATAATCTGAGAGTCAACCCTAACCCCCTTTGGTTAGGAAAAGGAAAAGTTATGACAAAAACAGCCCAGTAGTATTTGTGTGTAAAGGGCCTTAGCTGAACCAAAATGTTTCTTTGGGCCTTACAAAACCGCACAAAAGTATGGCGGTGATACTCAACAGTATTTCTATTACCTTTGTTGGCCAATGACACATTTTAACCAAGAGAAGCATTTACAGGACAGTTTTGTATACTATATAGATTTCTGTCTGTTATTAGAGAATCAGTGATTAATAGCTATGCCATAGACTACTTTTGCAGTGCTGAAACTGGCAATAGTTGAATTTACAAAGGCAAGTTATTACATTATTTAGGAAGCATGTTCGTTGGAGCTTAATTCTAACCTCTGCTTGTTATTTTAAAACACCGCAACACATTGTTTTCCATATTGTCCAATTTACACAGAAAATTCTCAACTTTTAAAATTCGATCAATGTGCCCTCGCCTCATTCATGAAAAAAAATTCAAATGGTAATTTACTAAATACGGCAAACAAATATATGTACCTGTAAAGAGTTTCCTGTCCTCCTGTCTTCAGATTGCAAGCAGAGCAGCTGTGTCGTCCTGCGGCATTTGTAAGAAAAATTTCCGGAGCTCGAAGCTATTCGTAGCACACTTACAGTCCCAGGAGCACCGACAGAGATTAGAGAAGGTATCCGAGGGCATTCCCTAAATAAGAGTCAGACAATGGTTGGGTGATTAATCAATGAAATCGTTGAATCATTTTTTGGGGTCACCATCCATCCAAACATCCACCAATCCATTTTTCTTCCGCTTATCTGAGGTCAGGTCGCAGGGGAGTAGCTTTAGCAGGGACTTCCCTTTCCCCAGCCACTTCATCCAGGTCTTCCCGGGGAATCCCAAGGTGTTCCCAGCATGTCCTGGGTCATCCCCGGAACACCTCACCAGCAAGGAATCAAGGAGGGATCCCAAGCAGGTACCCCAGTCACCTCATCTGGCTCCTCTCATTGCGGAGGAGCAGCGGCTCTACTCTGAGCCCCTTCCAGATAACTATCTTAGGGAGAGCCCGGACACCCTGCAGAGGAAACTCAATTCGTTCTCTTGTAACTGGGATTTTCTGATTTCTGTCACAACCCAGATCTTGTTACCATTAGTGAATGTAGGCACTTAGATCAACCAACCAACCTTTCGGCTTTCGTCTTACTTCACCGAGACGGACCGCCGATACAAAGTTCACATGACTGCAGCTGCTGCACAGATCCGCTTGTCGACCTCGTGTTCCATTCTTCCCTCACTCATGAAGAAGACTCCAAGATACTTAAGCTCTTCCACTTAGGGCAAGACCTCATCCTCAATCCGATAAGGGCACTCAACTGTTTTCTGACTCAGGGCCATGTTCTCAGATTTGGAAGTAATAATTCTCAGTCCCGTCCCCTTCACACTCTGCTGCGAACCGCTCCATTGAGGGTTGGAGATCATGGCTAGATGAACCGAACAGAACCAGACCTTCTGCAAAAAGCAAAGATTCCCAAACTGAGGCCACAAAATTGGACCCCCTCTACACCTCAGCTGCACCGAGAAATTCTGTCCAAAAAAGAGCAGAATTGGTGACAAAGGACGCATTGGCTGAGTCCAACCCTCACCAGAAACGAGTCGGACTAACAGCAATGTGGACCAGACTGCCAGTGATCATACGGGACAGAACAGCCCGTATCAGGGGGTTTGGCAACCCATACTCCAGAAGCATCCCCCACAGTCCGAGTCGAATGCGTTCTATAGTTTTGTTACTTACTAATCCCAATGGTAATATTTTACTTTTATTGTTAAATTGTCAAACATTTCATTTTTTTTTCAAATGCAGTAAGTGTAACCCTTTTAAAAGGACCCCTTTTGCCGAGTTTAGAATAATTTCATATAATAATATTGTTATAATTATAAAAATGGCTTTTATTTTGAGCCCTTATCGCTCAACCTTAGGTCAAAACCCCTTCATGTCTGTCATTGACCACTGATGTGCGTGTTGACAGGAGAGCTCTGTCACTTCATCCAAGTTGCTGGACAAAGACGGTTTTGACTTGGAGGAAGAGAAGGATGAGGAGCGCGACCTGGATGAAGAATACTGCCCTGAGACCCAGGTACTGTTTTGTCGCTTTTCATGGTCAGTTTTTTTAAGAAAACCAAATGTAAACACGCCATTGACTTTCTATGGCAGGATGGATACAACTCAAGTCGAGAGGTTACTCTGAAAGACATGGCGAGTGATGCGCATTATGACCCTGACACCATCTACGGTAAGGCACGAGTCATTTCAGCATGCAATTTGATCTTGTGACAAAATGGCATGACAAATAAAAAGTCAGACTGTGGATGGCTCAAATTTTTCTTAATTGCAATATTACCCACTCCTGCGAAACCCAGTGTTTTTATTAGGCTGTTATATTAAGAGCGCCAAAGTTTTCCTAGATGCACATCGAGAATCGAGCATTCAGGAGCTTCCACGGGCTATCTAATATTGAAAGATCAGCAATCTGTCCTTGACCAAAGTCCTATAGCTCCTCCATGTTGATATATGCAAATTTCATCCCAGTATAAACATCACGCATTATGTGGACATGAACTTTGATGGTAATAATTCACACACAAAGAGGAATGATAGGTGACACCTGTTATTTGTAGTTGACGTCTTCATAAAATGGTATCATCAAGGAACGATCGTTTCTTCTGAAAAGTGTCTTTTCCCTCCTGCTCCCTTGCTCCTTTATCAATCTTCTCGTTTTCTCGTTGTAATTTCTGGTGGGAGGTACTAGCATGTAAAAATTGGAGCAGGAGCCCAGGAAGTTCTAAATAAATGAAATTGGCCCTATGAGCAGTGACCCCTTGGACAAAGTGCAAAATATGTCTTTGACTTTATGGTTTTTATTTTTCTTTCCACAGATTCCAGCTTCTTTGTGCCGGTGGCCGGTTTCATTTGCCGACTCTGCAACAAGTTCTACCATTTTGACTCGTCTGCATTACACACTCACTGCAAATCCCTGAAGCACTTTGACAACCTCAAGGTAAGATAGCAGTCATTTAATTTTTATCCCATTTAGTTCACGAGATCACACTCTTTAATGGGTCGTGACAATGTACGCAGATGGATATTTTCTCAACGACTTGTAATAAATTGATAATTTAGCAGGCTATAATCAGCCACCAAATAGCCAAGAACACTTTAAAAGGAACATTTTGAGGAAAATTATTGATTTGTATGTATTGTCTGCTCCGCTAAAGCTAAAAATTATATGCTTGCTTGTTCTGTCGTCCTCAGAGACATAAAGAATCGCTTGGCAAAAACACCAACAGCGACAAGAACAGGTATTTAACGGGAACTACCACAGATTCTCCAGAAGGTGATCGCACCTCCTCTAACGCAGAATCGGTATCAAAACTCAGCAGTACAGAAAACCAGCGCCAGGACAGTGCAGAGGAGCCCGGCACTTGTCAAGCGTCAAAAGCTCCAGCAAAGGTTCCTGCCGTCATCACTGATCTGCCTGCCTCCACTGACAACACCAAGCGAGAAGAAGACAATGAAAATGCTTTGCCGAAGCCAAACACCAGGCGCAGGTCCGGTAGGGCAGCAAGCAGGCGCTGAAGGACGGGTGATGGCCGGACTTGACACCCCCTCAAAAAACCATCTCTCCATTTCATCTTAAATGTGACGGTGGAGGACGTCCCCGAAAAATGATGGGATTAACAAATTGAGAAAGTGAGAAAAATTGCATTGTGGATTCAAATGGCAAAAATTAAAACATCCTCTATATTTTTTTTACATTTATTTGTGAGAAAGGGTTACTTAAATTGCTAATTCACTTGTGATAACTAAAGGACAATTTTTAGTACTTTTGAAAACTCAAATGTCAACTTCCCCAAAAGCTGTACAATTCAGATTTCAACCATAATGTTCTGGAAAAACAAAACTTAAGTGTTCAAACCCGAAACGCTCAAGATTTAGGCACAGTGAATTTATGAAAATAATTTATTCCACAAGTGTTGTTTTTTTGTGGATTACCCCCCCCCCCCCCCCCCCGTGATACTACCAAAAATCTAGAAATGGCTGCAGTTGGCAAAGCTTCAGATGGCTCAATACAAAGGAACAATTGATCATCAACTGCATGATTAATCCTACAATCTGAATCAAGCAAAAAAGTGTAAAAAAAAAAAAGACTAACTCATGAGCAACCATTTTTGAGTTCTCACCAATGCCTGTAAGATACCACTGGGGTACACTGAACCGTTTTGTTTCCCCTCCATTGTGTCTGTCAGGCGAGTAGTTTTATGTTATATGTTTATATTTTTATTGCATATTAGGAAAGTTAAAGCATTTTACTGTTAAAGGTTTTCTTAGGGCTAAATTTTGAGAATCATTCATTCCTGTTCCATAATTTTCTCTTGGGAAAATTGTTAAATGAATACAACTTGAAATAAATGCCCCCCAATTGTGTTCCATTTTGGAGGTTCCACTTTTTATTTTTAAAGAATAAAAACCTTTTCTTAAAAAAAAAAAAAAAAAATGAGGGCGTTCTTTGGGTCAGTTGGGCAACAGACATTGCAGCAAAGACCTTGCAACCAACCTCTCGCAAATAAAGACAACTGTAATGTTTACTGTACAGCTTTATTTGAAAGCTTGTCCATCATGGCCTGTTTATGCTGCTCACAAGACTGCTCTTATGTCATCGTGTGTTTTAAATCATGTCGGACCATCAGTGTTTGCTTCTGGCATTTTGGTGTCATGTTCTGTTTTTTTTTTTTAAAGTGAAGTTTTGATATCTGATGAAAGAGTAGAGGCTTGACACATCTTCTAAAACTAAACGCTTAATTTTTGCTTCATTTTTTGGACCATTCTATTATAAGAGGTTCACTAATTCATCACTCCTTTTTTCTTAACTGTTCCAGGAACATTTCATCCTCAGTTGTAGTTATTTAGAGCCAAAGTCTTGCTCATATGTAGCAAAGCTTGACATCACCATTGGTGACCAGGCACATGATTAGCACAAGCTTCCACCACCCCTCACTGTTTTTGTTTGTAGGATTCTATATATTGGAGCTCTGAATGATGTGATTTCAAAACAAATCTTTGTTTCTTATGACTATTTTTTATTCAGTGACAGATGAAACTGAAATCAAGATGTTTTCTAAACTGCTGGAAGTAATGTATTTTCTTGGTCATTTTAATTTATATTAAAATGTCTCTATTCCCAACACTGGTGTAAACTTTTTTTCCCTTTACTACACAGCACGAACAGAGAAAATGAACATTACAGCATGATTTTGCCATATGCATTACAGGCAAGGAATCACATTTAGGGGAGTATTAAGAACCAGAGATTTCATCTACATGTAAAATGATCTTGCTTAAGGAATGATTCTTCACATTGTAAATGGTGTCACTGTTCAGTTGCGAGCCTCCCTCGTGTCTTCATCGTGGTCCTCCTGAAAGCCTGGCAAAGAGGAGCGATCGTCCCCGACCCGGCGGTCCTCTACCTGGGCTCTGAACTCCTGCCGGGCTTGCCGATTGGACTCAAGGAGTTCGTGCATTTTGCTGTTGAGCGCGTCATTTCGCTCCTCCAAGGTGTCCAGGTACGAGTTGATTTGGTCCAGCATGGAGTTAACGGCTGCAAACTCTGCAAAAACAATATTGCATAACATTAGCTATTCATGAGTGGTGGGCACAGTTTTTTCATGAAATTGATTTTTTTGCATGACCAAATTTATGAAATATGACCAACATACCAAACCCACGTGACATGAAATGAGTTGTTTGCTATTGTATTTCACAGTCTAAAGTAATTATACAACTAGTTCATTTTAACAATGGATGGGCAAATGTGCTGTTTAAAAAAAGTAGGTCAATTGGACATTCGATTAAATTTGACAAAATTTTTTTCATTACAATATTTACATTAGTGCATGGATAAGAAAGTTGACCATATTCCCCTCTCTCTTTCCATTATATTCTCCCCTTGCTGTGAGAGAAAGCAATATTTCTGTTAGTGGATGGGGGTTGCCAGTTGGATGAGACAAATACTTATTAACATTATTATATAGTAAATATGTGAAGAAGAATCACCTGTGAGCACGCACATGACATCGTTAGCTCAGGTCTTTGCTAGTGTAGATAAACTTGAGAAATTCAAATGACCTGATTTCAGGCCTCTCAGCAGATGAAAACGTCTATAACTCGGGAACGTGGGAATTATTTTGATGTATACACCCCGAACTGGTTGCCAGCCAATCGGAGGCCACAAACAACAGTCGCACTCACAATCACACCTTAGTGCAATTTTGAGTCTCCAATGAATGCATGTTTTTGGGATGTGGGAGGAAATCGGAGTTCCCGGAGAAAAACCCACACAGGAACGGGAAGAACATGCAAGCCCCACACAGGCTGGGCTGGGATTTGAACCCCAGTCCTCGGAACTGTGGCCAATGCTCAAACCGGTTCCACCAAATCATCATTTTTACGGATCTAATTTTACGTCACTTTACGTGACTTATAAGGGAGGGAAAAATTGGAAATGTTTGCATTACCTTCGTCATTAAATTCGTCTCCGTCCTCGATGAGGCCATCGTCAATGTTCATGTCAGGATCTCCATTTGGTCCGGACATTGTAATAATACTGCCGTTATCTTAGTTTACAATGGACGTAGACGCCGAAGGACCAATCATAATACAAAAACTCAGAAACACACAAATTAAAGTGCTGGGCAGTAGTTAAGATAAACTCTTTTATCTCTCGATGAGACCTAACTACATACAGTCTTGTACTGTACTGTATTATTTGCGGAACGAGCGGGATTATGGGAAGATTATGGGCGGGATTTACTTTGCCCGCAAAGATTGTACAATACGAAGAAGCATAACTCCACACATGAAAGACAACGAAATTGGTCACCACAGTAACTTTAATTCTATGTATATTAAAAAAATATAGTTGCTTTGTGCTGTAATAGTTTGTTTACTTTATGTGGAATGATCGCTGCTTTCGTAGTGCTTTTGAAAAAATAAACAAAAAAGTATCTCTGAAATTTACCATCTTTGGTATTAATCACCTGACTGAAGATGCGAAAAGGATCTGAGGTTCGTTTATTTATTTATTTTTTATTATAAACGTTGACAAGGACGAAGTGCTCACACTCATGTTTATAAGTAAAAAATAGCGATCACCTCGGAATGAAATATGAATTTATTTTCATTTTTTTGTAAAGGCTCGCGCCGTGTTCTTTCGAGTACATAGTGTACATAAAATAACAGGTCGTATCATCCCCATACTTTTTTTAAATAAAAAAAAAGATTAATCAACGAGATGTTTCTCTAAATTGACCATATTCGTTGCCTGAATGTAAATGCAATTACTCAATGTCGCTCTTTTATTACGTCGGATGCGACGCGGCGAAACACGTGTAGCTTGATCTCCTTTTACAGACTTACCCCCTCCAAATCAAATTATCCGATTTATTGCAGTTTTTGATTCTTTTCCACCCATGGATGACATACCTGCGGACGTGAAGGCTTTCCTACTCACCCACCCTTTTTTCGAGTTGACTGATAACAAAAAGGTTAGCAAGTAGGACACACCGAAAAGATGAATGTGAAGCTAGCACACCACAAGTGTACCTGTCGTCACAGCCGACGATTGAATGCGTGGATTTAAAATGAACTGTCAGTTTATTAACCTTAAAAATGTTTCAGGTAAAGTGCACACTCAACGGCCATGAACTCCCGTTCAAACTAGAGGAGCTGCAGAACTTCACTAAAGCGAAAACGTATCAGAAACTGAGCTCCCAAGCTGAGTTTAACTACAGCCAGTATGAACCGCACATTGTGCCAAGCTCAAAACAACCGTAAGACACCACAACATACTGATGGTTAGCATGGAAATGACACAAGTACTTAGTCAAGATAATCTGAAAATACTGTGCATGTTGTTTTGTGCTGTTTATGCAGTAATCAGCTCTTCTGTAAGTTGACTCTCAGACACCTCAACAGGCAGCCGCACCATGTACTGAAACATGTCAACGGGAAGCGCTTCAAGAAGGCCCTCATCAAATGTGAGCTGGGGGTATACCATTCCACTGGTTTCTATTCACATGTGGTTTCCACTTCTTATGTGTGTTTTTTTTTTTTTTTTTTTTAATGAGTTATGCTGAACGTTTTACGAACTCCTCTCAGCGGGTTATACTTGAAATGCCTTGAAAAAGTATGCATACCTCTTTGAACTTATTCACATTTGTGACCTTAAAGATCACAAGCTTTAGTCTATTGTATGATTTGATGTGATAGACAAAGTATCACATAATGTGATTTAGGATGAAAATTACTGACGGCGTTTAACATTTTAAGCAAATATAAAGCTGGAAAGGGTGATGTGGATTTCTATCCAGTACGCTGTTCTCCGAAACCCCTAAAGGCAATCTAGTGCAATCAAAACGTGGAAGAAGTTGAATTTAGGTTTTTGGATTTCTTTTATTCAAGCAAAATATTTTATTCCAGTGAAGATGAATCTCTTACCTTGCTTTCATTGTCAGGGCACTGAAGCAATGATGCTCAGAGGCAGCTGGCATCAGTTCCTGCAACAAGGCAACTGTTGAATGAACTGATCAAGCCTGCTCGGGTGAGAGGCCAAACATCCTTTAAGACAAACAGATCAAGCCAGTTGCGATTGATTCACTGCGCTCAAAAATCCCCCCAAAAAACTTTAAAAGAGGAAGACAAGATAAACGTTGTGATAGACTAAGGCCCCTGAGAAATCCCAAAACCTTTTAAAAGAGGAAGACGAAAACATTCTAGAGCGAAGTGTTTTTTGGGGGGCGGGGCCTGAATGGAGAGCATTATTTTAAAGAGTGTGAGTCCAGGTACAGTGTTCATGCAGGGTGCAGGGTTTATGTTTCTTACACCCCTGCGTATAATCAAAATCTGCGAATAATGGATGCAGTACTCATTTACCTATGTATATGTGCCATATTTTGGAATCATAAGATGAACTCAAAAGTCTTAGCGTCTCCAAAATGGACAGCATGCTTTAGAGACTGATTACACTGTTATTATGTATGCTAGCACATGTTTTAGTGTGTACATAAGATACTATTTGATGGTACTCACAAGGTAAGGATAAACAATTGATTTAGTGCATCTGTAAACAGAAGAAGCTTACATTGCTCATTACAGGTGAGGTACACGGTGTCACATTGAAACTAAAATGATCACACTTATAGCAAGCGCAATAGCATAACTTGCAAATAATAAAACAAAAGAATGACTGAAGAAATAATTGACAAAAAAACATGTATTTTAAACACTATTTACATCCTGCTAGCATGCTTTGAGTGGCGAATATGGTATCTTACGTACATGCCAAAACACGTGCTAGCATACATGCTAACAATGTAACCAGTGTGTTTAAGTGTACTCTTTGCGGACAAGTCGCACAACATTTGCACATGTTGGAACTCAGTGTGGACATAACGTGCACCTTGTAAGGAGCGGTGTATAATGTGCCTCATTTGTTTAGAAGACCGCTGATTGTGAATATACGGTAAAGCAAAATCTGCAAATATGTGGGGCAACACACTTCTTTACTGTTAAAAACAATTATTTTGGTTTAAATTCATCCGGTTGTATATTTAATTTAGACAGTGACAACACCTGCATTGTTTATAAATGTATACATAAAAATACCAGTATTGCAGTAAAAAAAAAAAAGCAAGGGTTCCACCAACAAGCCTCTTTTAGGTTGAGCTTTTCACTGACATCTTGTAATATTCAATGTCTTAAAGTGTTGGAACAGGAGGTATTTATTTTCTGAGAACTGTAGTGTGAAGGTGGCACACCATTTTATATTATCCTCCTAAAAGTTGTCATTTGACTTTCACAAGTGCGTCAGTCATTTAAGTGTCGCCCTCCAGTGGATGTAATGTGGAACAACAGTTACTTTTATTGACCGTATGATGTAGTATTCCGCCTGAAATGACAGATACTCCCAAGATCTTTTTATCGCAGTGGCTGAGAAAGGTGCATCATCGCCAAGGCTTTTTAGTGCAGTATTCGAGTTTGTGCCAATTTATGCTAAGCAAAGCTATACAGCAAAGCTCCTGTACAAGAGTGGCACCCAGGTTTCATCTGAGATGATACGCTGTGGCGACCTCGAAAGGGACAAACCGAAAGAAACACACAATGCTCAGTTATAGACAAATGGGTCCCAAATCCTTCCAAGTTTTGCTTTTTTTCTTCCATAGATATATTTTTTCTTTCAAGATAATGGAAAAATTAGTGCAGCTTCCTCAAGAAGAAGTGTCCTTTTCAAAACGAGTATGTCAACACAATAATTCAAAAATATAAATTTTAAATGTTCAACACGTTAACATTTGGATCAGCTGATGCATAAGGAACTATTTGATGGAACACCCCTAGCAACCTTCTCACTATTTTCATATGTAGAGTTTCACAGATGGTAGCAAGGTGACTTTGGCAAAATAATTAACCCCTCCGTGGATATTGCGCAATCCGCGTCACTGACCAATCAGAGGCCAGAGATCTGCATAAACCAAAGCCCATTTTTGCTCCCGCCATTTTCTCAGACAACATTGCATGGTCCAGTATAGGTTTTGTTAGTGTTTTATCGCGTATTTCGGTTATTTAACAAAAAATATGGTCAAGAGGTGTAGTCACGGACTTTGTAATAGTGACGACAGGTATCCTGAAAGGCTAGTTGGTGGAGTTCGATTCGTACCCTTTCCAAAACTGAAGACCCAGTACGAAAAATGCCTTTGAAAGATCAAACTTTGTGGAAGACCGCATCATCAACTAAATCCATCTAATATCAACCGGAACAGATATGTTTGCACAAAGGTATGCCCTATATTTGATTTTCAATACATGTCTCGTATAAATGAACTCGAAGTTCTTCGCTAGCATAACACTGCTGCGTGTGAACGATTGACAAACTTATTCTTTGTTGAGCGATATTTAGCGATGATCGGACTGCACAAACGTGTCGCTTTCTTGCTGGCTCGCGGCTGAAGCTTAACCGGACTGTGTTTGCACAAAGATATGCCCTAAATTTGATTTTTAATACACGTCTCGTATAAATGAATGAGACGTTCTTCGCTAGCATAACATTGCTACGTGTGAATGATTGAAATCAGAAGCATGGCGTCTCTCTCAGTTCAGAATGTATTGTATTTAGAATCTATAATATATCGTTGATTTGAATGAATTCAGAAGCATGGCGTCTGTCTCAGTTAACAATGTATTGTATTTGCCATTTTTTACGAATTGTTTGTCTTACGTCAGCGCACGTGGCGTGACGTCACTTCGGAAGGTGTGGTTAAGTGCCCTGTATGGAGGGGTCAATTGTGGCTTGCCTCAGGTCAAAAGTTTTTCACTGCTGCTTCAATGTATACATGGGCAATTCGGTGCTGTGTTTGTTCATGATCAGGGTGATTACCTCTAGAACTGCTTTCACAGGGGCTCTTTCCTTGTTCTACGCAACAATACAGTATATGATTCCACTCATGTCTTTTTCATGGTGGGAGTTTTGGTCAGAACCTCGGTCCTCAGAACTGTGAGGCCAACGCTCTTGTGCTGCGGCAACGTGCCGCCTCTACTCAAGTCATAATTACTTTGAATCATTGATTTGGTGTCACTGACTTGTTTATTTTTGCTGCCTCAGATGAAGAATGTCTGAAGCAGGGAGTTGAGTTCATTCCAATAAGACTCCAGCAAAAACGGCCAAAAGAGACGAGCGCTGAAGTCCCCCGCGGCAGGAAGTCCAAACATGGCAATGGTACATGGGAGCCAACCTCTAGCGACAATGAAGACCGCAGCGACTCAGAAGACAGCTTGAGTGACCTCTACCCCTGTCAGCTCCTAGCATGTTGTGACTATTTACTTTAAAATGTTCAACTATTAACACCGTTTTCCGCCACAGCATCCATTTTCACTTTGAAGGGATCTGCCGAGAAGGACATGGAGTCGGAACAGTACAAAGATGACGATGACTTCCAAACAGATGAGGAGGATGATATGGAGGTGGACACGATAGCAGTACAGAAACGTAAAAAGGTTTGTAGAATTTATGACTGTTGAAAAAAACATCTCCATAAAATATAGTGCAGCACCGTCACTGCGCCCCATCAAATAACGTCTGCTATCATCAACGGCTTGAACTGCAAGAAACCGTGCAAAACAACGGTGTTGGTGGCCCTTGACCTATCCAAGGTGTTCGATGATGTTAGCATTGACCAACTCACCAACGACTTTCTCAGCACCACACTACCAGACCATATCAAGCGATGGTTGTCATCATACCTAAGCGAACGGTCATCTTCCGTGGAATTCGATGTCACTCTCAAGTCGTATGGTGACGACATCTCGGTCTACGCGTCTGACGGCAACATCAATGCAGCCTGTGAGCGTTAAATCAAAATCCACCCGGTGAAGCAACACAACGAACTACTTGCCCGCCAGTATCTGCTACGCTGCCAGAAACCCGCGCACCTGTGCCATCAGGTGTCAAACGAACCACCTCAACCGCGCTTACTTCGCCATGACGTCCTTAAATTCTGTCAAGACATCGACAAAGACATCCCCACTGACACGGTGTTCGACGAACAAGCCTACCGAGACGGGCTACGTAGGCTCCATCGGCGGTTGAAGACGTGGTGGCTGGCTACAAACCGGTAGTCATCCTTGGTGGCTACCCTACCCCCTTGGTGGACAAAACCGAAATCGATCTTCCGCAGGCCACAAGATCCAAACTATTGCAACTCTGCTCCGGACGAAGCCGCATGCTCAATGACGATTTGGCTCATGTCCACAATACTATCGTCAGCCCTGCCTGAAATGCGGACAGGACCCTCACGACACGCAGCACATCTTCAACTGCACAGCGGTTCCCACTACCCTGACTGTAATGGACCTGTGGAAACGCCTGAAGGAAGTGGCTGCCTTCCTGGAACTAGATTTCGACTGAATAATGCGATTGCCTGGCTACAAAAACAACATAAAATATACCTTAATGACAAAGTAAAAACATATTTTCAGATATTTTTCTAAATGTATCAATAAATGCAAACAAGCTCATAGATACATACTCAAGTAGACCTGAGGCATGCTACGATTGCTGTCACAGGGGCTTCAACAAAATATTAAGCTAAGGGTGTTAATACTTATGTACTTCTTTTCCTTTGGGCTTGTCCCATTTTGTTTAAATGTTGAGCTTTTCAGTAAATTTACACGTGTTTGGGCATGTTTTTACTTTGTCACCCTGTGATATTTCATTAAATTGTCTTTTTTTTTTAAGACAACTGCTCAAGTCAGCTTTTGAATATGCCGTGAAGTCCTTAATGCACATGAACTGTAGAGACGCGACTGTTTGTATACAAAACTAATATGTCCCCTTTAATAATAACATCTGTTATTCAATATGACATATATGTATTTCTGTCTTCCAGGGCCAGGGTGGTGGTGGCGGCCCTCAGAAGAAATTAAAAAACAACAGGAAAGGCCGTAACAAGAAATCTGTGAAAGTGTGGAATCGAAAGTAAATCATAAATAAATATATTTTCATTCCTCATCCTTTATTGGGTGCAGTAGATAAAGTTTTGACACAATAACACATCCCTAACATAGTTAATGTATTCATGTGAAAGACAGTCTCTTCCGAGTTATGATTGTTCCACAGATTTTTTTACACATGAAAATGTTTCTGGTTTTCAGTCAAAAGGACTATCGAAATAGTCCATGAAATGTTGCTAGCAAATATACTGCAATGTAAATGTATGTTTTCAAGACAAAACTACACTATATCAGGGTTTAGAGTTGTCTATCTGTATTAAATGTGTATATAATAAAGATGGAAAATTATCAGACCCTCTTCATTTCTTCACCTGTTATATATTGATGCCATTTTTCAAAATAATTTACATTCATTTTTCCACGTCGCACCCTGTATTCACAGGGGGAAAAAAAGTTAAGTGAAGTTTTTGCAGATTTATTAAAAAAAAAACTGAAATTACTGCCTTCAGACCCTTTGCTGTGACATATTTAACCCAGGTGAGCTCTGTTTTATTCTACTCACTGAACTTGGTTACAGTAGTTAAAAAATAGGTGCAGGATACAGACCGAATCAACCCTAATTTCACAGTGAATTATACAATAGTATTTAAGTTAAAGCATGTTGGAATGTTTTAAGTTTTTTCTTACAACCAGTGCTAACATTCCTGATGAATGTCCATCAAAAATATTTCCTATGAGGCAGGTCTCACTTGGGATGTATATTATTTCATGGCTTCCACTTTTGTTGATGCATCCCAAAGCTGCCAGTCTATATTTACATACCAAGTAATCAAATGAAAACTGTTGTGCCTTTTTCCTCTATGCAGTTTATAACAAAATGTTAACAACTGGAACCCTTGCTCAGCCTGCCATACTAAACTGAGGACCCCCCCATGGAGTGTTTTGACTTACATTCTGGGACCTTCTCAAAATGGCTCTCCAGCCTACCAATTTGAAATCATTTCAATTGTACTTTTCTTGGAGATGGGGGGAAGCTGGAACCTCTAAACGTGATACATTTACGGAATCAGCCATAACACCATGAATAGACATTTTAAACAAGGGTGTACTGCTCTCCAAAAGAAAAGTGTGTGGCTCTTAAAAGAGCCGTTTTGGGGCAAATGGTGGTCTAGTTAATCGACTTATTTGGATTTGGCTGCCTTCTCGGTCTTCTTAGGCAGAAGCACGGCCTGGATGTTTGGCAACACGCCGCCCTGAGCGATGGTCACTCCGCCCAGGAGTTTGTTGAGCTCCTCGTCGTTGCGGACCGCCAGCTGCAAGTGGCGAGGGATGATTCTGGTCTTCTTGTTGTCGCGGGCTGCGTTACCAGCTAATTCCAGGATCTCAGCGGTCAAGTACTCGAGCACAGCCGCTAAGTACACGGGGGCGCCGGCACCGACACGCTCACCATAATTGCCTTTTCGCAAGAGTCTGTGAACACGACCGACCGGAAACTGCAGTCCGGCACGAGAGGAACGAGTCTTGGCCTTCGCTCTCGCTTTGCCGCCGGTTTTGCCTCTGCCGCTCATCTTGATTCTCTTTCAGTAGCGCTATCACAAAAGAAATGTTGCAGCCGGCGGTTGGAAGTCCTGCTTTAATAGCCACAGAACGCGCGGGACGCTCAAGTCAGACCAACCAGGAAACGGGCTTGCAACGGGGGCGGGGTCTTTGCATCAGCGAGCCTTGTGGCGGGAGGTCACTCTTCCAGGCGGGGCTGAGCAAGGCCCGCGCACCAATCAGGAGACGCTGGTCAGGGGGGCGTTGCGCAGAAATCAGATGCTATTGGCCGAGCCAAGCAGACCAAAACAGCCCGAATGTCTTGCCCATTACATTTCGTCACCTTCTTTGAACTGGCTCCTTACTTCACGTTGTTACCTACGTACGTTGGAATATTGTTTATACTGTATCGACAACGAAATGTTGTTTTCTCCTCGCTTTATAATTTGTGTAGTCCAATTCAATTAATTTTTATTTGATTTAATAATCAGTTTGTGTTACCAATTTCTTCCTCCAAAATCTCAATTTAATATAAATCCAGGTAATAATTTTTAGTTTGAATAGTTTTCTTTTCTGTCACTTTCTTCAGATGTCTTCAGACTTTGATTCTAAACTTAACTGTCGCATCACCGGCATACGCGATGGCTACAACTCAGCTACTACTTAGAATGATTACGAATCGTAAAATTTATAACCAAAATGTACGCGGCACGTACATTTTCGCCCTCTTGCAGATACATTTACAATAATTTGTTAGTAGATCACAAAATTATAGCTTCAGTTATGTGATATGGTATTTATGCCTATTGATACTGTTTATTGATTGGCTAGTTGAAGCGGGGAAACGGTTGTCCAATCAGGATAGAGTACAACAGTGTTGAACTTTCCTTATGCTTTTCTGTATTTCAATATAAACTATTTTCAATCCGTCAAGTAGTAACATTTTAACATGAGAATTATTTTGGTATTCTAACGAATATTTTTTCATTTTTTAAAATAATTGCCCGATTTGTCAAAAATACTTATTCACGAGGGTTGAGTGAGCGCTGGAGCTTATCTCAGCTATCATCTGCAGTAGGCAGAGTACACCCTGAACATTTTGCCAATAACAGAATTGCTCTCATAATTACACTAAAGGGCAACTTAAGTTTTCAATGAATAATGTACATTTTGGTGGATGTGAGAAGTAATCTAGAGTCCCCGGAGAAAACCCACGCAGGCACGTGGAGAACATAAAAACTCCACAGGCGGGCCAAGAAATGAACCCAGGTTGTCATAAAAGACTAACCAGTGTATATGCACTAAGTGAATAATTCTCTCCAAATGAGGTTTGTGGCTCTTAAAAGAGCCGTTTTTGTGTTTTGATTGAAGCGGTCTACTTGGAGCTGGTGTACTTGGTGACGGCCTTGGTGCCCTCGGACACGGCGTGCTTGGCCAGCTCACCGGGCAACAAGAGACGCACGGCGGTCTGGATCTCCCTGGACGTGATGGTGGAGCGCTTGTTGTAGTGAGCCAGACGAGACGCCTCAGCCGCAATGCGTTCGAAGATGTCGTTGACGAACGAGTTCATGATGCTCATGGCCTTGGACGAGATGCCGGTGTCGGGGTGCACTTGCTTGAGCACCTTGTACACGTAGATGGCGTAGCTCTCCTTCCTGCTCCTCTTTCTTTTTTTGCCGGACTTGCTGACGCTCTTGGCGACGGCTTTCTTGGAGCCCTTCTTGGGCGCGCTCTTGGCTGGCTCGGGCATAGCTACTGAGTGATAACTGTGTGGAGCTGTGAAAGCCTGGTTGTTATAAGGAGGGCCCACGCAACGAGCGCTGTGCCAGTGCCTCTCTCTGATTGGCTGACATCTTTCGCTTGTCTAAGCTCCTGGCGAGCCTTTATTTGCGAACCTGAATAGTGACGTAATATGGCGGTTAGCCTTTCATTTCGCAGTCCCACAAAATAAATGAACTTAGCGGAATTTTTTTTCTCCAAATTTATAACCACATTATTTCAATTGATCAAACAGCTGGTATTGCTGCACAGGATCAGATCCCATTTTAATTTAGGGAAAAAATGTAAATATTTGCGAGGTCGCTTCCTCTCAATCCCAGTCCTTTAGAATCATATCTAAAGTCCACAACCGTTAGAGGACAATTGATTCAATCAGAATCAGCTTTGTGCCAAGTATGTAAACAACACTGAATTTCTCTCTGATAGAACAGGCATAATATTTTTAAAGACACAGAAAAAGACAGGGTTACCAGTATGTGGTAATGCCTATACAATGTATTTAGACAATCATGACGCAACGTGGAAAAAGATGGAGTTACATCATGTTGCAGACGCAGCTTGAAACGAAAAGATCAAGTGGCACCGAGACTGAGAAATGTAAGCAGTCAATTTAAAGTGACAATGTGATGATCCAGGATTACGTCAATTCTGCAAATACTACTCGGGCCTATGTGTAACCAGACAGTGGTGGTTAATGTCCCAAGACTACAGTGAGTGCACAAGTCATGTACAAAAACGTGAAATTCAAGACCAAAAAAAAAAAAAAAAAAATGGCAGCGTCCATCCATCTTCTACGGTTTGACAGAGGTCCGATAGCTTTTGCAGGGATGCCCACACTTCCCCGACAACGCCATCCAGCCGAGACACGTCGTCTCTCCGCACTGTCGTGCCCTCCGACGGATCTGCAACAGTATCTTGAACTGAGTGGAATTGGCAAACTGATTATTGTAAAATAGGATTGAACATCCGGTAACCACAAAGGTTATGACTCCCTGCACGTAACTCGTCATAAGCGACCCAGATGACGGATTAAGAGCTCTAAGAATAAGTGCTTGGCCCTTAAAAGGGCCTTTGGTTAGTTAAGCAACTCCTGTATTTATCCACCAAAACCGTACAAGGTACGGCCCTGTCTTTTAAGAGCGTAGACTACATCCATCGCGGTAACAGTTTTCCGCTTTGCGTGTTCGGTGTAGGTGACGGCGTCTCGAATGACATTCTCCAGGAACACTTTGAGAACACCGCGAGTTTCTTCATAGATGAGGCCAGATATACGCTTGACTCCGCCGCGACGAGCCAGACGGCGAATGGCCGGTTTAGTAATGCCCTGGATGTTGTCGCGGAGGACCTTGCGGTGACGCTTGGCCCCACCTTTTCCCAAGCCTTTGCCACCTTTGCCTCTTCCAGACATTCTACAATTAACCGTAACTGAACCATTTAATGAATGACTGCAGCGTGAGGTCAGCCAAATTTATTAGGAAACTACGGACCTGAAAGAGGACAGTAGTAGTAACGTGGGAGGGGCAATGTCACTCAGCAGGCTCCTCCCCCACGCGTGGACCATTCAGTACTACGAATGTGGCCTGCTTTGCTTCTCGTTATCGAGATGCCTTCCTTCTGTTGTATGCTATATTTTAATACATTTTATGTATCCACTATTGTTGCTGAACTACTGCAAATTTCCCCATCATGGAGTTATTCAAGTTTATCTTATTTTAAACAGCCTGAAGCCTCTTTTTTGAAGAATGGACAGGTTTCCAATTACGTCTTGTGTGTCATAGAGGTCAGAGAGAACACAGGCGATAGGTGAAGCGTGAAGTTTTTTCCCGTCGTTAATTTATCCGATTGATCTACGGATTGTGGTGACGTCATTTGAAACCTAGTCATTCTTTATTCCAGCCAAACTTGCGGTCAAGTGAGCTGACTTCACGTATCTCGAAGTTTTGCTCTCATTACAAACCAAAAATAAATGAATAAATAAGTCTTCCAAACCACAGCTTATATCCTGAAAAACTCACAATGTCTAACCTTTGTATCGCAAGGAACCTCTTTGCTCACCTTCCCCAGGTTATCCTCACACGCCACTGATTTTGAAGGTTGCCTTTCATCACTGTTTAACTATTTTGGTTTGATAATCTTTATCATTTGATCTGGTTTGCGTGATCATTTAGTTTGAAAATGTCCTCTTTCCGAACCGTTCTAAATGGTCCCATGGCTACTCACGGCATCATGCGATATTTGAAAGTGGATTCTCATATTTGAAATACAGCAAGTTCCTTGCTCAGGAGCAGTAACTCTACTCGTCACAAGCAAAATCGCTCTGCTTTGTGTAATATCTTTCAAAAAGTTACCCATTTTATGTGCTTTTAATCCTTTCTGTATTTACTTCAGGAGCTGGTACAATATCTGCAACCTACTCTTAAGAGCAATATTTAATATTCAGCAGAGCCTTGAATCTAAAACAGAACCTTGTTATTTAGATCAAAGTGAGCTGGCTCTTAAAAGAGCCGTTGTGGTGCGAAAGAAAAAGAGCTTATGCTCTCTCTCCTCGGATGCGACGTGCCAGCTGGATGTCTTTTGGCATGATTGTGACCCTCTTGGCGTGGATGGCGCACAGGTTGGTGTCCTCAAACAGGCCGACCAAGTAAGCCTCACTGGCTTCCTGCAGAGCCATAACGGCCGAACTCTGGAAACGCAGATCGGTCTTGAAATCTTGCGCAATCTCCCTCACCAGCCGCTGGAAGGGCAGCTTGCGGATGAGCAGCTCGGTAGACTTCTGGTAACGGCGGATCTCACGGAGAGCCACGGTACCGGGCCTGTATCGGTGAGGCTTCTTGACACCGCCGGTGGCCGGGGCGCTCTTGCGGGCTGCCTTGGTGGCAAGTTGCTTCCTTGGAGCTTTACCTCCAGTGGATTTACGGGCGGTCTGCTTAGTTCTAGCCATCTTTGCGCGGCAAAGGAAACAGGATACACGAAACAGACCCCCGGCTGCTTTTAACCGCTTGGTTAGGCCACGCACGAGTGACGCCCCCACTGACCGGCGATTCCTGATTGGTGCGCGGCCTTTGACGGAGGTCAGCCCCGCCCAGATTACTGACCTCCCGCCACAAGGCTCACTGCCGATTGGGGGACATTGGGTTCAAACAGACCCCCAAAGTGCAAAGACCCCATCGGCGTTTAAAGCCTCTTTCCTGGTTGGTCTGAGTTGAGCGTCCCGCGCATTCTGCGGCTATTAAAGCAGGACTTTGAGCGCCGAGGGCTACACTTCCTTCGAGGCAGCACTCCAGAAAGAGGAATCAAGATGAGCGGCAGAGGCAAGACCGGTGGCAAAGCGAGAGCGAAGGCTAAGACTCGTTCCTCTCGTGCCGGACTGCAGTTCCCGGTAGGCCGTGTCCACAGGCTGCTGCGTAAAGGCAACTACGCTCAGCGTGTCGGTGCTGGTGCCCCCGTGTACTTGGCGGCCGTGCTCGAGTACTTGACCGCTGAGATCCTGGAATTGGCTGGAAACGCAGCCCGCGACAACAAGA
Organism: Syngnathoides biaculeatus; assembly: GCF_019802595.1. Lineage (NCBI taxonomy): Eukaryota > Metazoa > Chordata > Actinopteri > Syngnathiformes > Syngnathidae > Syngnathoides > Syngnathoides biaculeatus. Next base: position 8,148,398 of record NC_084656.1, on the reverse strand, counting down.
AGACCAGAATCATCCCTCGCCACTTGCAGCTGGCGGTCCGCAACGACGAGGAGCTCAACAAACTCCTGGGCGGAGTGACCATCGCTCAGGGCGGCGTGTTGCCAAACATCCAGGCTGTGCTTCTGCCCAAAAAGACTGAGAAGGCAGCAAAATCCAAGTAAAAGTCAAATCCTAGGCCACAACAACGGCTCTTTTAAGAGCCACTTACAATTTTAGTATTAAGAGCTGTGTTTCCTCAATGTTGCTTTAAATCTTTACAGATATTGTTGGTCTTTTACAAAGCTACTGGGTCGGCTATGAAATAATTTTGCAAAATGATTTTGGAGAGGGTGCACGTAGAGCAGCTTGTAAATTGGTTGAATCCCAACCCCGTCTGTGTGGAGTTTGCGTGTTCTCCCGTGCCTGCGTGGGTTTTCTCCGGGCACTCTGGTTTTCTCCCTCATCCCCAGAATATGCAACATTAAGATTGCCATCGGAAAGGTCCAATGTAACTGGTTGAATTTCAAACAACTAGTTGATATAACATTTGAAAAGTTACACTGAAGTACAATTATTGAAAATGTGGTTTCAATAATTTCAAATTAAAATCCTATGTGTGGCATTTGAAATTCCGGTGGCACATGGTTACTTCCATAGATTCACTGATAGCTGTTTTCAAACCAAGTACAATGCGTGGAGATTTAAATCTTTGATTGCAGGTATACCAATACTACCATGCAATTTTGATACTTTTTTTTTAAATATATTTTTTAAATACATTGTGAAAAACAAGTTAGCATGTCAACTTCTTTGCATGTGGAATTTCACTTTAAAATTATGCAGCTGAACCTGCTGTTTTTTTTTTTTTTTTTTTTTTTTTTTTTCCTGGAAAAAAAGTGCACGGTAAACTTATTTTCTGCCCTTATACACAATCCTGTTCCGTTTTCCTGTTTGCCTTGGAGATATGTGCTGCTGGGTTATGTCTGCCTTAATGTCCAAAGGAGCAGTGTGGTGCATGCATGTTGATAAAGAATTAAAAATACCCCAAGAAAAGAACTGAACTGCAGGATGTATTTGACCATTCTTTGTCAAGGTTTACAATGCTTCGGTCTGTCAATGGCATTTAGCATTATCTTTGTGTTAGGATTAAGATAGCAGAAGCAAAGCTAAAACTGTGGCAGTCTGAAATCACTCCCTAAACACTTTATAGTGTTACGTAATTTTGTCGCTGTGTCCCAATACTTAGTAATCCGATTCATTGCAGTTGGGTTATAGAGCCCTGAGCTGATGATGTATTTGGATGAGATGGTTTTCCTCAGCCTCACCTGCTGTTTCCTCCCTGCCAGGAAATTGTAAAACCACTGAAATATGGCAGGTGCAACGCTGAGCTGGGGGAGCTTGGACGAGGTGAGTTTAGGAGAGCAGAAGTCCATAAACGGGATCCTCATGTAGGAACTTGTGCCATCAAGGTGTTCCACGGTGATGTGCACTTCCATGCTGGCTGTGTCAGAGTAGGACACCTGCAGGGGGTCCAGTAACACTATTAAAGTGGCTCAGGACAAGGTGCTCAAAGGACTTCATGGTCACAGATGTCAGTGCAACAGGCCGCTAGTCCTTTGTAAATTGTGGGTTTCTTAGGGACTGGGATTTCACACATTTCCAAAGACTTATTGAAAATTGGAGTGAAAAGTGGAGGTGGCTGGTCTGTGGAAGCTTGCGACCGGGAGGGGGTACACGTGGTCTGGGACCGAAGCCATGTTGTTTTGTTGCTTTAAGAGCTGTCTCACCTTGATAGTTTAAGGCAGAAGGGCAGATTTAGTGGTGTGATGGAGGTTCCTGGAGTTTGGGGTGGGGTGGGAGGGTACTACTGGAGAAGACAATGGATGCCCGCTCCTTTGAATGGTGACTATGCTGTGACTAGCTGGAATTACAACACACCCCACAGACTGTCAGTGTGTTTGATAGATCTAATGGTTAAAAAAAGTGATTCATATTTTTGTTATATTGGTTGTGACAACTTATCTTAAGGACATGTTCCCGATCTGACCAATTTAATAAACAAGTGGGACACGTGATGCTTGTTAGGAGTGTGCTGGCTCTTAAAAGAGCCTTTTGTGGAGAGAAGCATTGAATCACTTTTTCTTCGGTGCTGCTTTTTTGACACTTTTGGGCTTGGTCACCCTCCTTGCAGGACTCTTCTTGATAGCAGCAGAAGCCTTCTTGGAGTCGGGGGGGCTTTTTTTGGACGTCACGGCCTTCGTGGGGCTCCTGGTGGGCTTCTTGGCTGTTTTCCTCGGCGTCGCATCCTTGACTGGCTTCTTTCTGGACTTCTTGGTGCCTGTCTTGGCTGCAGCTGTTTTGGGCTTCTTGCTCGCTGTTGCCTTTTCGACGGCGGCCTTCTTAGAAAACCCACATAGGCACGTGGAGAACATGCAAACTGCACACAGGAAGGGCCCGTTTTTTAACAGAGGTCCTCAAACTGAGCCTGATGTGTGAACCAGTCATTCTTCAGTATAGTACAAATATGATTAAAGTCTCTGTTAATAATAATAATAAATGGTCGATTTTTTTTTAGCACTTTTTATTTAACTTTGAGGTAGCCAAATTTATTTTATTAGTGGACAAAAATATTAGATTCAGATATACCAGATTACAGGAAAGTACAGTACACACGCACACACTGAACATGGGGAAAAATATGACAAAATTATAATCAGAATATACATTACCAAATATCATTTACAATAGAAGAATAGATCACAATTGGGATCAGCAGTTGTCTGGTCAATACAGGAACCTTTAATTGCAATATCTTATTTTATGTAATACTTTTTTTTTTACGTGTATTTGAGTCCAAACGCCCAAACTCATTAGGGCCCCTGATGTTTTACAACTGACTATGACATCTGTTTGAATTTCACTCCTGGATCCAAAATAATGACTATTATTCCATTTCATTCTGCTGTGCTTATTTATTTACCTTAAAAAATAATATAACATTGGAAATAAAAACAAATATAATGCAACTAATTTTTAAAAAGTTGCGCATGTGTATTTTGTGGCTTTAGTCATCTGTATCTGTTTATATATGATGGGGAATCGAAATACTACCATGGACAGAGAATACTTGTAACGAGTAAAAATGCAGTCAACGGTGGCCTCTTTCAATAACGCAAAACAAAACCCTTATGGGAAATATTAACGACTTGGGTCAATACAAGTGGGTATTCATAAGAGAGAACGTAGAACCGGAGGCATGGTTCGTGTGGGGCGACGTGGATGTTGACTGGCGTTGCCCTTCACGCCCACGGGCATTGCGTCACCTCCAGTCCTCGTTCAGGTCCGCAATCTTCCAATAATACGAGCTGCCGGTGAACAGCGGCTCAGATTTGACTGTTAAACTAATAATCTGAAGACATGTCTGGGAGAGGTAAGGGTGGTAAAGGCTTGGGGAAAGGAGGCGCCAAGCGTCATCGCAAGGTTCTGCGTGATAATATCCAAGGTATCACCAAGCCCGCTATTCGTCGTTTGGCTCGCCGCGGCGGAGTCAAGCGGATCTCCGGCCTCATCTATGAAGAGACTCGTGGGGTTCTCAAAGTCTTCTTGGAGAATGTCATCCGCGATGCCGTCACCTACACTGAGCACGCGAAGAGGAAGACTGTGACTGCCATGGATGTGGTCTACGCTCTCAAGAGGCAAGGACGTACGCTGTATGGTTTTGGTGGTTAAAACCTTCACAAACAGAAGCAAAGGCCCTTTTAAGGGCCACGCACTCCTCTCGAGAGTTACCGTTCTTAACTATTTATTGGATCTGTATTTCCGAAAAACGAGACCTTTGCAAATAAATAGTCGTGCGACGACTCGAGACAATTTGCTTGTATGGTACATGAGCCACTAAGGTAATTCATTACCACGTCCTTCTCCCGGTCCATTTATTCTGATTTACATCTATTCTGATTTACATCGGGAAAAAGTTGGACTACACACCAAACGGTTTTCTAGTCATGTACAGGACATATCGACGCCATCATAGTTTTCAAAGATAAATGGGGTAAAAGTGGTTTCAGTATTAACTTCCAAACAAGACGTTTAAATACGGTACTTATAATTTCATTAATTTAAGTAGTTTTAAAGATTCAAGATCTCTATTTTAGTAATTATAACATTTAAGACCATGTTTGCTGAAACGACGTGTGACGTTTTTAATGTTGCTGTAAAAACCTTGTAAAGTACGAAAGCAGATAAATTCATAGTAGGCCTACGCTGTGTAATTGTATTCTGACTCGTGTATACTTCGTACTTGTGACGAGTAGATTTTTTTTGTGCAAGTGTAACGGAAGAGTTGGTTTTATATATATATAATTTCACCAAAATCCCTCGCTATATTTTGGATTATCTCTCTATTATAATTTAGTTTCCAATCTGACATTTATTTTGGCATTATACTTTGTATTTTCTTTATGTGGAAAGTCATCGCTTTTATTTTGAAAATCGGTGGAAATGATCCAGTCAATAATAAATCAGATCCGTCTCTAGCCAGTCGGCCATGAATCATAATGAATCGCCTTTTGGATGGCAAGAAGCTTACACTCTTGATTTCATATGATCCAGGTATAAAACACCAGACAGCAACCTTTGTGTCCAGTCTATATGCACCAGAACACAACGCAGTATAGCCAGGGTGTGTGGACTGGCTCGGCTACACACTCATGGGGAAACATTTGCAAACTACGGTCAACATTTGTGGGGAAAGTGTTTAAATGAAACGGGTGAAGTTGAGTAAGCCTGCGCTATTCTGCGGGGGAATAGTGACCCAAGCGGGCCTCCGTGACATTGCCCTCAGTGAAACAGCTTCAACCATAAATACAAACTACGCTTCCAAAATAACGAATATCCACTCCTGGGCGTTTACTAGTTTTACCTTACCCTTGAAAAAATAGTGACACGCCAAAATCTAAAACATTGTAAAAGCAAAATTGAATGATTCAACTGCAGTATTAAACACATTCAGCTGGTACCAGACCAACGCCAAACAACCATGAGCAGAAATGGAGACATTAAGTTGTGTTTTCTCTTAAGATAAATGAAGTGGCTCTTAAAAGAGCCGTTGTTGTGTTTTGATTGAAGCGGTCTACTTGGAGCTGGTGTACTTTGTGACGGCCTTGGTGCCCTCGGACACGGCGTGCTTGGCCAGCTCACCGGGCAACAAGAGACGCACGGCGGTCTGGATCTCCCTGGACGTGATGGTGGAGCGCTTGTTGTAGTGAGCCAGACGAGACGCCTCAGCCGCAATGCGTTCGAAGATGTCGTTGACGAACGAGTTCATGATGCTCATGGCCTTGGATGAGATGCCGGTGTCGGGGTGCACTTGCTTGAGCACCTTGTACACGTAAATGGCGTAGCTTTCCTTTCTGCCCCTCTTTCTCTTTTTACCGGACTTGCTAACGCTCTTGGCGACGGCTTTCTTGGAGCCCTTCTTGGGCGCGTTCTTGGCTGGCTCGGGCATTTCTACAGCAGTCAATTGAATCCGCAAAAGACGATGAAGAGTAAGTTGCAGATATTCACAAGGTTCTTATAAGGTGATCGTACAACAAGAGCTGTGCCAGTGCCACTCTTTGATTGGTTGACAATATCGCTCCCAAAGTCTCTCCCGGCGAGCCTTTGTTGGCCTCCTTGCGGACCTGAAAGAGGACGTGTGACGTAAAGCCCCCGCGAGGAATAGCAGAAGGAAAACCTTCGTTCTTAATTTGGGACCGCATTTGATTGAGTTGACTCATTATAACATAAAATTAGACTCCATTTTAGTATCTTTACCATATTACTATTTGCTTCATTGTAAATAAATGTTTCTATCACTCTTTGTCTGAATTGCACTTGCTTAGAATTACATATAAGGCTCCCAAACAAATTACAGGAAACGTTAAATGAAATTCCTTCACAAAATTCGTTACCCGCCAGTATGATAAATGCTGCCTTGGTGCTGGCATGGCTGGATATTAACTGGCTGCCAAGCTCAAAATGAATGAGGACAAGACAGATTCGTTTACAAAAAGAACTTTTTTCAGAACTTTTTTTCATTTTTATTTTGACTGTCGTGTATTACAAATCACGCTACAATAAAGCCATCTATTGTATGCAAACAGTATCCGTGCATGCACAATGTTTCAGCGGTAATATCCCAATTTCAAGTTTACACTAATTATAGATAAGACAAAACATAATTATAATAATTACGTTTGGAATTAAAAACATCAGCATGTCATGGAATAAAGAAACCGTGATGTCAAAATGACCTATCTGTCGTTCTTAAACCGCTACACCAGGTACTTAACTCTCTAAGTACTACAATAATGACTATTAAATTACAGTGACACATTGTTCATAAAAATTGAGGCAGAAGTTTTGTTCATATAACTATCTTCAGTGCCTATAATATTATAAATGAAGGAATATCTACAATGAAAAATGTAAGTTTTTTTTTAAAATCAAAAGACTCGTTTAAAATTCCGTGTTAAAACATAATTAATCCTGAAGTTCATTTAACTTCCTTTCACCCACATTCGTGTCATGCCAGCACCAGGATTTACAAAAGAATTGTAATAAATTTGTGTTTTTTCGTGCACTTAAGCAGTTGAGTGTTGTCCTTGCTTGGTTTTGAATTGAATTGAAACAGTATTTGTTTCAATATTCCTGAGAACTGAAACTTGCAGCGGAAAACTGTATCGTTAAGTCCATTGCAGTGAATCACAACACTTGAGCCACATTAGACACAATAAAAAAAAAAAAAGCAAATATTTTGTCTGATAAATAACAGTGGATAGCGTAGATGTGAAACCAAGTGTATGCACTTCCCCCTTCTGGCCCACTCTAACTCCCTCCCTGACTCCTCTCCTGATCATTTTTGTCAGTATCATTATTTGTATTACTCTGAATCGTTTACGAGCCCCTCTTGGGCAAACATTTGAAATGCTGAATATTAACATGTCGATTTATCTGACGTCTTTGCAAAGACAATAAATGATACAAGTTACCTTGTTATCTATTATGTGTTTCAGGTATTCTCCATCAGAACAAGTACCTCCCCCCTCACAACAAATACTACTTTATTTCAGAATTGAACAATGTGCAACATCGGATTTCAACATATAGTATTCAATTACTTATTGTAAATAATCTTGGCTCAATCGAACTTCAATAATTGGTTGCTATTTGGCCATACACAAATTTTGCACCTGTTTCTCTTTCAAGTGTAATCATATATGTATTTAACGGTTTGTGTATACAGGGTTTATAAATAAGCTCTATGTGTAGATTTTTCACAGCGGGACAAATATATTCTATGTCTTGGAAATATTATTACTGCAGTTAAAAGACGTGAGGAATGTTATTAGAAGCCAACAGACGTCTCAGTCATCGTGTGTGTTTGCTGCCCTCAGAAAATGATGTTTTGTTCCAAAATCATCCCCGATACACGTTTGTTTAAACTTTGGATCCCCGGATGAACGTGTTATTTCATCTGTGAAGGGATTTTTGTCACATCGGGAGGTTTTAAAAATCATTTTATTGAAGAAATAAGTGAGGAAATTCGCTGAGTATCGCTGCTCACGACAGCGAAGAGGTGACGATTGGAAGCTCTGCAAAGAAAATAAGAGTAGTATAGGACATTCAAATAACCTTAATCTGGGGAGGCACAAGTATAATACGAGTTAAAATCATTTCCGAATATTTTATTCGTCTTTATTGTGATTTCTTACCATTTGAAGTGTGCGGAGAAAACACAAGTGTGGAGAGTTTGTCAACGCGCCGTGGAGCAACCTGCCTGATTGACTCTCCACGGTTCTCATGATGCGTTTAAATACAGCCTCTTGCTAAGGAAATGCAACCATCGATTGTTCGTTTGGAATCATAATGGCAGAAGTAGCACCAGCTCCGGCTCCATCCACCCCGGCTAAAGCCGCCAAGAAGAAGGCTTCAAAGAGCGCAAAGAAGAGGGCCGGACCCAGCCTCGGCGAGCTCATCGTCAAGGCTGTGGCCGCGTCCAAGGAGCGCAATGGTGTCTCTTTGGCCGCCCTCAAGAAGTCTTTGGTGGCCTCTGGTTACGACGTGGACAAGAACAAGTCCCGCGTCAGAACCGCAGTTGTGGGCTTGGTCACCAAGGGCACTCTCGTCCAGACCAAGGGCACCGGCGCTTCTGGCTCCTTCAAGATGAACAAGAAGGCCGAGGGGAAAGCGAAAGCGCCCGCCAGGGCTGCAGCCAAGAAGACTCCCAGCAAGGCCAAGAAGCCCGTCGTCAAAAAGGTGGCAGCGAGCAAGAAGCCCAAAACAGCCGCGGCTAAGAAGACGAGCGCCAAGAAAGCCAGTAAGAAACCCGTCAAAGCCGCGATGCCCAAGAAGGCAGCCAAGAAGACAGCCAAGAGCCCCAAGAAGGCGGCGGCACCCAAAAAAGCGCCCGCGGCTAAGAAGGCTTCTGCTGCCAAGAAGGGTCCGGCAAAGAGAGTGGCCAAGCCCAAAAGTGTCAAAAAGGCAGCACCGAAGAAGAAGTGATTCATTGCTTCTCTCCACAAAAGGCTCTTTTAAGAGCCACCACATTCTTCAAGAAGAGCAGTTTTCGTCATATATCGCTCGCAACATGAAGTCATGTTTACAATGACAAATTTATAACAGCAAATTTAAAAATAAAGATCTATTGTTCTGACATTAATCCTGAAATGTGTAGGCGGCAGTCTGCACTGCATGAGACATTTATGGTCCATTATGGTGGCACCTTCACACAAAATATCAGGCCATTGCCTCGCCACCTGAGCTCACTCTTAAGGGGTGCACTTCAAATTCACGGTGGTCAATTATTACCCTCAAACTACTTTGTTAATATTTGTGATGATCCCATTATGCATACTACGCACTAGTGATGCGCACGGAGTTCTTTTGCATTATGAATCACTCGAATCAGTACCTTCAATTGAATCGACCACTGAATCGTTTAAGCTCTTTTTCATAAAATTCATTTAAGTCACAGCGGTCAAACTCAAGCCACATGGCTCAGATCTGGTCCGCCACATGATTTTGTGGCCCGCGAAGGATAACATTGATATATTGCAAGAATTAGTGTTCAACTGCACATTGACGATAGTAGAAAAATTAAGTCGATCTCTGATTCCAAAGCTAATTCATAAATTTCACGTGTAAATATGGTGTGGCGATTAAAAATTTGTTATGGTTTCACGGTCATAACGGCCCTCTGAAGGATAGTGTAACTACAATGTGGCTCATTTATTAGTTTAGTTTTACATTAAGTGCATCCTCATTCCGTTAATGAGCCATCCCTGAGGTTCATATTCACTCAACACGTTCACGGAAGCACTATTTGCGTTGTTTTGTCGTGTATTAAGTAGAAAAATCGCGGAGATTAAAAAAAAGTAAAAAAAATCGATAACAGGTGGTATATAGTCTTCCGATTAGTGGACTGTTTAAGTGAGAAATGCAATGAAAGTTTGATCTTGATCTATTACTAAAAAAATAATAAAAATAAAAAGAAATAAATAAAAGATCAGGTCAATGGTTCAAAACCCAGCACCCCCTATGTGGAGTTTACATGTTGTCCCCAAAACATGCATTGATTGAAGACTAAATTGTCCCGAGGAGTGATTGTGAGTGCAATTGTCCGTTCCATGTGTCCAACTGGCCACCATTTCAGGGTTTGTCTGCCTTTCATTTTAAATTGATCTGGCTAGGTTCCGCCACTCAAGCGAACCCTTGTGAGCATAAGCAATTTGGAAAAGGGATAAAATTTGGAAAACTTCCTCCCATAATAGCTCAGGGTGGGTATATACATATATAATTGGTTATTCGTGTTTGTTATTATGGTTTTATTTCCATTGTATATTCTTCAAATCACTGCAAATGAAACAAAGCTCGTAAAGAACATGTTGGGGCTCTTAAAAGAGCCGTTTAAGAGTTTATCACATCCTCAATTTATTTAGACTTAGTTGTCTTCTCGGTCTTCTTGGGGAGAAGCACGGCTTGGATGTTGGGCAACACGCCACCCTGAGCGATGGTCACACCGCCCAGGAGCTTGTTGAGCTCCTCGTCGTTGCGGACCGCCAGCTGCAAGTGGCGAGGGATGATTCTGGTCTTCTTGTTGTCGCGGGCTGCGTTTCCAGCCAATTCCAGGATCTCAGCGGTCAAGTACTCGAGCACGGCCGCCAAGTACACGGGGGCACCAGCACCGACACGCTGGGCGTAGTTGCCTTTACGCAGCAGCCTGTGGACACGGCCTACCGGGAACTGCAGTCCGGCACGAGAGGAACGAGTCTTAGCCTTCGCTCTCGCTTTGCCACCGGTCTTGCCTCTGCCGCTCATCTTGATTCCTCTTTCTGGAGTGCTGCCTCGAAGGAAGTGTAGCCCTCGGCGCTCAAAGTCCTGCTTTAATAGCCGCAGAATGCGCGGGACGCTCAACTCAGACCAACCAGGAAAGAGGCTTTAAACGCCGATGGGGTCTTTGCACTTTGGGGGTCTGTTTGAACCCAATGTCCCCCAATCGGCAGTGAGCCTTGTGGCGGGAGGTCAGTAATCTGGGCGGGGCTGACCTCCGTCAAAGGCCGCGCACCAATCAGGAATCGCCGGTCAGAGGGGGCGTCGCTCGAGCGGAACCGAACCAAGCGTTTAAAAAAGCCGGAGAACGCTATCCACTCACGTTCCTTTCGTCTCGAACGAAGTTAAAGATGGCAAGAACCAAACAGACCGCCCGCAAGTCCACCGGAGGTAAAGCTCCAAGGAAGCAACTTGCCACCAAGGCAGCCCGCAAGAGCGCCCCGGCCACCGGCGGTGTCAAGAAGCCTCACCGATACAGGCCCGGTACCGTGGCTCTCCGTGAGATCCGCCGTTACCAGAAGTCTACCGAGCTGCTCATCCGCAAGCTGCCCTTCCAGCGGCTGGTGAGGGAGATTGCGCAAGATTTCAAGACCGATCTGCGTTTCCAGAGTTCGGCCGTTATGGCTCTGCAGGAAGCCAGTGAGGCTTACTTGGTCGGCCTGTTTGAGGACACCAACCTGTGCGCCATCCACGCCAAGAGGGTCACAATCATGCCAAAAGACATCCAGCTGGCACGTCGCATCCGAGGAGAGAGAGCATAAGCTCTTTTTCTTTCGCACCACAACGGCTCTTTTAAGAGCCAGCTCACTTTGATCTAAATGGCGGTCCCACATAAAAATAGTATATATGTGAACTTGATTATCATGCAGTTATGCAGAAGGGAGATAACTGCAGTTATCTTTGGTCCACGTAATGGTATTTGGAAGAAACTAGAATTAGAACTATAAGTGAGGATTTCTTTCCAAGATTGCTCCTCAAAAGATCAAAGTGGTTATACAAAGCAGAGCAATGAAATGGTAAAATCAAGTTTAATCTACTTTGAAGGTACTCTGATCTTTATATATATGTGTGTGTGTATATGTGTATATGTATGTATATATATATATATATATACACACATACACAAAATATTCTAAATGAAAATTAACTGGAAAATAGTCATGCATGTAATGTCTTGTAAGGCAATACAATACTTTTCTGTTTACCACAAAAATCTTGATTAAACTAAGAAGTTGGTGTATATTGTGATAACCTAAATGTTTCGGGATCACTGTTGATATAGTTAATGCCTCACAATTGACCCCTCCGTACAGGGCATTTAACCACACCTCCTGAAGTTACATCACCCCACTTGTGCTAACCTTAGACAATTATCAAAAATGGCGGCGCAGCAAGAAAAGACTAGAGCGAAACTGTCCGATTTACCAGCTGATTTCTCACTCGCATTCTTAGCTAACAGTGAAATATCGTTGAAAAGCAGACAGCAGGGTTCATGTATTTCAGCGAGGGGTATTTACATGCATATCGACGGAGAAACCATTGATATTAGCGCGAGATCTTTCCGGAGTCAGAGGAAGACCGAGAAGCCACATAATATATTATAACCCAAAGTTGAATTCGTCATTGACAGTTTCCTATTTTCGTGTTACATATCACACTTGTGTGCAGAATCTGTATATGTATCTGTATAGCCGTTTGTGAACCGCCGTATGAAGGAAAATAAGGCGAGGCTTGATTTACGAGTTGTTTCTCTCGTTTTCTTTGTGTAACGTCACGCGGTCCCCTCAATAATTATTCTTGAATTAGTGCCGAACCTACGCAAGTCCCGACCGAGTACGACAATCACTACTTTAGTGTCCTCAAACATCCTTCCTTCAGTCTTGGTGTCTCGGTGCATGTCACTTTTAGGGCTGCTAGTCCGGTTTAGGTTAGCTCACCGCCAACAAAGAGACACGTTTGTGCAGTCAGATCATCGCAAAGTATCGCTCAACAAAGATCAAGTGTGTCAATCATTCACACTTAGCTATGTTATGCAGGCGAAGAACTGCTAATTCATTTATATGAGACATGTATTTAAAATCTAAATCTAGGGCTTACCTTCATGCAAACATATCTGTTCCGGTTGATGGATTCAGTTGATGATGCGGTCTTCCACAAAGTTTTATCCATCAAAGACATTTTTCGTACTCGGTCTTCTGTTCCGGTTGATTTTAGATGGATTCAGTTGATGATGCGGTCTTCCACAAAGTTTGATCCATCGAAGGCATTTTTCGTACTGGGTCTTCGGTTTTGGAAAGGGTACGAATCGAACTCCACCAACTAGCCTTTCAGGATACCTGTCGTCACTATTACAAAGTCCGTGACTACACTTCTTAACCATATTTTTTGTTAAATAACCCAAATACGCGATAAAACGCTAACAAAAGCTATACTGGACCATGCAACGTTGTCTGAGGGAACGGTGGGTGGGAAAAGGGGGCGTGGTTTATGCAGATCTCTGGCCTCTGATTGGTCAGCGACGCGGATGACGCAATTTCTACAGAGGGGTCAATTCTGAGGACCTGGATTTAAATCCAGTAGCTTCACTTGTATGGCTTTTTTGCAGGTAACTCAGTTTTCTCCAAAATCTCCAGAACATGCATGGTAGGTGAGCAGTACTCTAAATTGCCCTTAGGTGTGAATATCAGGTGAATTATGTATCTGTGCCCCGCCTCTCACCCAAAGGTAAATTGGGTTAGCCTCCAGTATGCCCACGATCTTAGTGAGGATAAGTGGTGCAGAAAATTAATGAAAGTTCTAACTTTCCAAGAATAAAAGTTATTGCTCAACTCAAACAGAAAACAGATTAAGTGAGCAGCAGAAATGGAAATCTTGTACTTCTAACTAGACAAACTGAAATCTTCACAGAAGTGCTGATAGAATGTTTGAAGTCTCAGCTGTACCAGTAACTATATCCAAAAAGCAAATAACTACCTTATCAGTTTCAAATTTTACAGACAAAATTCAATCGTTTAATCAGTCTGGAGCCCCGAGATGTTTAATGATAAAAAAGAGAGGCATGCAAACAATGATGCAATATGTGAATATCTTTGGATAATCTCCAGACTGTGATAAGTGTCCTGTAAACTCAAGTTGTTGTAGCTTGTGAAAATCACAGCATTAATTATTGGCTAATGACGTGCATGCAAGTTTATCTTTTGTAAAGCTCAAGGGTTTTTTATTCACGACACAGCCTGACTGAAATTCACTGAACAGTACCACCCGCTGGACTGGCTTTACCTAATGAGTATCTGAATCGTGTGGCGAAGGACCCATGTGCAAATCTCCAAACTAGCAGAGATGTTGGAAAGGATAATAGTAAAGAGTTTCAGTATCAACTGTAACAGGTCAAATCAAGATATGGAGAAATTCACTTCACAGTTGAGAGGGTCAGACTTTGAAGACAGTGAATGCGAGTGAGCTGTCACTCATATCATATATCATCATATATTTCTTTTTCTTAAAGAAAGACTGGGTATTTATTGCACTTCCAGTTGATGTTTTAATGGCAAAATGGACATACTTGCTTATTTACTGTTGTGCTCAAAAAATTATAGAATTTAAAATACAAAAATCTATCATGAAAAAAAGTTGCTTATGTGTATCTTGTGGGGTATTAAGTTTTATCTGTTGACATGTGATAGTCTGTTCAGAGACTTTGATTGACAATGGCGAATACTGTGTTACTTTTGTGACTATTATTTCTCACTGGCAAAACAGTTGACATTCTCTTTTTAATTAAAGCTTAACAACCATCCATCTACTATTGCTCTTCTGGGTTGGGTTCTTCCCAGTCATGCCCTTCCAGGTCTCACTTTTCCACTGTCCGCCAGTAGAATGATCTAGTCCCCAGAGGGAGCGCTGACCAGCACTCCAAAAAGCGTGGGTACTCTAAAACTTTGGTGCAACAGTCGGGAACTGTCCCCCTACCCGAAGGTGGAGGGCTAGCTACCCTCTCATCCACCAGGGTAATGATTATAATAATTATAATACCCTTCCTCTTCTCACATTTGTTTGGGGCTCTGAAATTTAACTGTAAAGAAGTACAATTCGGCGAAAGTAAAATAGCAATTATTGATATTTGAAACTATACGATTAAGAATTCTGATCATGTGACATGTTGCCATATCTGAAGTATAAAATAAGGAGCAAACATTTAGAACAAACAAGCTTCCGTTAAGTCGTTAAAATGGATGGTGGTGAAAACACCAACTGTCCTCTTTCAGGTTCGAAAGGGTGGCGGGGGCTGAGGCGCTGTCCTCTTTCAGGTCCGAAATAGGACAGCTCCAGGCCTCGCCAGCTCAACGATGCTATCGCCCAATCAGAAGGTGGCGTTGGTACAGTACTCGGGAAGTTCGGTGACCCAGAAGTTCATATTCTTCTTTTAGTTTACTGGCGGTTAATGTCACTTTGGTGCATACCGCCATCTACTGCACAGTAGTGCAAATAGCGGGGTGGGGGAATTTACGATGTGTGTGAGTGTGTGTGTGTGTGTGTGTGTGTGTGTGTGTGTGTGTTTCTTTCGGCTTGTCCCTTTCGGCGTCGCCACAGCGTATCATCTCAGATTTCTTTTAATTAAACCTATATCTTGGACAAAACACAATTTCCGATCTCTTCCCTCTGCATCACTCATTCCCTTGGGATATCACCTTCCACACAATGTGCTTGACTTTGTACAGTTCGTTCGGTGTTTTCTTTTGTCTATTCTAATTAGGCAATTGAGACGTAACATCAATGGCAGTGCAAGGATAAAATAACCATTATTTTAAATTCTACAATTTTACCACGTGAGTTAAGATTCTATCCAAAACCCCGACCCGGAAGTTGTTCTATCGATCACAATATGATCGCGCGTCATCAAGGTAATCACGGAATATCAGTTGAAAAAAATAAATAAACATCAGTTCGTTTGATAACGTGCCCAGGTCTCGAAGCAGGACGCCTATTGATGTTTTACTAAAACATCATCCGTGAAATCTTCGTGTCAGGTTAAAGTCGACGTGTCAGTGCAAGTCGAAGCTTCTCGGCCTCGTTTAGCTTAGCTTAGTTTAGCACGCTAACAAAGACTCGTTTGTGATCCACACATAGCTAAGTGGAGATCAAGTGTGAGCGTAAAGTGTTGCGTTCCTCGTGCGAAAATGCGTGCAAGAAGGGCAGCAGAGTACGGCGGGGAACTTTGTGGAGCAAAAGACGACAACAAGCAACAACGTCGAGTTGGATTACACACAGCAGGTCTGGTATAACTTGACATGCTCACTTTATTTGAAAAAAAAGCAGTTATTTTGATTATAGTCCGATCATTATTTACGAACATTGCATGACGTTACATTTAGGATATTATTAACATTTAATAATTTGTACTATGTGACTGTGATGGGTTGGCTCTTGTTTTGGTGCACTTGTGTCGTCTGCCTGAGGGCAGCATTTGAAACAAGTGTGTTGGTAGGGTGTCAAGTCTTGTGATCTTTTGTTGGCTCTGGTATATTCTTTACTTTGCCATTTGCTCTCAAGAATATAATGGACTGGCAGTGATTTTCTGATCTGTATAGACTGTTTTCGACCACTTGACTACATCCGGGGCACCTGGCGTGTTGGATGGGTTCACTCGAATGCTTTTGCATATAGGCCGGAGTTACACAAATGTTTGCACGACTGTTAAAAGGGACGAATGATGGCTAAAAAGACTTTGGAACGTTATCGGTGCTCATTAGATGTTGTTTCAAGAATTCGTTACGACAAGAAGTGTGCTTTGGTCGACAATATCGACCCATATGCCTTGGAGAAACACAAATGGAGCACACAACTGTGGGCGTCGGTAACCTATCCAGACATCGTCCACTATCTCCTCTTTTCGACAAGCGCCTATACCGTGGACCAACTAAAGAATTCCAAAGGTATGGAGGCCTCCAACCAATTCATCAATGGCTATGTTCGTCATGCGGCGGTATACATTGTAAGCAACCTGTCTCTCCACACTGCTAAGGTTAGTTTACCGCACAATGCAATTTAAATATGTACCGCATGATTATAGTCACCGATGTGTTAAATTATGTTGATTATACCAACGAAAGAGGTGTAGATTATTATTTTCATTTTTGTTACCGAGAGCGAGAGAGAAAGAGAGGTTCGACCGGGACGAGTCCCAAGTGCAGCTCGCACCTTTTTCTCCACTCCCACGGCTACATTTTTAACTCAACTCACGAAACAGCTAACGGGGTGGTAACTCGTTTTTGCAAACTTATTATAATGAAACAGAAAAGACAGATTTTGGAGACATGCATTTCATTCACACACGAGTATTGTGCTTGGCTGCTAGATCGGCTCTGTTAACAGACTAGAAAAGCGAGATAAATATCACCCATGTTAAAAAGTACTGCTGGACTCACGTCTACGTTATTCAATAACACGACAGCAAGATCATAACATGGTGTCAGAGTGACGGTAGTATAACTATGGACTCACGAAAAAAAAAAAAAAACTCAGGGAGAAAAGACAATGAGAAGGTGTTCGGTGTTCCAACTCATCCAATGGACCTTTCCGACCTGTCAATCACTCGCACAATAATAGCCAATCAGATAGCCGCATTGTCTTAACCCCTGGCTCGACCCTCCCTCTTGTCGTCATGTCCCACAAGCAATACTGGTTGTCAATAGCGTGCGCTTGGAAAAGTTGTTACAAAGAAAAAGGTCCTCAGATGCGATTGGAGAACGTGCAATTCTAATGAAAGATATCCTGCTAGGTTACAAGGGGCCCGGTTTATTCATTTTCCAAAGCCTAAAACACAATTGACGAAGTGGCTACGGTGGATTAAGGCTGGCGGAAGACCGCATGTACAACTAAATGTGGACAATATTAACAAACACAAGGCTGTATGTTCGAAGGTAAGTGAGGGAGAAGTATCTTCTCTGAGTTTGATTGAATTATTATCAGTGCTTTATATGTTGCAGGAGAACAACTTTCACTTTGTTAGTGTATCACTGACCTGCTGAATGAAGTGTGTAATGTTTTATGTCGAAGAGTCGGGTTCATAATACGTAAATGCGTGATGTCGTGCAAAAACAGCACTAGGTTCCATTACGAGACAAGTCAAATGAATACCCCCACTCACTTATAAAGACTACAATATAACTCGTGATCTTTCCAAGTAAAAAGTACTCACCCTGCTTTACATGCGCAGTACGATTCCACAGTTTTATCCTGTTGGATTTCAATATGAAGTTTGTGAGCCATCAAACATTTTTGCATCGATCGCCAACGTTTCGCTGTAACTCTGACATTGGGTCCTGCTCCGTCCAAAATCTTAATTCCGTGTCGATATCCTTGCGTGAAATAGTTGAGATCTCTCTGTAGAACTCTCTTGGAGAAGTCTAACACATTTGGCAAAAAACATACCCCAATATTATTTGGAATACGCAATAGAGAATCCAGTTCAAACCTGTTATGTTCAGTTGCCATTTTGGAAGATTGTGGGGCATGGCAACTTTAGCTAAGGGAGGCAAAGTTGAAGATCACCAGTCGGAAAGGTACATTGGCTGGCAACCAGTTCAGGGTGTACCCTGGCTCCTCCCCGATGATACCTGGGATTGGCCCCAGCACTCCCACGACCCTCGTGAGGATAAGTGGCTCAGAAAAGGGATGGATAGATGTTTCACAGCTGCAGTGCAATGATGCAGATCTTCATTTCTACATGTGCAGTACTGTGAGATGTTGGCGATTCTGGTGTCAGTCTGCATTAAAATAGCTTTGAATCTTCAGTGATATTTTTTATCTTTTTTTCCCAAATTCAGTTAGTTTTCATTGTTTTTTCGAGTAGGTTTGTTAGATTTTATTGGTTTTTATTTTTTTCAATGTTCTTTTAGGTTTTTTTGTTTCAATTTTAGTTTTGTTCCAAATAGTATCGTTAAAAACAGTGATTAAAACCAATAAAATAAAGTGTCAAAAGACTTAACTTACTAGCAGATGAACAACATCCACAAATCAAATGCAAGTGCACCTGTATATCAGCAGTACAAAGTAGCAATGTTAAATGCAGTACATAATACTGCTTCCAAGGTTAGAGAAGATGAAAGTGTACAGTAAAACCATTCATTATAAAAATGTTTTGTTTACCTTACATATCCTTTAGTCCATTATTATTTTTTAAAGTCCTTGTTTACATGTGTTCCTTCCTTTGCTGCTAAATTCCCAACAAATCCAGGGAACGTTCAGATTTGTCTATTTCCTTTGAGAGATGTCACTCGATTCCACAAGCCACTTGCTTTCATTTGTATCATTCATAGTCAAATTACACAAAATTGCTTTTCCCTCCTGCATCTCCAGTGAAAGTGCAGCCAGTGGTTTTTTTGTTGTTGTTGAATCCCTGATTATTGTGAAAAAGCTTTTGAAGTGTTTCTGCCATTGCTGCACTAGTCATGTGAAAATCTCCTTTTGTCATAGCAGTAGTTCAGTCACCACTGTCAGCAAGACAAACTCCTCATCTGCTTTCAGATTCCCGCAGCATCTTGAGACTCTAGACAGTTGTCAATTTCTCGTACTTATTTTTCCCAAAAGACGACACGTGCAGATTCCGTGCAGGCAACTAGATAGTTGGTGGCTTTCTTAGCTGCCAATGTTAGCTCACAAGGGTTAGCTTTGTAGCAAAATTTTTATATTATTTATATTATATTTTATATATTTTAATATTGGCTTGGGGACCAGCAGCCAGTATGTTGATGCCCCCCCCCCCCCCAATGTTGTCACGTCTGGGTGACACACTGTAAGTAAACTACAACTCCCAAAGAACTTTGACCTTCCTTATTTTTGTTTTATTTGGCTGTATCAAAATATTTTTAAAATTACCGCTGTGAGTGCATGGATGAAACTGACAGAAAAGGACAAAATGGAAATTTTTCTCTATAGTAATAGTTTTGTTCATGTAATATGTGGGTCCATGTACTAATGCTGTATTTTTGGGAAATAAAGGCATTCTCTAAACAATTTCTAGCAAATCTGACTGAATATTCTCGTTCATCCGGGCCATTTACTTCTGAGGGCACAGAACTGATTTTAATTGACCCCTCCGTGGATATTGCGCAATCCGCGTCACTGACCAATCAGAGGCCAGAGATCTGCATAGACCAAAGCCCGTTTTTGCTCCCGCCATTTTCTCTGGCATCATTGCATGGTCCAGTATAGGGTTAGTTAGCGTTTTATCGCGTATTTGGGTTATTTAACAAAAAATATGGTTAAGAAGTGTATTCACGGACTTTGTAATAGTGACGACAGGTATCCTGAAAGGCTAGTTGGTGGAGTTCGATTCGTACCCTTTCCAAAACCGAAGACCCAGTACGAAAAATGCCTTTGATGGATCAAACTTTGTGGAAGACCGCATCATCAACTAAATCCATCTAATATCAACCGGAACAGATATGTTTGCACGAAGGTATGCCCTATATTTGATTTTCAAGAGATGTCTCGTATAAATGAATTTGAAGTTCTTCGCTAGCATAACACTGCTGCGTGTGAAGGATTGACACACTTATTCTTTGTTGAGCGATATTTAGCGATGATCGGACTCCACAAATGTATTGATTTCTTGCTGGCTCGCGGCCGAAGCTTAACCGGACTGTGTTTGCACGAAGATATGCCCTAAATTTGATTTTTAATACACGTCTCGTATAAATGAATGAGACGTTCTTTGCTAGCATAACATTGCTACGTGTGAATGATTGCATGAAATCAGAAGCATGGCGTCTCTCTCAGTTAAAAATGTATTTAGAATCTATAATATATCGGTGATTTGAATGAAATCAAAAGCATGGAGTCTGTCTCAGTTCAGAATGTATTGTTTTGTATTTGCCATTTTTACTGTTTGTCTTACATCAGCGCACGTGGCATGACGTCACTTCAGGAGGCGTGGTTAAGTGCCCTGTACGGAGGGGTCAATTGGACTCTTTTGGTTATTTTAAAAGACGGTACGCTCATCATCCATGTAGGCTTAGTTTGAACTGAACTGACATGGCTTTACTTTGAATGAAATAATTAGGCCTGCTCGGATGATGGGTTAGCCGTCGTCTGAAGCCCGCCATGCACTCCATGAGGCGGTTGAAGCCAGTCATAGATTAATAGTTAAAAGAGAGGCAAGTCAGTCAAGAGCGAGGACATGGGCGAGACTGAATGTAGCGGTCATGTATATTTTGGACACAAGCTTCACTTTTTCATCCACAGGTTTATTACAAACGACAGATGTAATTATTTTTGTAAAACACAATACTGTATAAGCATACTTCACTTCTTGTTTATCCTTTCGGCTTGTCCCGTTAGGGGTCGCCAAAGCGTGTCATCTTTTTCCATCTAAGCCTATCTCGTGCATCCTCCTCTTGAACACCCACTGTCCTCATGACCTCCCTCACAACAACCATCAGCCTTTTCTTTCGTCGTCTTCTCGCTCTTTTGCCTGGCAGCTCCATCTTCAGCACCCAAACCATCAAAGTCTGCTCTCTTTAACATCGTCTCTAAAACATCCAACTTTGACTGTCCCTCTAATGACCTCATTTCTAATCCTATCTGACCTGTTCACACCAAGCGAGAACCTCAGAATCTTCATTTCTGCTCCCTCTAGTTCTGCTTCTTGTTATTTCATCAGAGCCACCGTTTCTAATCCGTACATCATGGCTGGCCTCACCACCATTTTATAAGCTTTGCCCTTCATCTTGGTGGATACTCTTCTGTCACATAGAATACCAGACACCTTCCACCAACTGTTCCACCCCGCTTGGACCCGTTTCTTTACTTCCTTACCACACTCACCATTGCTCTGTATTGTTTACCCCAAGTATTTGAAGCTGTTCACCTTCGCTATCTCTTTTCCCTGGAGCTTCACTCTTCCTCCTCCGCCCCTCTCATACATGGACATATATTCTGTTTTACTTCGGCTAATCTTCATTCCTCTCCTTTCCAATGTGTACCTCCATCTTTCTAACTGTTCCCTGCTTTCACTGCAGATCACAATATCATCTGCGAACATCATGGTCCAAGGGGAATCCAGTCTAACCTCGTCTGTCAGCCATACATTACTACAGCAAACAGGAAGGGGTTCAGTGCGGAACCCTGATGCAGTCCCACCTCCACCTTAAATTCTTCTGACACACCCTGATGCAGTCCCACCTCCACCTTAAATTCTTCTGACACACCAACGGCACATCTCACCGCTGTCCTGCTGCCCTCATACATGTCCTGTACCGTTCCAATATATTTCTCCACCACACTAGACTTGCACATGCAGTACCACAGTTCCTCTCTTGGTACTCTGTCATAGGCTTTCTCAAGGTCTACAAAGATAAAATGTAGCTCCTTCTGACCTTCTCTGTACTTTTCCACGAGCATCCTCAAGGCAAATACTGCATCTGTGGTACTTTTTCTAGGCATGAAACCATACTGTTGCTCACAGATACTTACTTCTGTCCTGAGTCTAGCCTCCACTACACTTTCCCACAACTTCACATATTGTATTTTTAGGGATGGTAGCGATACTGCAGCTATTCTGTGTCTCACTCGCTTAAATGCAGAAATGTATTTATGCTGATTATGCTACATTGCACAACTGTGATGTAAAATTCAAATCTCCACAAAAATAATAGCTGACTGATCGGCTACTTGTGAAAACAGTTCTGTATTCCGCACACTGCGTGAGAGTTGAGTTGGTTTCGGTTGAGTGTCTTGTTCTACAGAAGCCTTTTCCAAACAGAGTGTCTATCTTGTCTCTTGCAGACATCACTGATGATCATCGTCCTGAGCAGCAAAAGGCAGCGCTTACTCACATTAAAAAAGAGGTGGAGCCACAGCTCCCTTACATCAAAGAGGACGAGGAAGACCACCTGCACATTAAAGAGGAAGAAGATGATGATATCATCAAGTTGTCATCAACAGGTATCCTTTTGAAGAGCGAGGATGACGGCCAAAGTGAGGAATATAGCGAGGCAGAGCCTCCAAACAGCAGCTCAAGTCGGCGCATTACAACGGGAGGTGATGGTGACCACTGTGGAGGATCACAAACAGATGGCCTCTTAGCGCCACTATCAGATAGTGAGGACTCAGCTTCACATTCTCCTGACACTGATGATGATGTTTATGACCAGTATGAAGGTCTTAAAAGAGGTCACACGATCAACAAACGCTGGAAATGTTCTGAATGTGGGAAAACCTTTGCTTATAAGTGGGGTTTGAAACAACACATGAGAATACACACCGGAGAAAAGCCTTTTGCCTGCTTGGATTGTGGTAAAATATTCACACAGAAGGGATACTTAAAAATACACCGAAGAACTCACACTGGTGAAAAACCCTTTGTTTGCTCAATTTGTGGCCAGAGATATTCTCAAAAAACAAATTTGATAACACACACAAGAACCCACACTGGAGAAAAACCGTTTGTCTGCTCAGTTTGCGGTCAAAGATTCTCTGAGAATGGAAGCTTAAAAACCCATGCAAGAACACACACCGGTGAGAAGCCTTTTTCCTGCTCTGTTTGTAGTCAAAGATTCTCAGATAAGGCAAACTTAACAACACACACTAGAACACACACCGGTGAGAAACCTTTTGCATGCTTGGCTTGTGAACAAAGATTCACCACAAAAATCCAGTTAACAAATCACACAAGAACTCACACAGGAGAGAAACCGTTTGCCTGCTCAGCTTGCCACCAAAGATTCTCTCAGAAGGGAAACTTAAAAACACACATGAGAACGCACACTGGGGAGAAACCTTTTGCCTGCTCAATTTGTGGTCAAAGATTCTCTGAGAACGGAAGCTTAAGAAGACACACAAGAAAACACACCGGGGAGAAACCTTTTAGCTGCATAGCTTGTGGCCAAAACTTCTCTCACAAGGATCGGGTAAAGAGACACAAGTGTGTCCGTGAGAATAGTAGTCATGAGTGAAGCCTGAAAGATCCCCTTCATGCCTATTTTCCAAGTTAATTTTGATAATCTGCAATTGTCAATTTATCTTTTTTTCATGATTAAAAAAATATCAGTTTTCAAGTTAATCCAATAGATATTTTCAGCCTGGCATTTGAGGCGGTTGGATTTTTCACATTTTACGTGAAGTCAATGAGCTTTACTCAGATTGAATCACTCATCTTCCCCAATTTAAATATGATAAACAACAATGAAGACAAATGGGAGTCTGACAAAATAATCTTTTTAATCAGCTGTACCGTTAAAAATTTTAACTAATAAAAACAGCAAATTTCAGTATATAGTCCACTATGTAGTGCAACACTACTTGGGGAGTAGGGACCATACTGAACTGAATGGAACGATTTCAGACACCGCCTCGCAGAGCTGCCTGAGCTGCATTATTTGGACTGACATATAGTTTGCAGACAGGACACATCCTACTGTGACACGATTGGACCCTGCGATTCAGGAAGGGCAAGACACTCTGATCTAACGATAGGACCATCCTAAACATGTATCATGTTTATAGAAAAAAGTACATTTAAAAAGTTGTATTGGTAAGGTTTAGAGCAAGGTTTTCAGCCAATCATAGTACGGTGGCGCGTGTCCTGGAGCCAGTAACATTGCAGCAGAACGTGTCCCACCTAGAAACTATGTTGGAATCTTAATACTGCACTGAGTTCGTTCCCAAGGATGGCCGCCCGATGGCGCATGCGCAACACAGATTCCACAGTCACTGCACATCATACAGATGTACATACGAGGGGGACCCTTGGCTGGATGAGGTTATGCAGAATTACAGTCGGAGAAAATAAATGCTTACCAACTTTGTCATGTTATTACTGTTTATTTATGATATGTTTATTGAACGAAGAGAAAAAGATTAATTTATGTATTTATTTTTTTAAGTTTGCTTATAATTTATGTCTATTGTGATATGGCCACACTCCCTTGGCAGTTTTGGTATGATGTTTGAAGATGTGGTCGTGTTTCTATTTTCTACATTATGACATAAAAGTAAAAAAAAAATAAAAAATTGCAGACCAAGACCCCATCTTGAACACCATTCATGATCGTTTTTTCCATTAACTTTATATTGTTTGCTGTGATGTGACGACATCTGGTACTGGCCACCACCGGCGACATACCACATGTGTGAAATCTACATTGCACTCACAAACACGTCTTCACAATTGACCCCTCCATACAGAGCACTTAACCACGTTTCCTGAAGTCACGTCACTCCACTGTTTGTAACCTCAGACAAACAGACAAAATGGTGTTGCAGGAAGAAAAGTCGAGAGCGAAATCGTCCGATTTACCGGCTGATTTCTCACTCGCATTCTTAGCTAACAGTGAAATATCGTTGAAAAGCAGACAGCAGGGCTTCAAGTATTTCAGCGAGGAGTATTTCAATGGTATTTACATGCATATCGACGGAGAAACCATTGATATTAGCGCAAGATCTTTCCGGAGTCAGAGGAAGACCGAGAAGCCACATAATATATTATAACCCAAAGACGAATTCGTCATTGACAGTTTCCTATTTTCGTGTTACCTGTCACACTTGTGTGCATAATCTGCATGTGTATCTGTATAGCCGTTTGTGAACCGCCGTATGAAGGAAAAGAAGAAGCCGAGGCTTGATTTACGAGTTGTTTCCCTTGTTTTCTTTGTGTAACGTCACGCACTCCCCTCAATAATTATTCTTGAATTAGTGCCGAACCTACGTAAGTCCCGACCGAGTACGACAATCACTACTTTAGTGTCCTCAAACATCCTTCCTTCAGTCTTGGTGTCTCAGTGTACGTCGAAGGCTTTTAGGACTCGCTAGTCCGGTTTAGCTTAGCTCACTAGCCGCCAACAAAGAGACACGTTTGTGCAGTCAGGTCCTCGCAAAGTATCGCTCAACACAGATCAAGTGTGTCAATCATTCACAGGTAGCTATGTAATGCAAGCGAAGAACTGCTAATTCATTTATATGAGACATGTATTGAAAATCAAATATAGGGCTTACCTTCATGTAAACATATCTGTTCCGGTTGATGGATTCAGTCCACAAAGTTTGATCCATCGAAGAAATTTTTTTCGTCCACTATAGACAGCCCCACAGTGTTCCCTTGTGAGGGTGGTAGGCCGGTGACAAAGTCCAGTGATATGTGCGACCACGGCCGGGACGGGATGGACAGAGGCCGCAACTCTCCAACCGGCCGTAGGCGAGACGTCTTATTGGCTGCACACACCGGGCAGGCGTTGATGAATTCCCTCACGTCCTTGCTATGGTTGGGCCACCAGAATCTCTGTTCGACTACCGAACGAGTCTTTGCCATGCCCGGATGGCAGAGCGTCTTGTTGGTATGGGCCCAGGTGATGACGTCCCGCTGCAGCGACGGAGCCACGAAGAGGCGGTCAGATGGACAACCCGCGGGAGGCGGTGTCTCCCTCAGGGCCTCCTTCACCCGCAACCCGACCGCCCAGGTGAAGCCGGACACGAAGCACGCCTCTGGTAGGATGGAGGCGGCTGCCGATTCCACGCGCTCCCCCTCGTAGATCCGTGAGAGGGCGTCCGGCTTGCTGTTCTTGGAGCCTGGGCGGAAGGACAGAGTAAAATGGAAGCGGATGAAGAATAAGGCCCACCTGGCCTGGCGGGCGTTCAGCCGCTTCGCGGTCTTCAGGTACTCGAGGTACGGATGAGGCTGGCGGCCAGCGACTCCTCCACGTATTCCCTCATGGCCTGGTGCTCTGGTCCTGTTAAGGAAAATAATTTCAGGAGGAGTTCAATGGCACAGTCATACAGAGATTTCGCTTTAGTCACTGAAAACACCTCCTTTAGGTCGTGATAGCAGGCGGGCACCGCGGTTAGCTCCAAAGCGGTACTCGATTCCTCAAGTCGTAGTGGCGCGACTTGAACCCTCCCGTCTTCCTGAACAGCAAAACGTTTACAACAGCCCTCGCCCCATGCCTTGATCTGACCCGTGGCCCAATCTATTTGTGGATTGTGCTCCTTGAGCCACGGTCTCCCAAAGATAACATCGCTGCTATGTGAGTCGAAAACATGGAAGCTAATGCGCTCCGCACGAGCGTCCGGAAAGACCATACGAAAAGTCTGAGTACGGTGCGTTACACAGCAGAGGAACTTGCCGTTAGCGGCGTAGGCGTTACGAAGCCGCTGGGTAGGGAAGGTCGCTGCACCCAACGCCTGGACCACGCGTGGATTTATCAGGTTAGCATCCGACCCGGAGTCGATGAACACAGTCACAGTGCATGAAACGAGAGTCCGTTTCCAGGGTGAGGTACAGAAGCGGCCGTCCTGACTCTGCCGCGGTATACTGCACACTCACCGGAGTGGAGATCTTGATGTCGGAGCGCTTTGGTCGAACCGGGTGCGATCAAGTGTCCCAGACGACCGCAATAGAAACAGTGCCCCTCCCGTCAACGGCGCAGGCGCTCCTCCACTGGTCCGCCGAGAACCTCCACCTGCATGGGTTCGACCGTGGAAGGCGGCGTGGACGCCCGGGCAGCAACTGGACTGGACACCTCCGTCTCTCCCTCGGGTATAGCGTCTATTTGCATCTCACCAATTCTTTATGAATTCGTACTGAACGTCATCGACGCTGCACACACCACACCGCTGCTTCACTGGACACTATACGTTGAATCTTCGTCATCAGTTAAACTCGTCTCGGTGCACCTTGGAAGCTCTCGGCCTACTTTAGCTTAGTTTAGCTTGATAGCCGCTATAACAAAACAAACAAAAGAGACGCGTTCGTGATCGGCATGTCGAAATCAAGTGCGAGCGCAAAGTGGTGTGAATGTGGTGTGAAGATGTTTTCAAGGGGGACAGCAGAGTACGAGGAGGAACTTTGTGAAGCAAAACAGGAGAACGAGCCACAACATCATCTCCTGGGGGCTGTTTGCAAGATGAAGTTTCAAGGTA
Source organism: Syngnathoides biaculeatus (assembly GCF_019802595.1). Taxonomy (NCBI): domain Eukaryota; kingdom Metazoa; phylum Chordata; class Actinopteri; order Syngnathiformes; family Syngnathidae; genus Syngnathoides; species Syngnathoides biaculeatus. The sequence continues at coordinate 8,121,134 of NC_084656.1, read as the reverse complement.
GGGTGACCCAGAGCAGGTTTGTTCACTTCTCACCTGTTGAAGTCATCCATTCTAATTATAATGGTGTTCCAGTGTTTATTTACATCCAATGTGTGACTTTGCTTATAAGATGCCCATGAAAACTGTAGGTCTTTGAAAATTGTTGTTGAAATGCCATTTTCTATAAAGATTTGGAAAAGTCGTGGAAATATGATGTGGATAATTGGGATGTGTAAAAAAAAAAGTGCAATTAAAAATGAAATTAACATGCAAGAAGTGCAGCTTTTGCCACTTAGCTGGCCACAGGGTTAGGGTTGAACAAGCAGCAAGTGTACGCGCAACAGTGATCGAAAATATGGCTTAAATTTAGGAAACGTAATGATCAGTGGCAGCACGGTGGAGCAACTGGTTAGAGCGCTACCCTCACAGTTCTGAGGACCGGGGGTTTAAATCCCGGCCCCGCCTGTGTGGAGTTTGCATGTTCTCCCCGTGCCTGCCCGAGTTTTCTCTGGGCACTCCGTTTTCCTCTCACATCCCCAAAACATGCGACATTAATTGGACACTCTAAATGGGACCAGGTCTTATTGTGAGTGTGACTGTTGCCCCGTGTGCCCTGTGATTGGCTGGCAACTAGTTCAGGGTGTACCCTGCCTCCTGCCCAATGACAGCTGGGATTGGCTCCAGGACTCCCACGACCCTCGTGAGGATAGGTGGCTCAGAAAATGGATGGATGGATAAATGACGAGTCGGCTCATTGGAACACATCGAATAGGATTACAGATAGCATAGGATTAGGATCTGTTCTGACCACAACTAGCGACAACTTCTAAATAATTGACATGCATTATAATTGCCCCGGAAAAGAAAAGTTTTTTTGTTTTTTTTTAAACCTAAACTATTCTTCCTAAGTGGGGGTATACCATGAAAAGTGTTTTCATGGTTCGTCCCCCCCTAAAAAAAAATAGAAAAAAAATCTTTAAATACTTATATAATAATAATAGTAAGGGCGTGAGGGAATTCATCAATGCCTGCCCGGTGTGTGTAGCCAATAAGACGTCTCGCCTACAGCCGGTTGGAGAGTTGCGGCCTCTGTCCATCCCGTCCCGCCCGTGGTCGCACATAGCACTGGACTTCATCACCGGCCTACTACCCTCACAAGGGAACACTGTGGTGCTGTCTCTAGTGGAACGGTTCTCTATGATGGTCCACTTCGGGCCGGTCCCTAAGATCCCTTCGTCCAAGCAGACAGCCCAACTGTTATTAGACGAGGTGGTTCGCTACCACGGGCTCCCCCCAGATATCGTCTCGGACAGCGGTCCACAATTCGTCACCCGTTTTTGGAAGGAATTCTGCACCCTCATCGGCGCCTCGGCAAGTCTAACATCAGGCCATCACCCGGAGTCCAACGGCCAGACGGAGAGGGTCAATCAAGACTTGAAAACCGGACTTCGATGCTTGCCATCCAGGAACCAGAGAACGTGGAGCCAGCACTTCAAATGGGTAGAGTACGCCCACAATTCTCTACCCTCCGCTTTGAGAGGTATGGCTCCACTCTACGTCGTACACGCATACCCTCCCTCTCTGTTCCCTTCATTGGCCACGGACTCCACGGTGCCGTCGGCCCTGGCGTTGGTACGACGCTGCAAATGGACCTGGGAGGCACCTCGGAGGACGCTGCTGCGCATGGGCAGTGTCTACAAGTCCGCAGTGGACCACAAGAGGAGAGTTGCACCAGAACTCAAGGTGGGACACCGGGTTTGGCTCTCCACCAAGGACCTGCCGCTGCGGATAGAATCGCGCAAACTCGCTGCCAGGTTCGTTGCCCCGTTTCCGATCACCAAGATTGTTAACCCTGTTGGCGTGTCGCTCAAATTACCTAGGTCGATGATGGTGCACCTGACTTTCCACATCAGCAGACTGAGTCCGACCCGTCCATTTCCACTGGTTCCTCCGGCCATTTAACAATGTAAAATTTCCAGCATTAAGTACCTCAATATCATCCATTTTAGCGACAATAAACAAAAGAAAAAGTCACTACACATTTACAATCACAAACACTTACAGTTAAGAATATATATATATATATATTTTTTTTTTTTTTAGGACAGATATCCACAATAAGAGACCAGTGACATACTTACTTGTATTGTTCCAAGAAAACACAGATGGCATCGCAGTCTTCTTGAGTAGCTTCAAATGCCTGTGCTTGGAGAGATGGAAGTCCTCTTCTCTGAAGTGTTCAGAAAAAACAACATCATATCTTGACGGCACCCATTGCGTCTTCGTCACTGCATCAATGTGTCATGATCCTGCCGCTTCAGCATGAGCTGTGCAGGTGCCCGCGCGGCTGCGCTGATAGGGAGGCGCACACCTGCTCCTCATGCGGGCTGATCATCCCCTGTATAGATAGGACCCGGTGACGACTGGTCCTCTGCCAGTTCGTTGAGCTTTACGTCCCGTTCCAGCACTCTCGTACTCCTGACTGAACCTGTGTGTACCGACCTCCGTCCGTTCTCTGACCAACCTTGTAAGCCTGACTCCTTGACACTTCTGCCTGCATTGTTTCCCCGTGCACCGGACTGCCTGCTTGTTCCCCGAACTCTGCATACAATAAACGTGTCTCTTCTTGAACTACCTTACATCTTCCGAGTTCCTGCATTTGGGTCCTACCTCTCGTTCCGATGGGACGTGACAGAACGAACTGGCCAATACAGGACCCAGCAGGAAAGACCCGGCGTCGCCGGGACCGACGCAAGGTAGACCATCTGCCGGAGGACCAAGCCTGCCCAATTCGGGTAGGCTCCCTGATGTCCTCCACTTCCGTGTCTTACGCTCCGCCAGCGAGGTATGAATACGTCCCGTACACGACCCGTCCGGCTCCTCATATTCTTCTGGACTCTGACTTTTCGGAATATGAGGAGGACCACGATTTGTTTGACCGGCTGCCTGAGTACGACTCCGACGACTATGATTTTGAGTCTCTTTGCCCGGCTTTTGATCCCAGTCTGTTTGCCCCGCCTTCCCGCGTTTCCAGCACCCGAGCGACTTCGCCCGGTAGATCCAAGTGCACCTATCGGTACGAGGGAACCCGCTTGGCCATCTACCCGGGACCTCCGCGTGGCGGCCAGAGGAGACGCCCCGGCCGGGCGCTTCCTGGTGTCTCTCGCTGCGCGGCAACGAAGACACCGTCCTCCCACTCCACGCCGGCAACGGTGAGACCGGCAGACCCGCAGCTGGTGGCGAAGCTTCCAGCCCAGAGGGAGGAGGAGCCGTCAAACCACGAGGCGTTCTGTCACGAAATGCGGGCGCAGTTAGAGAGGCAGAGCGCGGAATTGGCGGCTCTCACGGCCCAGGTCCGGCAAGGATTAGCGAACCAGCCGAGCTACGCTGACGTCGCAACGGCGACGGACTCACTGCTGACTCAGGTTCACGTTGCCGTGGAAACCGACCCGCCCCCTTGCCAAGTGCACGCCACAGTGGGAACAGACTCGCCACCTCGCCAAGTGCACGTAGCTGTGGAGACTGACCCGCCTCCTCGCCATTCCCACGTCGAGGTTTTGGCGGTTCCGAGCAGAGCTCACGTGGCAGTTGGAACTGACCCGCTCCTGAGACACGCCCACGTGTCAGTTTCGACTGACTCCCCGCCTACTCAGGTTCACGTTGCCCTGGAAACGGATTCGCCACCGCGCCACGCCCACGTTGCTGTTTCTACGGATGCACTGCAAGCTCACGTGGCAGTGGGGACCGACCCGATGCCGCCTCACGTTGCTGTCCAGGAGGGGGCGGTACTGGCGCCGCCTTCTCAAGTTGCTGTCCAGGAGGGGGCGGTACTGGCGCACCTTTTCAAGTTGCTGTCCAGGAGGGGGCGGTACTGGCGCCGCCTTCTCAAGTTGCTGTCCAGGAGGGGGCGGTACTGGCGCCGCCTTCTCAAGTTGCTGTCCAGGAGGGGGCGGTACTGGCGCCGCCTTCTCAAGTTGCTGTCCAGGAGGGGGCGGTACTGGCGCCGCCTTCTCACGTTGCTGTCCAGGAGGGGGCGGTACTGGCGCCGCCTTCTCAAGTTGCTGTCCAGGAGGGGGCGGTACTGGGGCCGCCTTCTCAAGTTGCTGTCCAGGAGGGGGCGGCACTGGCGCCGCCTTCTCACGTTGCTGTCCAGGAGGGGGCGGCGATGGCGCCGCCTTCTCACGTCCCTGTCCAGCAGGCGCTGGAGCCACCCAGGAGCTGGAGAGACTTCGGGGTGGTAGTCATGGCTCTGGTCCTGCTCTCCATCATCTTCGCTCCTGAGTTCGCCCAGCCGCTTCAGGACCTGGCCTCGTTGGCGACCAATCCCTGGTCGTCTTGCAACGACGGCGTGGGAGGTTTTCGTCCGGAGCAGTGGCCTCCCTCGTTCTGGTTCCTGCCTCGCCGTTTGGTTCTGTCACGTCCCATCGGAACGAGAGGTAGGACCCAAATGCAGGAACTCGGAAGACGCAAGGTAGTTCAAGAAGAGACACGTTTATTGTATGCAGAGTTCGGGGTTCGAGCAGGCAGTCCGGTGCACGGGGAAACAATCAACGCAGGCAGGAGTGTCAAGGAGTCAGGCTTACAAGGTTGGTCAGAGAACGGACGGAGGTCGGTACACACAGGTTCAGTCAGGAATACGAGAGTGCTGGAACGGGACATAAAGCTCAACGAACTGGCGGAGGACCAGTCGTCACCGGGTCCTATCTATACAGGGGATGATCAGCCCGCATGAGGAGCAGGTGTGCGCCTCCCAATCAGCGCAGCCGCGCGGGCACCTGCACAGCTCATGCTGAAGCGGCAGGATCATGACACAATGCGGTTGATGGCATGCACCCATAATTGCCTACGATGCTTATCTAATGGTATTCTGGAGTAATATAAAAAGTTTCCAGGATATCATTTCTGTAGCAATGTTGCATACATCAATCTATTAGCCTTTTCCAATAACTGTTATTACTTAGACTGGGCCTAAAAAATAAAGATGGGGCTAATAATAAAAAGTAGTCATCCATAAATTTCAGAATAAGTAATATTACCTAAACTTCAAGCATACGGCCTAATGAAGGTTAAAGTGAAACACACTTACCAGTGAAAAGTTACTTCCTTGCGACCACCTGCATGGTTTTGACAGTCAACAGCGCAACATGAATTAACCATATTGAAACCAAAAAGCTAAACCTAATGTATTCCAACTAAATTTGATGTTATTATGTTTCATAATGTACAATTGTAAGGATGTTAAAGAATGTCAACTCTTTCGTGAAATCGTACCCAAAGCAATGTTTTGCCCTGACAAGAAGTTGAAGCCGAATTACCATCCATCCATTTTCTGAGCCGCTTATTCTCACAAGGGTCGCAGGAGTGCTGGAACCTAACTCAGTTACCATCGGGTAGGTGGCTGGGTACACACTGAACTGGTTGCCAGCCTATCGCAGACCACATGGAGACAGCTAGCAATCACACTTAGAATCATACCGAGGGGCAATTGAGAGTGTACAATTAATGTTGCATGTTTTTGGGATGAGGGAGGAAACTGGAGTGCCCAGAAAAAAAAACCCACTCAGGCACGGAGAGAACATGCAAACTCCACACATGCGTGGCTGGGATTTGAACCCTGGTCCTCAGAACTGTGAGGCCAATGCTCTAACCAGTTGCATCACCGTGTCACCACTCCCAAACTTAATATAATTTATTATTTTTTTTAAATTTAATAAAAGAAGCATGGAATAAAAATACATTTCTTCATCAAGCTTTGTCCAACTGCGAAGCATGGAACTTTCTGGTGAGCACAGTGATCAAACTTGTGGCTACTGCCTAGGCTACAATTGTTAGTTCAGTTATGCAAGGAAAGGAAGAAACATGGGTTTTAAATTGTTAAAAAAAAATCATACATTGTGATTTCTGGATTTTTCTTATTAGATAATCTCTCTCACAGTGGACACCCACCTATGATGAAAATATCAGACCCCTCCAAGATTTCTAAGTGGGAGAACTTGCAATGTAGCAGGGTGTTCAAATACTTATTTTCTTCACTGTATATATATAAATATATTGAATATGATTAGATGTTGGTGTTTTTTTTTTTCATCGCATCTTTTGATGAGATTTCATTTTAGGTTGTTGATAAGGACTAGTCACTGTTTATTTGGGTTAATCAGTGTTTTTTTTTTCTACTATGTACAATGGGAATCTTATTTTTTCATGATGTAAATAATGAACTAGACTGATATTTACAACCCTTATTCAAATGAAGTTGGGACATTATGTTAAATAAAAACAATACAATGGTTTTCAAATCACGTTAAATCTATATTTAATTGAATACACAACAAATACAAGATATTTAATGTTCAAATGGACAAACCTTATTTTTAGCAAATCATGAAGTTGGAATTTTATGGCTGCAACATGTTCCAAAAATAGCTGGACCAGGTGACAAAAATGACAGCTGAGGAATGCTCATCAAACATGTGTTTGGAGCATCCCACAGGTAAACAGACTAATTGGGAACAGGTGGATGCCACGATTGGGTAAAAAAGGAGCTTCCCTGAATTGACCCCTCCATAGAAATTGCGTAATCCGCGTCGCTGACCAATCAGAGGCCAGAGATCTGCATTAACCACGCCCCTTGTTGGCGTCCGCCATTACCTCAGACAAAGTCGCATGGTCCAGTATAACTTTTGTTAGCGTTTTATCACATATTTGGGTTCCTTAACAATAGAAATGGTTAAGAGGTGTAGTCACGGACTTTGTAATAGTGACGACAAGTATCCTGATAGGCTAGTTGGTGGAGTTCAATTTGTACCCTTTCCAAAACCGAAGACCGAGCACGAAAAATGTCTTCGATGGATCAAACTTTGTGGAAGACCGCAGGATCAACTGAATCCATCTAAAATCAACGGGAACAGATATGTTTGCACAAAGTTAAGCCCTATATTTGATTTTCAATACATGTCTCATATAAATGAATTAGCAGTTCTTCGCTTGCATAACATAGCTACGTGTGAATGATTGACACACTTGATCTGTGTTGAGCGATACTTTGCGAGGACCTGACTGCACAAACGTGTCTCTTTGTTGGCGGCTAGCGAGCTAAGCTAAACCGGACTAGGGAGTCCTAAAAGCCTTCGACGTGCACCGAGACACCAAGACTGAAGGAAGGATGTTTGAGGACACTATAAAGTAGTGATTGTCGTACTCGGTCGGGACTTACGTATGTCCGGCACTAATTCAAGAATCATTATTGAGGGGAGCGTGTGACGTTACACAAAGAAAACGAGAGAAACAACTGGTAAATCAAGCCTCGCCTTCTTTTCCTTCATACGGCGGTTCACAAACGGCTATACAGATACAGATTCTGCACACAAGTGTGATATGTAACACGAAAATAGGAAACTGTCAATGACAAATTCGACTTTGGGTTATAATATATTATGTGGCTTCTCGGTCTTCCTCTGAGTCCAGAAAAATGTTGCGCTAATAATATCAATGGTTTCTCCGTCGATATGCATGTAAATACATTGAAATACCCCTCGCTGAAATACTTGAAGCCCTGCTGTCTGCTCTTCAACGATATTTCACTATTCGGTAAGAATGCGAGTGAAAAATCAGCTGGTAAATCGGACAATTTCGCTCTCGTCTTTTCTTTCTGCGACGCCATTTTGTCAAATGTTTGTCTGAGGTAAGCAACAGTGGGGTGACGTAACTTCAGGAGGCATGGTTAAGTGCCCTGTACGGAGGGGTCAATTACTCGGTCCGTCGTTGTCATGATCCTGCCGCTCCAGCCCGGGCTGTGCGGGTGTCCGCGGTTGCTCTGACTGGGAGGTGCACACCTGTGCCTCTTGCAGCCTGATTATGCTGTGTATTTATATGACCCCGATGACGACTGGCCGGCCCCAGTTCGGTGAGCTTCATGTCCCGTTCCAGCACTCTCGTATCCCTGATCAACAACCTGTGTGTACCGACCTTCGCCCATTCTCCTACCAACCTTGTAAGCCTGACTCCTTTGATACTTCTGCCTGCCTTGATCGTTCTCCTGTGTACCGACTCCTGCCTGCCCGCTCACCTGCTCTCTTCGCCCGATGTCCGAACTACCGTTGCTTCACCGGACTGCCTGCTCGATCCCCGACCTCTGCATATAATAAACGTTTCTCCTTGAACTACCTTGCATCGTCCGAGTCCTGCATTTGGGTCCTACCCCCGTTCTGATGGGACGTGACAGAACCAACTGGCCAGCACAGGACCCAGCAGGAAAGACTTGGCGTCGCCGGGACCGACGCAAGGTAGACCGTCTGCCGGAGGACCAAGCCTGTCCGATCCAGGTAGGCTCCCTGACGTCCTCGCTACTGACGCAGGTTCACTTGGCAGTTGGAACTGACCCGCTCCCGAGACACGCCCACGTGTCAGTTTCGACTGACTCTCTGCCTACTCTCGTTCACGTTGCCGTGGAAACTGACCCGCCCCCTCGCCAAGCGCACGTTGCTGTGGAAACTGACCCGCCTCCTCGCCATTCCCATGTCGAGGTTTTGGCTGTTCCGAGCAGAGCTCACGCGGCAGTTGGAACTGACCCACTCCCGAGACACGCCCACGTGTCAGTTTCGACTGACTCTCTGCCGACTCTCGTTCACGTTGCCATGGAAACTGATTCGCCACCGCGCCACGCCCACGTTGCTGTTTCAATGGATGCACTGCAAGCTCACGTGGCAGTGGGGACCGAACCGATGCCGCCTCACGTTGCTGTCCAGGAGGTGGCAACGTCTCCACAGCCGCTTCTCATCCGTGCCCTGGAGTACCAGTGGCGACCGGTCCACGGTCGCTCCCCGTTCTTGCTTTGTCGGCGACCGGTCCGCGGTCATCCCCTGTTCCTGCTCTGTCGGCGACCGGTCCGCGGTCGTCCCCTGTTCCTGCTCCAACGGCGACGGGCATGTCCATATGTTCCCGTCCAGGAGGTGGCGATGGTGCCACCACCTTCTCACGTTGCTGTCCAGGAGGAGGTGGGGATGGCGATGGTGTCGCCGCCTTCTCACGTTGCTGTCCAGGTGGAGGTGGGGATGGCGATGGTGTCGCCGCCTTCTCATGTTGCCGTCCAGGAGGGGGCGATGGCACCGCGGCCTCCTCACGTTCCCGTCCAGGAGGATGTGGAGTTGGTGATGCTGCCTCCGCATTCTCATGTTCCTGTCCAGGAGGTGGCAACGGTTCCCCAGCCGCCTCACGTTGCCGCCCAGGAGGGGGCAATGGCACCGCGGCCTCCTCACGACTCTGGTGGTGGGTAGGAAGATTAAGAAGACAAAGGTAGAGCAGAGAACCATGTGGTGGAAGCTGAGAAAGGAAGAATGTTGTGCGGCCTTTCGGAAAGACGTGAGACAGGCTCTCGATGGACAGGGGAAGCTCCCGGAAGACTGGACTTTGACAGCCAAGGTAATCAGAGAGACAGGCAGGAGAGGACTTGGTGTGTCTTTTGGTAGGAAAGGGGAGAAGGAGACTTGGTGGTGGAACCCCAAAATACACGGAGTCATACAAGGAAAGAGATTAGCGAAGAAGAAGTGGGATACTGAGAGGACTGAGGAAAGGCGAAACGAGTACATCGAGATGCGACGTAGGGCAAAGGTAGAGGTGGCAAAGGCTAAACAAGAGGCATATGAAGACATGTACACCAGGTTGGACACAAAAGAAGGAGAAAAGGATCTCTACAGGTTGGCCAGACAGAGGGATAGAGATGGGAAGGATGTGCAGCAGGTAAGGGTGATTAAGGATAGAGACGGAAATGTGTTGACTGGTGCCAGTAGTGTGCTAAATAGATGGAAAGAATACTTTGAGAAGTTGATGAATGAAGAAAATGAGAGACAAGGAAGAGTTGAAGAGGCAAGTGTGAAGGACCAGGAAGTGGCAATGATTAGTAAGGGGGAAGTCAGAAAGGCAGTACAAAGGATGAAAAATGGAAAGGCAGTTGGTCCCGATGACATACCGATGGATGTATGGAAGCAATTTGGAGAGATGGCTGTGGAGTTTTTGACCAACTTATTCAACAGAATACTCGCGGGCGAAAAGATCCCTGAAGAATGGAGGAAAAGTGTTCTAGTTCCCATTTTTAAGAACAAAGGCGATGTTCAGACCTGAGCTACATTGTGTCTTTGTGGATCTAGAGAAAGCCCATGACAGAGTACCAAGAGAGGAACTGTGGTACTGCATGTGTAAGTCTGGTGTGGCAGAGAACTATGTTAAAATCGTATGGATAGACTGTAAAGTGGAAAAGTTTTCTGTGGTCCGACGGGTTCACATTTCAAATTGCTTGAGAAAACTGTGGACATCGAAGTTTAAAATAACCATTTTTACTGTTATGGACGCAAAGTTAAAGTTTTGTGAAAAAGACATCTTGAAATTCTATACAGTACAACGACACACCATGATCACCTTCCATCAAGTATTTACATTTGTATACTAACCTCTAAAAAGCTGTTATTACTGCAGCTATAGAGATTGTGCATGTGACATCACCGTTTTCGTGGCACCATTATTTTACATATTTGTTTGGCACAATTTCTATGCCAGATGCCCTTCCTGACGCAACCCTCTGGATTTATTCGGGCTTGGGACTGGCCTACAGATTGCACTGGTTTGTGCCCCCATAGGGCTGCATCCATGCCTCGAAAGAGTACCACAGATGCACTATTTGCCTATAGGATGCTAGTGGAAAAGTACACAAAAGGTCAGAAGGAGCTACATCGTGAGTTTGTGGATCCAGAGCAGTGTTTTTCAACCTTTTTTGAGCCACGGCACATTTTTTACATTGGAAAAATTTTGTGGGACACCACTAACCAAAAATGTTTCAAAATGACACTCTGTATAGTATATTTAATTACAATATAATTTCTCAATTTATTTATACTCAGTCAGTGTGAAACCCGGGCCTGTTTAGATGAACACAAAGCCGATATCCTGGCAGGAATAGAAGACACACACGAAGCTCTTTTTCAACAGCTCTCAGTCTCTCTCTGTTTTTAGTTTTTATAGGAGTTAGCCTTGAAAAGCTCAGCTCACACAGATCTGTTGTGGAAAATGGGAGCAATGTCAGAACAGCTTTGTTGGCCAGAATGGGGAACTCCTTGGCAGCAGTCAACCAAAAACTGTCCAAAGGAGGATCAGCAAATCTTAGTTTTAAACCACGATCCTGTTTCTTTTCAGTTAGTTCCTCCTGCTCTTGTAAAGTCATGTCCTTTCCAACAACTGATGCCGAGCTGTATGGGTCCCTAACCCAGTCAAAGCATTCAGTGGAGGCTGAAGAGAAATAAAATGACAACTTATCCTCAAGACTTTTCAAATGTTTACGTATTACCTCAGACAGTGCAGCAGTGTTGCTTTGCCGTTTGTCTGTGAGTGGGAACATCTCCAGGTTGGCACGTTGCACATGTTGTTGCCAGAGGTGCACCTTTAAACGGAATCCATTTATTTTATCTGTGCTTGTAAGAAGGTTTTCATTTCGGCCTTGCATCCTTATGTTCAGTTCATTAAGATGATGAAATATATCAGCCAGGTATGCCAGCTTTGCGCAGCACTCCTCACTTGCAAACAGATTTGAGTAATCAGACCTCTCATTTGTCAGAAACATTTTAAGTTCCTCTCGCAGATCATACACACTGGTCAGCACCTTACCGCGCGACAACCATCGGACCTCCGTATGGAGCAATAAGGCTTTATGCTCCGCTCCCATTTCCTCACACAGAGATGCGAATATACGGCTTTTCAGAGGTTGTGTCTTTACAAAGTTCACTATGCGCACCACATCGTCCAACACAGGAACCAGTTCTGCTGGTAAAGTCTTAGCAACGAGGGCCTCACGGTGCAAAAAACAGTGCGAAACAATCAGATCTAGGTTTTTTTCCTTCACTCTACTCACGAAGCCTTTGATGCGCCCGACCATGGCTGCAGCTCCATCAGTGCACACACTTGTGCAGTTTTCCCACGTAAGTCCTCCCTGGTCAAGATATTCTGATGTGACCCGAAAAATTTCCTCTCCAGTTGTTTTTTCTGGCAGTGCCTTGCAAAATAGGAAGTTTTCTCTAATGGCATCTCCATCCACAAAACGCACATTGGCCAAGAGCTGAGTATGTCCACTAATATCCGTAGACTCGTCAACTTGCAACCCAAATTTCCTACTGATGCGTATCTTTTCCAAAACATGGCTTTCGATGTCTGTAGACATGTCATCAATACGCCTGGCAATTGTGTTATCAGAGAGCGGGACTTTAGCAATGTCTTTAACCGCATCAGGGCCGAGCATCTCGTTGACAATGGCTTTACAGGCAGGTAGTATTAAAGTCTCTGCCACAGTGTGCGGCTTTTTTGATTTAGCAACAGGTTCGGCGAGTAGGTAACTAGCTTTGAGCGCTTTCTCATTTACCTTCGTGGTTTTTCTCATAAACGTTGCCTGTTTCTCTGTGTTTACACGCAGGTGAACAAAATAGTCTATCGGCTTGTTTTGAAGCGACGGGTGTGTCGTTTGGAGATGGCCTTTAAGCTTGTTTGGCACCATGGCGCTGTTGGATAGCTTCTCGCCACACACCAGGCATAACGGAATAGGTGTCGTCTCATCCCCGGTCAAAGTAAATCCAAACGAAAGATAGCTTTCACTATATTGCCATGAGCTCACCGTCTTGGCTTTCTTTTTCCCACCACTCATACGAGGGCCTTCATCCGGGTCAGAATCTTGTCCAGGGCCCAGTTCGGAGTTTGCAGGTGTCCTTTTTAAAAACTTCTCCATGACTGTCACCAAAGCCTCTCAGGTGCATCACTAATTCTCTTGGAGGAATGAGGCAATCAGCTACGTGTTGCCACACGGACAAATATTACATTACTCTGCCAGCCTTTGCAGCACGAACACTGGACAATGACATAATATTTGCAGAAAATTATTAATAAATGTTAATTAAAAAAAAAAGTGATATTGGATAATTTCTCACGGCGCACCTGATGATCTCTCACGGCACACTAGTGTGTCGCGGCACAGTGGTTGAAAATCACTGATCTAGAGAAAGCCTATGACAGAGTACCAAGAGAGGAACTGTGGTACTGCATGCGTAAGTCTGTTGTGGCAGAGAAGTATGTTAAAATAGTACAGGACATGTATGATGGCAGCAGAACAATGGTGAGGTGTGCCTTAGGTGTGACAGAGGAATTTAAGGTGGAGGTGGGACTGCATCAGGGATCAGCTCTGAGCCCCTTCCTGTTTGGAGTGGTAATGGATAGGCTGACAGATGAGGTTAGATTGGAATCCCCTTGGACGATGATGTTCGCAGATGATATTGTGATATGCAGTGAAAGCAGGGAGCATGCAGAGGAACAATTAGAAAGATGGAGACATGCACTGGAAAGGAGAGGAATGAAGATTAGCTGAAGTAAAACGGAATATATGTGCGTAAATGAGAAAGGTGGAGGGGGAAGAGTGAGGCTACACTGAGAAGAGATAGCGAGGGTGGACGACTTCAAATTTCGGGGTCAACAATACAGAGCAATGGTGAGTGTGGTAAGGAAGTGTAGAAACGGGTCCAAACAAGTTAGAACAGCTGGCGGAAGGTGTCTGGTGTGTTATGTGACAGAAGAGTCTCTGCTAGGATGAGGGGCAAAGTTTACAAAACAGTGGTGAGGCTGGCCATGATGTACGGATTAGAAACGGTGGCACCGAAGAAACAACAGGAAGCAGAACTAGAGGTAGCAGAAATGAAGATGCTGAGTTTCTCACTTGGAGTGAACAGGTTGGATAGGATTAGAAATGACCTCAATAGAGGGAAAGCCAAAGTTGAGCTCAATAGAGGAAAACCCAAAGTTGGATGTTTTGGAGACAAGGTGAGAGAGAGCAGACTTCGATGGTTTGGACATGTTCAGAGGCAAGAGAGTGAGTATATTGGTAGAAGGGTGCTGAGGAAGGAGGTGCCAGGCAATAGAGTGAGAGGAAGACCAAAGAAAAGGTTGATGGATGTTGTGATGTAGGACATGAGGATAGCGGGTGTTAGAGAGTAGGATACACGAGATAGGCTTGGATGGAAAAAGATGACATGCTGTGCTGACCCCTAAGGGGACAAGCCAAAAGGAAAAGAAGATGCAAGTTTGGGCCAGCTGATGCAAAGCAAAGAGCAGTATCCTTACATACAATAATACTCATTGGCCAAAAGTGTCCCAAATCCATCCAACTGGCCTGAATGAGGGGATGTATTTCATCAACAACTTTTAATTTAGGCCTGCATGTTTTTATTTTTTAAATGTAATGAAAGTTAAAGAGCGGCACGGTGGAGCAGCTGATTAGAGGGACAGCCAAAGTTGGATGTTTTGGAGACAAGGTTCGAGAGAGCAGACTTCGATGGTTTGGACATGTTCAGAGGCGAGAGAGTGAGTATATTGGTAGAACGGTGCTGAGGATGGAGCTCCCAGGCAAAGGAGCGAGAGGAAGACCAAAGAGAAGGTTTATGGATGTGGTGAGGGAAGACATGAGGGCAGTTGGGGTTAGAGAGGAAGATGCAGGAGATGGGCTAAGATGGAAAAAGATGACATGCTGTGGCGACCCCTAACGGGACAAGCCAAAAGGAAAAGAAGAAGAGGACGGGAGTCGTTCAAACGGAGAAGATTTTTCACAATGCCAGAGACCTATTGTGCTGTTGGTTGTCACAATAGATGAGAAAGTTCTTCAAATAGATCATCCTATGAAATACCAGCTCAAAAGACGAGAAAAGATCGATAGATTCCGGCAATTAAACGTGATGGAAGGTGTACATGCCTGTGTAGCTGTCATTTCATCATGTAGGAATTGTTCTTTTCAATCTCAAATAACCAAGAAGTATTTACAATGCCAAGTTGACTCATTTGAGAACAGTGCGTATTTAAAAAAAAAAAAAAAAAAAAAACATCTGTTGTAGAGAAGTTTAACAGAGGTTAATGTGTGGCAGCAATACGCTACGTACTACCGGTAATTGGAAAGTTTGCTATATGCTTCCGCGTATGGAGGACACTACTCTCTGTCCTATTTTTTTTTCCAATCATAGTTAATGAATGTGAGTGGGTCCATCACTATGTGGGATTTATTCCTGATTGAGAACAGATCCAGCAAGAAAGTATTTGTGTGCGTCCAGACGTGTATACCCTTTTTAACTTTTCAGTGTAAATCTCCACAACTTACTCACCAGATACATGTGTATATCCAGTTGTCCAAGACAACCGCAAGCGGGTTAACAGTCCAATTTCTTATCGGCGAAAACATCGATTCTGTCACGTCCCATCGGAGCGAGAGGTAGGACCCAAATGCAGGAACTCGGAAGACGCAAGGTAGTTCAAGAAGAGACACGTTTATTGTATGCAGGGGTCGGGGATCGAGCAGGCAGTCCGGTGCAGCAGCGGTAGTTGTGACGTCGGGCGAAGAGAACAGATGAGCGGACAGGCAGGAGTCGGTACACGGGGAAACAATCAGCGCAGGCAGAAGTATCGAAGGAGTCAGGCTTACGGGGTTGGTCGGAGAACGGACGAAGGTCGGTACACACAGGTTCAATCAGGGAAACGAGAGTGCTGGAACGGGGCATGAAGCTCAACGAACTGGCGGAGGACCAGTCGTCATCGGGGTGATATAAATACACAGACTAATCAACCCACATGAGACACAGGTGTGCACCCCAATCAGCGCACCCGCGCAGGCACCTGCACAGCTCATGCTGGAGTGGCAGGATCATGACAGTACCCCCCCCCCTCAAAGGCACGGCTCCCAGACGTGCCTAAACGAAAAAACAGACAATAACACCAGCAAGGGTGGGCGGAAGGGGGTCCAGAGGAGGGCACGCCCCCCCCCTGAACCCCAGACTGGTGGCAATCCAGGCCACCAAACACGAGGCGTCCGGGCGGACAGGTCTGGAGGACGACCCGGACGCCAAGCACCAGGGTCCCCACGGGGCGATTCGGGCGGACGACCTCTGTGAGGAACCCAACGGCGAAGCAGGAACCAGAACGAGGCAGGCAACTGCTCTGGATGAGAACCTCCCATGCCGTGGTTGCGAGAAAACTAGGGACTGGTCGCCACCGAGGCTTGGTCAGGAAGCGGCTGGGAGCCATCTGGAGCGAATAGGATGATGGAGAGAAGGACCAGAGCAATGACCACCACCCTCCCGTAGTCTCTCCAGCTCCAGGGTGGCTCCACAGAACTCCCCAGCTCCTCCTGGACAGGAACGTGAGAAGGCGGCGGCGCCAGTACCGCCGCCTCCTGGACAGGAACGAGAGAAGGCGGCGCCAGTACCGCCCCCTCCTGGACAGCAACGTGAGAAGGCGGCGCCAGTACCGCCCCCTCCTGGACAGCAACATGAGAAGGCGGCGCCAGTACCACCCCCTCCTGGACAGCAACTTGAGAAGGCGGCGCCAGTACCGCCCCCTCCTGGACAGCAACTTGAGAAGGCGGCGCCAATACCGCCCCCTCCTGGACAGCAACTTGAGAAGGCGGTGCCAGTACCGCCCCCTCCTGGACAGCAACTTGAGAAGGCGGCGCCAGTACCGCCCCCTCCTGGACAGCAACTTGAGAAGGCGGCGCCAGTACCGCCCCCTCCTGGACAGCAACTTGAGAAGGCGGCGCCAGTACCGCCCCCTCCTGGACAGCAACTTGAGAAGACAGCGACCCCGTCGCCGCCTCCTCCTGGACAGAAACATGAGAAGGCAGCGACCCCGTCGCCACCACCTCCTGGACAGGAACGAGAGAAGGCAGCGACCCCGCCGCCACCGCCTCCTGGACAAGAGCGAGAGAAGGCAGCGACCCCGCCGCCTCCTGGACAGGAACGAGAGAAGGCGTCGCCAGTACCGCCCCCTCCGCCTCCTGGACAGGAATGAGAGAAGGCGGCGCCAGTACCGCCCCCTCCGCCTCCTGGACAGGAACGAGAGAAGGCGGCGCCAGTACCGCCCCCTCCTGGACAGCAACTTGAGAAGGCGGCGCCAGTACCGCCCCCTCCTGGACAGCAACTTGAGAAGGCTGCACCAGTACCGCTCCCTCCTGGACAGCAACTTGAGAAGGCGGCGCCAGTACCGCCCCCTCCTGGACAGCAACTTGAGAAGACAGCGACCCTGTCGCCGCCTCCTCCTGGACAGGAACGTGAGAAGGCAGCGACCCCGCCCCCTCCGCCTCCTGGACAGGAATGAGAGAAGGCGGCGCCAGTACCGCCCCCTCCGCCTCCTGGACAGGAACGAGAGAAGGCGGCGCCAGTACCGCCACCTCCTGGACAGCAACTTGAGAAGGCGGCGCCAGTACCGCCCCCTCCTGGACAGCAACTTGAGAAGGCGGCGCCAGTACCGCCTCCTCCTGGACAGCAACTTGAGAAGGCGGCGCCAGTACCGCCCCCTCCTGGACAGCAACTTGAGAAGGCGGCCCCGTCGCCGCCACCTCCTGGACAGCAACTTGAGAAGGCGACCCCGTCGCCGCCGCCTCCTGGACAGCAACGTGAGAAGGCAGCGACCCCGTCGCCGCCGCCTCCTGGACAGGAACGAGAGAAGGCAGCGACCCCGTCGCCGCCGCCTCCCGGACAGGAACGAGAGAAGGCAGCGACCCCGTCGCCGCCGCCTCCCGGACAGGAACGAGAGAAGGCAGCGACCCCGTCGCCGCCTCCTCCTGGACAGGAACGAAAGAAGGCAGCGACCCCGTCGCCACCGCCTCCTGGACAGGAACGAGAGAAGGCAGCGACCCCGTCGCCGCCGCCTCCTGGACAGGAACGAGAGAAGGCGGCGCCAGTACCGCCCCCTCCTGGACAGCAACGTGAGAAGGCGGCGCCAGTACCGCCCCCTCCTGGACAGCAACGTGAGAAGGCGCGCCAGTACCACCGCCCCTCCTGGACAGCAACGTGAGAAGGCGGCGCCAGTACCGCCCCCTCCTGGACAGCAACTTGAGAAGGCGGCGCCAGTACCGCCCCCTCCTGGACAGCAACTTGAGAAGGCGGCGCCAGTACCGCCCCCTCCTGGACAGCAACTTGAGAAGGCGGCGCCAGTACCGCCCCCTCCTGGATAGCAACTTGAGAAGGCGGCCCCGTCGCCGCCACCTCCTGGACAGCAACTTGAGAAGGCGACCCCGTCGCCGCCGCCTCCTGGACAGGAATGAGAGAAGACGGCGCCAGTACCGCCCCCTCCACCTCCTGGACAGGAACGAGAGAAGGCGGCGCCAGTACCGCCCCCTCCTGGACAGCAACTTGAGAAGGCGGCGCCAGTACCGCCCCCTCCTGGACAGCAACTTGAGAAGGCGGCATCAGTACCGCCCCCTCCTGGACAGCAACTTGAGAAGGCGGCCCCGTCGCCGCCACCTCCTGGACAGCAACTTGAGAAGGCGACCCCGTCGCCGCCCCCTCCTGGACCGCAACTTGAGAAGGCAGCGCCAGTACCGCCCCCTCCTGGACCGCAACGTGATAAGGCGGCGCCAGTACCGCCCCCTCCTGGACAGCAACTTGAGAAGGCGGCGCCAGTACCAGTACCGCCCCTCCTGGACAGCAACTTGAGAAGGCGGCGCCAATACCGCCCCCTCCTGGACAGCAACTTGAGAAGGCGGTGCCAGTACCGCCCCCTCCTGGACAGCAACTTGAGAAGGCGGCGCCAGTACCGCCCCCTCCTGGACAGCAACTTGAGAAGACAGCGACCCCGTCGCCGCCTCCTCCTGGACAGAAACATGAGAAGGCAGCGACCCCGTCGCCACCGCCTCCTGGACAGGAACGAGAGAAAGCAGCGACCCCGCCGCCACCGCCTCCTGGACAGGAGCGAGAGAAGGCAGCGACCCCTCCGCCTCCTGGACAGGAACGAGAGAAGGCGGCGCCAGTACCGCCCCCTCCTGGACAGCAACTTGAGAAGGTGGCGCCAGTACCGCCCCCTCCTGGACAGCAACTTGAGAAGGCTGCGCCAGTACCGCCCCCTCCTGGACAGCAACTTGAGAAGGCGGCGCCAGTACCGCCCCCTCCTGGACAGCAACTTGAGAAGACAGCGACCCCGTCGCCGCCTCCTCCTGGACAGAAACATGAGAAGGCAGCGACCCCGTCGCCACCGCCTCCTGGACAGGAACGAGAGAAAGCAGCGACCCCGCCGCCACCGCCTCCTGGACAGGAGCGAGAGAAGGCAGCGACCCCTCCGCCTCCTGGACAGGAACGAGAGAAGGCGGCGCCAGTACCGCCCCCTCCTGGACAGCAACGTGAGAAGGCGGCGCCAGTACCGTCCCCTCCTGGACAGCAACATGAGAAGGCGGCGCCAGTACCACCCCCTCCTGGACAGCAACTTGAGAAGGCGGCGCCAGTACCGCCCCCTCCTGGACAGCAACTTGAGAAGGCGGCGCCAATACCGCCCCCTCCTGGACAGCAACTTGAGAAGGCGGTGCCAGTACCGCCCCCTCCTGGACAGCAACTTGAGAAGGCGGCGCCAGTACCGCCCCCTCCTGGACAGCAACTTGAGAAGGCGGCGCCAGTACCGCCCCCTCCTGGACAGCAACTTGAGAAGGCGGCGCCAGTACCGCCCCCTCCTGGACAGCAACTTGAGAAGGCGCGCGCCAGTACCGCCCCCTCCTGGACAGCAACTTGAGAAGGCGGCGCCAGTACCGCCCCCTCCTGGACAGCAACTTGAGAAGGCGGGCGCCAGTACCGCCCCCTCCTGGACAGCAACTTGAGAAGACAGCGACCCCGTCGCCGCCTCCTCCTGGACAGAAACATGAGAGGCAGCGACCCCGTCGCCACCACCTCCTGGACAGGAACGAGAGAAGGCAGCGACCCCGCCGCCACCGCCTCCTGGACAAGAGCAGAGAACGAGAGAAGGCAGCGACCCCCCCCGCCGCCTCCTGGACAGGAACGAGAAGAAGGCGTCGCCAGTACCGCCCCCTCCGCCTCCTGGACAGGAATGAGAGAAGGCGGCGCCAGTACCGCCCCCTCCGCCTCCTGGACAGGAACGAGAGAAGGCGGCGCCAGTACCGCCCCCTCCTGGACAGCAACTTGAGAAGGCGGCGCCAGTACCGCCCCCTCCTGGACAGCAACTTGAGAAGGCTGCGCCAGTACCGCTCCTCCTGGACAGCAACTTGAGAAGGCGGCGCCAGTACCGCCCCCTCCTGGACAGCAACTTGAGAAGACAGCGACCCTGTCGCCGCCTCCTCCTGGACAGGAACGTGAGAAGGCAGCGACCCCGCCCCCTCCGCCTCCTGAGACAGGAATGAGAGAAGGCGGCGCCAGTACCGCCCCCTCCGCCTCCTGGACAGGAACGAGAGAAGGCGGCGCCAGTACCGCCACCTCCTGGACAGCAACTTGAGAAGGCGGCGCCAGTACGCCCCCTCCTGGACAGCAACTTGAGAAGGCGGCGCCAGTACCGCCTCCTCCTGGACAGCAACTTGAGAAGGCGGCGCCAGTACCGCCCCCTCCTGGACAGCAACTTGAGAAGGCGGCCCCGTCGCCGCCACCTCCTGGACAGCAACTTGAGAAGGCGAACCCCGTCGCCGCCGCCTCCTGGACAGCAACGTGAGAAGGCAGCGACCCCGTCGCCGCCGCCTCCTGGACAGGAACGAGAGAAGCAGCGACCCCGTCGCCGCCGCCTCCCGGACAGGAACGAAGAAGGCAGAGGACCCCGTCGCCGCCGCGCCTCCCGGACAGAACGAGAGAAGGCAGCGACCCCGTCGCCGCCTCCTCCTGGACAGGAACGAAAGAAGGCAGCGACCCCGTCGCCACCGCCTCCTGGACAGGAACGAGGAGAAGGCAGCGACCCCGTCGCCGCCGCCTCCTGACAGGCAGGAACGAGAGAAGGCGGCGCAGTACCGCCCCCTCCTGGACAGCAACGTGAGAAGGCGGCGCCAGTTACCGCCCCCTCCTGGAGAGCAACGTGAGGAAGGCGGCGCCAGTACCGCCCCCTCCTGGACAGCAACGTGAGAAGGCGACGCCAGTACCGCCCCCTCCTGGACAGCAACTTGAGAAGGCGGCGCCAGTACCGCCCCCTCCTGGACAGCAACTTGAGAAGGCGGCGCCAGTACCGCCCCCTCCTGGACAGCAACTTGAGAAGGCGGCGCCAGTACCGCCCCCTCCTGGATAGCAACTTGAGAAGGCGGCCCCGTCGCCGCCACCTCCTGGACAGCAACTTGAGAAGGCGACCCCGTTGCCACCGCCTCCTGGACAGGAACGAGAGAAGGCGGCACCAGTACCGCCCCCTCCGCCTCCTGGACAGGAATGAGAGAAGGCGGCGCCAGTACGCCCCCCCCACCTCCTGGACAGAACGAGAGAAGGCGGCGCCAGTACCGCCCCCTCCTGGACAGCAACTTGAGAAGGCGGCGCCAGTACCGCCCCCTCCTGGACAGCAACTTGAGAAGCGGGCATCAGTACCGCCCCCTCCTGGACAGCAACTTGAGAAGGCGGCCCCGTCGCCGCCAGCTCCTGGACAGCAACTGAGAAGGCGACCCCGTCGCCGCCCCCTCCTGGACCGCAACTTGAGAAGGCAGCGCCAGTACCGCCCCCTCCTGGACCGCAACGTGAGAAGGCGGCGCCAGTACCGCCCCCTCCTGGAAAGCAACTTGAGAAGGCGGCGCCAGTACCGCCCCCTCCTGGACAGCAACTTGAGAAGGCGGCGCCAATACCGCCCCCTCCTGGACAGCAACTTGAGAAGGCGGTGCCAGTACCGCCCCCTCCTGGACAGCAACTTGAGAAGGCGGCGCCAGTACCGCCCCCTCCTGGACAGCAACTTGAGAAGACAGCGACCCCGTCGCCGCCTCCTCCTGGACAGAAACATGAGAAGGCAGCGACCCCGTCGCCACCGCCTCCTGGACAGGAACGAGAGAAAGCAGCGACCCCCCGCCGCCACCGCCTCCTGGACAGGAGCGAGAGAAGGCAGCGACCCCTCCGCCTCCTGGACAGGAACGAGAGAAGGAGGCGCGCCAGTACAGCCCCTCCTGGACAGCAACTTGAGAAGGCGGCGCCAGTACCGCCCCCTCCTGGACAGCAACTTGAGAAGGCTGCGCCAGTACCGCCCCCTCCTGGACAGCAACTTGAGAAGGCGGCGCCAGTACCGCCCCCTCCTGGACAGCAACTTGAGAAGACAGCGCGACCCCGTCGCCGCCTCCTCCTGGACAGGAACGTGAGAAGGCAGCGACCCGGCCCCTTCGCCTCCTGGACAGGAATGAGAGAAGGCGGCGCCAGTACCGCCCCCTCCGCCTCCTGGACAGGAATGAGAGAAGGCGGCGCCAGTTCTGTCCCCTGGACAGGAACGAGAGAAGGCGGCGCCAGTACCGCCACCTCCTGGACAGCAACTTGAGAAGGCGGCGCCAGTACCGCCCCCTCCTGGACAGCAACTTGAGAAGGCGGCGCCAGACAGCCCCCTCCTGGACAGCAACTTGAGAAGGCGGCCCCGTCGCCGCCACCTCCTGGACAGCAACTTGAGAAGGCGACCCCGTTGCCGCCGCCTCCTGGACAGCAACGTGAGAAGGCAGCGACCCCGTCGTCGCCGCCTCCTGGACAGGAACGAGAGAAGGAGCGACCCCGTCCCGCCACCTCCTCCTGGACAGGAACGAGAGAAGGCAGCGACCCCGTCGCCGCCTCCTCCTGGACAGGAACGAGAGAAGTCAGCGACCCCGTCGCCACCGCCTCCTGGACAGGAACGAGAGAAGGCAGCGACCCCGTCGCCGCCGCCTCCTGGACAGGAACGAGAGAAGGCGGCGCCAGTACCGCCCCCTCCTGGACAGCAACGTGAGAAGGCGGCGCCAGTACCGCCCCCTCCTGGACAGCAACATGAGAAGGCGGCGCCAGTACCGCCCCCTCCTGGACAGCAACGTGAGAAGGCGGCACCAGTACCGCCCCCTCCTGGACAGCAACTTGAGAAGGCGGCGCCAGTACCGCCCCCTCCTGGACAGCAACTTGAGAAGGCGGCGCCAGTACCGCCCCCTCCTGGACAGCAACTTGAGAAGGCGGCGCCAGTACCGCCCCCTCCTGGATAGCAACTTGAGAAGGCGGCCCCGTCGCCGCCACCTCCTGGACAGCAACTTGAGAAGGCGACCCCGTCGCCGCCGCCTCCTGGACAGGAACGAGAGAAGGCGGCAGCAGCATCACCAATTACACCTCCTCCTGGACGGGAGCGTGAGGCGGCTGGGGACCTGTCGCCACCTCCTGGACAGGAACGTGAGGGCGTGCCCGTCGCCGACAGAGCAGGAACGGGGAGCGGCTGCGGGCCGGTCGCCACTGCCACTCCAGAGCACGGACGAGAAGCGGCTGTGGAGACGTCGCCACCTCCTGGACAGCAACGTGAGGCGGCATCGGGTTGGTCCCCACTGCCACGTGAGTTTGCAGTGCATCCGTTGAAACAGCAACGTGGGCGTGGCGCGGTGGCGAATCCGTTTCCAGGGCAACGTGAACCTGAGTAGGCGGAGAGTCAGTCGAAACTGACACGTGGGCGTGTCTCGGGAGCGCGTCAGTTCCAACTGCCGCGTGAGCTCTGCTCGGAACCGCCAAAACCTCGACGTGGGAATGGCGAGGAGGCGGGTCAGTCTCCACAGCTACGTGCACTTGGCGAGGTGGCGAGTCTGTTCCCACTGTGGCGTGCACTTGGCGAGGGGGCGAGTCGGTTTCCACGGCAACGTGAACCTGAGTCAGCAGTGAGTCCGTCACCGTTGCGACGTTAGCGTAGCTCGGCTGGTTCGCCAATCCTTGCCGGACCTGGGCCGTGAGAGCCGCCAATTCCGCGCTCTGCCTCTCTAACTGCGCCCGCATTTCGCGCCAGAATGCCTCGTGATTTGGCGGCACCTCCTCCCTCTGGGCTGGAAGCCTCACCACCAGCTGCGGGTCTGCCGGTCTCACCGTTACCGGCGAGGAGTGGGAGGACGGTGTCTTCGTTGCTGCGCAGCGAGAGACACCAGGGAGCGCCCGGCTGGGGCGTCTCCTCTGGCCGCCACGCGGAGGTCCCGGGTAGATTGCCAAGCGGGTTCCCTCGTACCGATAGGTGCACTTGGATCTACCGGGCGAAGTCGCTCGGGTGCTGGAAACGCGGGAAGACGGGGCAAACTGACTGGGATCAAAAGCCGGGCAAAGAGACTCAAAATCAAAGTCGTCGGAGTCGTACTCAGGCAGCCGGTCAAACAAATCGTGGTCCTCCTCATATTCCGAAAAGTCAGAGTCCAGAAGAATATGAGGAGCCGGACGGGTCGTGTTCGGGACGTATTCATACCTCGCTGGCGGAGCGTAAGACACGGGAGCAGAGGACATCAGAGAGCCTACCCGGATCGGACAGGCTTGGTCCTCCGGCAGACGGTCTACCTTACGTCGTTCCCGGCGACGCCAGGTCTTTCCTGCTGGGTCCTGTGATGGCCAGTTCGTTCTGTCACGTCCCATCGGAGCGAGAGGTAGGACCCAAATGAAGGAACTCGGAAGACGCAAGGTAGTTCAAGAAGAGACACATTTATTGTATGCAGGGGTCGGGGATCGAGCAGGCAGTCCGGTGCAGCAGCGGTAGTTGTGACGTCGGGCGAAGAGAACAGATGAGCGGACAGGCAGGAGTCGGTACACGGGGAAACAATCAGCGCAGGCAGAAGTATCGAAGGAGTCAGGCTTACGGGGTTGGTCGGAGAACAGATGAAGGTCGGTACACACAGGTTCAATCAGGGAAACGAGAGTGCTGGAACGGGGCATGAAGCTCAACGAACTGGCAGAGGACCAGTTGTCATCGGGGTGATATAAATACACAGACTAATCAACCCGCATGAGACGCAGGTGTGCACCCCAATCAGCGCGCCCGCGCAGGCACCTGCACAGCTCATGCTGGAGTGGCAGGATCATGACAGATTCCAGCATTAAATATGGATCCTCTATGCAAAGTGTCTCTAATTTTTCCACATGCCTTTGTTTATTAGCACCTTCTAAATGTTGAACGGTATCGGACAAAACTCTGGATGTCGTGCTACAAGACTTATTTTCATTTCGTCTCAACGGAATTAACTTTCAAAAATGCTTTGTTTGTCTTGCAATATGGCGGTGTAAACAAAAATCACACGATTTTATGACGTAGGTGCACAAGCTCTATAATCCTGCGATGGTCACATTAACAAAACTGTCATTTGAGAAATTGTCTATTCACTAATTTGGCTAAGAAAGCACTTTTTTTTCAAAGCAGCATGCAAGTTTGGGCCACCTGAAACTAAGCAAAGTTTTTAATCGGTAACTTTTAGTTTAGGATACACAAAAGATTTAGTGAAAGTCCATAAGTCTATTGGCACATAAGAAGCTTTAATCATTCAATTGTTTATTTGGAAAATTTGACAGAACATGATGTAACGTGATTTGCATATTATAACGGTCAAAAATATTTTTTATATTAGGCCTATATAACAGGTAAACTATCACCAAAAGTAAGAAAGAAATGAAGTGTTTGAGCGTGAGATTAACTTTTCACCAGTTTTCTCCCACCTACATGGGTTGTCTGTTTCCTCTTGATCCCACTGACATTAAGGCATAATTAAATCCAAAATGATATGCCAGCAACATCAAATAAATGTTTGATGTAACGTTATGGTAGATAATATAATATGCTCTGTGATTGGCTGGTGACTAGTTGAGGGTGGCCAGAGTCGGCTGGGATATATTCCAGGATGTTTGTGACCCTTAAAAAGTAGGTGGCGGCTGGTCCGAGGAGTGCTGGAGCCACTCCCAACTATTTTCGGGCAGGAGGGCGAATTTCACATTTAGTACACTTTTAGTAACATAGATATCAAGAAAAATGCATCCGAACTAATCAGGGGACACGTCATCATGCAACAAGACAATGAATCAAAACACAATTCCAACGCAACAAGTGATTTAATCAGAATGAGTGGATGGTCTAAAACAAGAGTGGGCACATGAATCACCAGACCTTAACCCAATAGAGCATGCATTTTACCTCCTGACGAGGAGACTGAAGACGGCAACCCCGAGAAAGAAAAGAACTGAGAAAGAGGCTGCAGTAAAGGTCTGGAAAAGCATTTTAAATGAAGATTGCAACAGTCTGTTGAAGGTCACAGGGTCAATGCAATTTTTGCAAGTCGAGATTATCGCAGCAAATGTTAAATGCTATTCACTTTTAAGTCAATTTAATCATTTCTATTCTGATTATCAGGTGAAAATTGGGTGGCGGAATGGTGGACGTGTTTGTCTCACAGTTCTGAAGACCGGGGTTGAAATCCTGGCCCCGCCTGTATGGAGTTTGTATGTTCTCCCCATCCCTGTGTGGGTTTTCTCCGGGCACTCTGGTTTCAACCCACATTCCAAAAACGTGTTGGAGACTCAAAATTTCCCTTAGGTGTGATTATGACTGCAAATGGTTGTTTGTTTCTATGTGCCCTGTGGTTGGCTGGCAACCAGTTCAGGGTGTACCCTGCCTCCTGCCCGATGATAGCTGGGATAGGCTCCAGCACTCCTGTGACCCTTGTGAGGATAGGCAGCTCAGAAAATGGATTGATGGAATTTAAGTTGTGTTTAAACCTGAATCATGTACAGTGTATACTTTTCTATCATCCCACCATGAGCCCAAATTCATTGACAGTCTATTTAATAAATTATTCGCTAAATTTATATGCACATCACAAAAGCATTTGACAAAGCAGATCCATTGCTTTAACTGCTTCACCCCGAGCACGCGAATTCTAAACTTTCACAGTACTTGTGCACAGGAAGCTTTAGAGAAGGTACATAGATTACAAGAAGACATGCAAAGTACAACTGTGGAGATAAGATACAAGATTGTTCAAAATCAGGGTCACAGTCATTAGTTTTATGAGTCAACATTTATGGCTATGAATATTCTCATTCATTGGATCGATTTTAACGAAACTGTTAGGGTTGTCTTCGAAGACATTGCACATGAACATATGCAAGATAAGACAGCTGAAGTCCAAGGGTAAAGGTAAACGAATTAAGCCTGTCAAGAGGCAAAAACTTCTCTAGAACAGTCAAGTAGTGATCTATTTAACAGCCTGAGACTGAAACAATTTCATCTAAAGTTTTATTGAACATTGCTTTTTACAAAAGCCCACGTGTCGCTCTACACATAAAACACTAAGACGAATCGTTAAGAGCAAATCCTTGCCAAACCTTTATTCCTTCTTGCTGCACATTTAATGTGAGGTTGTTTGTAGAAGGGAGAGAGAGAAGCAATGTTGTAGTCTCCATTGACCAGGTGAAAACTTTTTGTACCATTTATGTCCTTGTGTGTATTCCTTAGTTTGGCTAGAGAGTCTTTGACCACAAAGTCAGCAAGCAAGGGTGTTTTTTCACTGTGGATCTTAGAGTCCACTGCCAATGGACCTTTCCGACCTGTCAATCTCTCGTACAATAATAGCCAATCAGATAGCCGCATTGCCTTAACCGCTGGCTTGACACGTGCCTGCTGCCATATTGTCCAACAAGTAACACTGGTTGTCAGTAGTGTGCGCTTGGAAAAGTTAATGTTACAAAGAAAATGGTCCTCTGATGCACTTGGGCAACGTGCAATTCTGATGAAAGATATCCTTCTAGGTTACAAGGGTTGATTCATTTTCTAAGGCCTAAAACATAGTTAAAAAAGTGTCTATGATGAATTAAGGCTCCCGGAAGAGTGCATGTACAACTAAACGTGGACAATATCAAGAAACACGAGGCTGTATGTTCGAAGGTAAGTGAGGGAGAAGTACCTACTCCGAGTTTGATTTCATTATTATCAGTGCTTTATACATTGCAGGAGAACAACTTTCACTTTGTTAGTGTATCACTCACCTGCTGAATGAAGCGTGTAATGTTTTATGCCGAAGTGTCGGGTTAGCGATACCTAAATGCGCGATGTCATGCAAGAGAAATGTCTATTTGCCCATTTGTATCACATCAGTCTTTTAAGACAGAGCACTGAGTTCGATTACAAGCTAAGTCAAACTTTTTCATCTGGTGAGTACAGTACTGACTGAGTTAATCATTGTTTAAATGCACTTGTAGAAAATTGAGCCTAACTCACTTATAAAGACTAGAATGATATTACTTAGGATCTTTCCAAGTAAAAAGTACTCACCCTACTTTGCATGTGCAATACGATTCCACTATTTTATTGTTACATTTCAATATGAAGTTTGTGAGGTGTCAACGATTTTTGCATCGATCGCCGACATTTCGCTGTAACTCTGATATTACTTCCTGCTCCATTCAAAATCTTAATTCCGTTAACATATGCGTGTAATAGTTGAGACCTCTCTGTAGAACTCTTTTGGACAAGTCTGACGCATTTGGCAAAAAACATACCGCAATATTATATGAATACACGATAGAAAATCAACTTCAAACCTCTTCTGTTCAGTTGCCATTTTGGAAGCTTGTGGGACATGGCAACTGTAGCTAAGGTGGCGGAGCTAAAGCTCACCAGTCGGAAAGGTCCATTGAGTTCTATGAAAAGAATATTTGAATGCAAATTGAGCAGGCAAACTGTTTACATTCCAGTGTGTGTATTGGGTTTCCACTCTGACAGAATCTTTGACCCCAAACTGATCGGGCAAATTGTTAATCTCCAGTGTGAGTTCTTGTGTGTGTTTTTAAGCGTCCCTTCACAGAGAATCTTTGACCACAATCTAAGCAGGCAAAAGGTTTCTCTCCAGTGTGTGCTCTTGTATGTATTTTTAACTCCTCTTTTCTCGCAAATTGTTTGCTACAATCTGAGCATGAAAAAGGTTTCTCTCCGGTATGCGTTCTTGTGTGTTTATTTAAATCTCCTTTCCTGCAAAATCTTTGGCCACAATCGGTGCAGGCAAATGGTTTCTCTCCAGTGTGTGTTCTAGAGTGTATTTTTAAATCGCCTTTTCTCAGGAATCTCTGACCACAATCGGAGCAAGCAAAAGGTTTGTCTCCAGTGTGTGTTCTTGTATGTTTCATTAAATATCCCTTCAGAGAGAATTTTTGGCCGCATATTGAACAGGGAAAAGGTTTCTCTCCAGTGTGTATTCTGGTGTGTATTGTTAAATCTCCTTTTCTACAGAATCGTTGACCACAATCTGTGCAAGCAAAAGGCTTCTCTCCACTGTGTGCTCGTGTGTGTGTTGTCAAATGTGTTTTAAAAGAGAATTTTTGACCACAAACTGAGCAGATAAAAGGTTTCCCACCATTATGTGTTTTTGTATGTGTTTTTAAAATTCGTTTTGTAAAAAATCTATCACCACAATCTGAGCAGCCATAAGATTTCTCTCCAGTGTGCGCTCTTGTGTGTTTTTTTAAAATACCCTTTCTAGAGAATCTTTTACCACAATATGTGCAGGCAAAAGGTTTTTCTCCTGTGTGCGCTCTTGTGTGTGTTGTCAGAGAACTTTTACAAGTGAATCTATTACCACAAACTGAGCAGGCAAAAGGTTTCTGTCCAGTGTGTGCGCCTATGTGTACTGTCAAATGACTTTTACAAGAGAATCTTTGGCCGCAAAATGAGCAGTGAAAAGGTTTCTCTCCAGTGTGTACTCTCATGTGACGTATCAAACGGCTCTTTAAGGCAAATGTTTTTCCACACTGAGAACATTTGCAGGCTTTGTTGTCCGTGTTACAAGTCGTATAACCTTGAGTGTGTTCATCATCATCATAGTCATCAGTGTGAGGAGAGTGTGATGATCTGTCTTCATTATCTGAGAGTGGTGGTATGACACCATATGCTTGTGACCCTACACACTTGTGTCCTTGACCTTCACTTTTCATGTGTTGGTTTGAGCTGCTGCTCACTGGAGGTTCTGTCCCTTTGTTCTCCTTGCTTTCAGGGAAACAAGTCGTGCATAACTTTGTGACATCTGCCTCCTTTTCCTCTTTCATGGGGTGCTCATCTTCCTCTCTTTTGATGAGAGGGCGCTCTTCACCTGCCTCCTGTTTTATGTGTGTGTGCGCTGACACCTCTCTCTTTTTAATCTGGGAGGGGTCTTCTTCGTCTTTCATGTAAGGGGGCTCCAGCTCCTCTTCCTCTTGATTGTGGGGAGGCTTTTCATCCTCCACATCCTCTTTAATTTTGGGGGATCCTGGCTCCTTCGGCCCAGGACCGAGATCACTCATTTCTTCAAGACACAAGAAAACAACACACATTGATCAATAAAGTCAATTCTCATGTTGTGACTTTAATCTCATTTTATTTTTCATATTTACTTTTAAAAGAGGTATGCATCATAATATGAGAATGCCCAAAGGGCAGGCATTTTGCTTTTCTACCTATAATGCTTCAAGAAGAGCTGAGTGGTTGGATGAGTTTGAACTAAAGGCTTGTTTATACTCGCACGTGAGGCAACCGTGCTGATGTCACTGCGGCTCTTCTGTGCATAGTTTGCCTTTATACTCAAGCGCAACCCTCGCTCACTTTTGAAAATCAACTGCAGTTCTCCAAGTCAGAGGTGTCGCTACGGCTTGTAATGGGTAGAACGACACAGCACAATTTGGTCATTTCCAGTTGCTGTTTTTAACTTTCCTTTCCATAAGCAGGAAGAAAGCAACATAATTTAAAACTTATAATTGGAAATGACCTGTTTCATTTTTTTGTGCAAAAAATACATAAAATCAACTTGTATGCTAAATATGGACCATTAAAAATAGAAAACCCTTGGATTTTTACTGATGCTGCAATGCCTAAAGCAGGGGTACCCGGACTTTTTTACCCCAAGATCTACTTTTCTAGCAGCCAGCCTCTCGCGAGCTACCGATAATGGGGTGGGTGGGAGTTGGGGTAGCTGATGATCCTCCCAATGTTATGTTATGTAATATAGTATACTATATATACTGTAAATATATATGTATAGTTAAAATACAGAATGAGGTTTTTGTGCACTGTATTGTCTGTGCTTTCACCCTGGATCAGGCTTTGCCAAGGTGGAATTTTAACATTACACGCCATCTCATCCTGCACTTTCTACTTTGGTTTCAGACCAGACCTTTCCCACTCAAAAAGAGAAAATCTTGTCCAGTTTAACCACTTTTTCTTCAGTTATTCACATACTCAGACGGTCATTCCATCTTAAAACAACAGCATTTCTTTATTAACTTTCTCCATTAATATTGAAAGTAAACATAAGTAGCATGTCTAGCTCGTCTTTGCAGTATGTTGCCCAGTCTGTGTTGCGAACTAAAGCAGCGGAGGTGGACGCTGCCATTATAAAACACATTGATGGGCTGCGTGAGTACTGTAACATTTCTAATTATGAGTGTACGACTTTAAGAGTGGGGATGGCCGTCGGGTGTAGGCTAAACCAGGAAAAAGAAAGTGTGGCGGAGCAGCGGTCGTTGTTAGAGAATGTTCCGTGTGCTACCAAAAAAAAAAAAACCAGTGGCTTCTTTTCATTTTTTTGCAGTACGTATGTGAATTGTGCGATTGGTTGTAACAACCAGTCATCCCTCACTCATTGAAGTACATTACAAAATGCCACAAACTGAATAGCTGTATGTCATGCTTTCAATTTGCATTGGGTTTTTTTTTTCTTTGCGCGCAACGCAGAATATCTGCGAAGAGACTGCATCAGTGGTGCACAACTGTGCACGCGCGCAGTTTAGAGGGAACATTGGTTGACTTTTTTTTTTTTTTTTTTTTTTTTGGCACGCCGTCCCCCAGTTGATCGCAATCGAAGCATTGAGTACCCCTAGCCTTAAAGGCTAGCCCAAAAACTCTGTGGATTAAAATCAACAACTCAATTCCCTCAAATTAGCCACCTTTTGTAAATGAAGCAATTTTTCCCAAATTAGTTGTACACAGATGTAACACACATTAAGTGCTTCACTGATTGTATAACAGGAACATCAGAATGTGGTCGCACACAAAAATCCTTAGTTTGTAAAAGCACAGGTTCATACAAGGTTTTGTCAAGACCACCTTGTGTGATGTTGAAAATAGCATAGGCAAGTAGATTATTTTTCATAAAATAATGGCGAAACAGGCAACATGCCTCCCTCCTATTTCTTCCGGAGTCCATATTCAATTGGGCTTGTGCAAAACTGCTATTGACAGAGATTGCCGCTGACAGGTACCAACTACCTTACGGCCACACCTCTGGTCGGCTGCTTCAGCAATGGAGGGATGGAACATGGTCCAGTTGGACTGAGTGGAGCGGATCCACATTATCTTTTCGGGCTGTCCCTGACCGGACTCCATAAGTGCAGGCCCAGCCACCAGGTGCTCGTCATCGAGCCGCGGTTCCAGATGGCAGCCCAGGTAACCCACGTCTGGGCAAGGGAAAACTGTGCTTTGTGTGGTCCCTCACCTGGGACCTGTTTGCCATGGGTGACCACAGCCTCACACAACATATAGCTCCCAGGATCATTGAGACACAAAAACTCCTTCACCATGATAAGGTGACAGCTCAATGGGGGAGAAATGTATGCAATTTCTTAAATTGCCCACAACCACACTGAAAAAAAAATGAGACAAAAAAACACTTTGAAAGCAAGTTACATTGTCAGACTATTGCACACATCCACATTGTGATCACCGTACTCAACCTACATAATATGCAGACCTTTGTTGAAGCTTACGACACAACCCAAGTCCCACATACAGTGCCGTCCTTTTGTCTATTCAGAGACTCAACATTTACGCATCCAGCTCTTTTGACTGTGAGGCAGCTCCACAACATTTTGGAAATGAATGGCATATTAATCATGGACTTTCCACCAAACAACTGACAGTGGCCTCTCTGCAAGGCATTTTAACAACTGCTGTTTTGCATTAAAAAAGAATGATACCATTTGAGTTTGCGGAATGGTTCCATCTTGAAGCATAAAGAGTTGAGTTTCCACACTCAAAATTATAGACTTGTTTTGGAGTGTTCAAGCCTGTTTGCATCAAAGGTGAAACATAATCTCGGACAACCAGAATGGTTCAGTTATGATCCATTCAACGCGCTCACCTTGGCAGTTATAACATGTGTTAGTTATTCACGGATTTCACAATTTGTGGTCGAGCACGATCCCTATCTCACATAGTTGGGGGTTCCACCGTTTACTAATGCAGTTTAATCCCAGATGTGGGTTGTAACATTCTGCATTTACACTGTTAAATTCACTTGAGTTACATTTTGGATGAATTCTACTTGTCAGAGTAGGTTTTACGCACCATACTTTTTAATTATACTTGAGTGTTTCTGTGAAGAATACTTTCCCTCCATTGCAATGACCGACATCCTGCTCGCTATTTTTATACATCCTAATTGCGTGCGTAATCAGTTTTTTGACTATCTTTGACTTCCACATACGGCATCTTTGTGCCAATCCAATGTGATTAGTGTCATGCGACTCCAGTTTACCAATCAGATAGCACAAGGCAGTCACGTGATGATGATGATTGAAGAGGGTGGGGTGGAGGGGGGGGTCCACGCATGATTATTTTAAAGACTCCAAAAAAACAATAGTTTTGTTATATTTCAGCCCACTTCTAACTTGTGAAAACACCTTGTGGTACGTTGCAGAGGTTTTTACTGTTGTTTTCAATGTGCTTATGGCCAAATTAATCAGAATCAGTATCAGCTTTAATGGCCAAGTATGTAAAAACAAAGAAGGAATTTGTCTCCGGAAGTCGGTGCCGCCCTGCTACAATATTCATGCTGAGTACGGAGAAGAAGAAGATACAAACGATCGACAACAAAGAACAATAGCCATTCAATTAATATCATGTGATATGGCCCGCGAAAGCAAATCAAGTATGTCGACTTCATGTTTCTTGAGAAAATACCAAAATTGTAAATTATTTTTCGCGGCACAGTGAAGCACTGGTTAGAGTTATAGTTCTGAGGGCCCAGGTTCAATCAGGGCCCCCCCCTGTGTGGAGTTTAAATGTTTTCCCTGTGCCTGGGTGGGTTTTCTCCAGGCACTTCGGTTTCCTCCCACATCCCCAAAACATCCATTCATTGGAGACTCTAAATTGCCTCTCGGTGCGATGGTGCGTGTGACTGTCGTTTGTCTCTATGTGCTCTGCGATTGGCTGGCAACCAGTTCAGGGTAAATGCCCCCAAATGAAAGCTTCCGTGATACTTGTGTTTCAAAAAAATGGATGGATGGATGGATAAAAAAGTGACTTAAGCAGCACAAAATGCTGATTATTTTGAAGAAAAGCAGTGTGGCCAGATCATATACTTTAGTCACTTCTTTTTTCAAGAAATATTTGTTATGGGGGATTTTAGGGGTTTTTGAAGTGCTCATTGCATGTTTTATTTTATTTTATTTTTTTTTTGAAAACTCCTCAAATATGACAGCCCCTTGTCACACTACTAATAAATAGATAACACTAACCCTAGATGTGACAATAACATAGGCTATAGCCAACCTAATAGCCTGGTAGCCAACCACTATACACCAAATATATTGGTGTAGACACAATTCATACTTTATCCAGGCTTCAAAGTTTAGCTATTGACCAAGTACACTTGCTAGGAAATCTCAGACAATATTTCCGAAAATGAACAGTTGACAAACGACACAAAAATCAAATGGTTATAAGAACGATGAAACCCCTATCAAATCCTCTCTCCCTGTGGTTGTCCCGCTGGATGGACTCAGCCTGCAGCAGCCACACCTCACTAAATGTTTTTCCCCTTATTATATCCAGGAACACACAGGGTTTCTTGAGGGGCACAAAAAAAAACAACAACAATTATCTATGTCCAGCTGCACCAAGGTTTACACACATGGAGCCAGTAGAACAACATAATGATAAAGCATTTAGGGACAAGTGCTCCGAACAGCATAACTGAGAAAGCTCCAAGCCATAACAAAATAAAGCTTGTGAAAGTTGAAGGTAGAACGAATAGAACTAATATTGGATAAATATGTAAAACATAAAATTTCCAACACATTGGTTCCCAGCCAATCCAGGGCACAAAAAAAAAAAAAATAAAAAAATAAAAAAATAAATCACACTCACCTTCATACCTGCGGACATTTTAGAGCAGGGATGTCAAACTCATTTCACATTGTGGGCCAGATACGGCCTTTGTAGATGTCAACTGGGCCGGACCATTAATATTATACCATACGCTGCTATAAATAACCAAAATATCATGTCTTTCCTTTGTTTT
Source organism: Syngnathoides biaculeatus (assembly GCF_019802595.1). Taxonomy (NCBI): domain Eukaryota; kingdom Metazoa; phylum Chordata; class Actinopteri; order Syngnathiformes; family Syngnathidae; genus Syngnathoides; species Syngnathoides biaculeatus. The sequence goes on along the minus strand of NC_084656.1, from coordinate 8,086,165 downwards.
GGTGTAAAGAAGCACAACAATGTCAGGAAAATGTTGAGATTGAATGAACATTCCTTTTACAAAATATTTCATGAAACACCTCAAATTTACTTTTATCATTCACATATATGCATTGCAACTGATCCCACTGATTGTACAAAGGCACAAAACTTTTAACAATTGGTACTGAAAAATATAGTAATGCACTGTAAGATTAAACGAGATTTATAAAGAAAGGAATTTTTAAACCATTTACACGTGCATATAAAATCTAAATTTAATCGCTGCCTACACCTTACAAATTAAGGAGAGTGCTATTAAACGTATAAAGAAGAAAGTATTCACATGTCCTGTAAATGTGTAAACTTCATAGATTAAAACAATACATACTGAAAATTCATGGAGTTGCATGAACAGTGGAATTCCCCCATACTTTTTTGTAGTGAACTTGCTGACTGACATGAAATTTTACATTTTCATCATTACCTCAGTAAGGATTCATCTTCCCAGAGCTGTATTTTTTCAATGCAGACAGTATCTAAGGCAGCATTTTGAAGGCGGCGTTAGTCCCGTCTGTACTTGTTTTTGTTCCTGATACTTGACATTTTTTGGCCCATACAAGAGCATGCTGTTGTCTTCCTCTCCGATCAAAACAGCGTGCACCCTATCAGATAATCCACGAATAACATCTTATTAAAAATATTTATTCCGTGTCTTTGATGCATTTTTTCATTTTTGAATTATCCTGCGGGCCCCATTGAGCCTCCTTGAGGTCCGGTTCCGGCCCACGGGCTGTATGTTTGACACCCCGATTTAGTGTCTTCAATCAACCTAACATGCATGTTTTTGGGATGAAACCAGAGTACCTCTAGAAAAGCACGCAAGTACGGGCAGAAAAATTTAAACTCCACAAAGGCGAGGATGGATTTGAACCAGGTTCTTAGAACTGTGAGGCAGACGTGATAAACAGTCACTGTGTCGCTGAATCTAATCGTTCCGCCGACGCTATCGTAATGGACTGACGGGTGAGTGTTGCAGGAAAAAAAATAAACAGAGGGACACTGGTGGAAAGTATTTCGTAAACAAGAAGTGAACAAACCTGCTATGTTTAATCCAATTCGAGGTTTCGTTGAAAGATCGTTCCGCAGGTGACGTTGTGGCTGGCTCTCATCGTTTGTTATACAAATTTCTTCCTCGAACTATTCTGTTCTTCTTGTACACATTTTCACCACCACAATCACAAAACCTTACGCTCACACTTTGGGATGCTGTTCACAAATCTGTCTCTTTGTTAACGAGCTAAGCTAAACCAAGCCGAAAAGCTTCAACGTACACCGCGACGTGTTTAACCGAACACGAAGATTGAACGCATATTTTCGTCCAGTAAAGTGCTGATGGACGCACTCCGTCGAGACACTGTTGAAATATTTTTTGAAATGTGTGTGGTAGTTTGTTAAAACGAAAGCGGGTGTGGCGTTGGGGTCATAGATAATAATAGGTACGTACATGGAAATATGTAAATTCTGTACACCCCTTTTGAGCTGTGTGTTTACGGTGACTTTAAGCTAGTAAGGTCATAGCCATCAGTGCGTTCCATGTGTTTGGACGGCGATAAAAATAAAAATTAAAGACACTGATGTCTGTATATTCACCTAAAGATATACATTGTGTTGGGTTTCGGACAACGTTGTAAAATTATGACACGGGGAAAGGGAGTCACCTTCCTCAGGTTAAACTAAATTTGAGTATTTATTTTCAAACCCGGTTTTGTTTTTACACGGTTTGGTACTAACAAAAAAATAAAGTAGATAAATATCGCCCAACAAATTAGCACGTAACGGCTTAATTTTAATGTGTATGATTAGCCTTTAATCGGAAAGTCAACCTTCCCAACATGGCCACCATGTTAGCACGTAATAAGTGTACATATTTTCTGTGACTGAAGTACGGTAACGCTAAGTCAACGACTTTTAACAAACGGAAAAGACGATATATAAAATACAATCCAAATAAAACTTTGAAAACTTTAACGTGTTCACATGCTTTTAAACTTGCATTATACAATACAATTTGGAATTATAATAACATTTCAATTTACGCGTTTGTGAAACAAACTTTGTTCATGTGGAGCTTCCGTCCGCAGTCCCCGGCACCTCTTGCTCCCTGAAGATCTAGCATACGCACTTTACTAAATATTTCTTCTAGAATTAGTCGACCTAACGAATTTGCGTAAGTCCCGACACAGTACTACTTTACTCGACTAAAAGATAATTCATTAAATCTTCGTGTCCAGTTGAAGTCATTTAGTCACCTATAGTTTCTTTTAGCTTACCTCCAGAGACGCGTTTGAGTGACACTTGGCGAAGTGGAGCTTAAGTTTTGTGAGTGTCGTGTGAAAACGTGTGCAAGAAAGACACCAGAGTACGAGGAGCATTTTTCTGGTCCGAAAGACGAGAACGAGCCACAACGTCACCTATTGAACTCTTTTTTTTTTCCACGAAGCATCGAGTTGGATTAAGCAGAGCAGGTTTGTTCAATTCTTGTTTATGAAATATTCGTCAGTGTCCCAGTGACGAAAATGGGTGGATAAGAACATTAGTCATTTGCTTTTACATGAAAGAATAAATTAATATTATAGTAGTCTTGAAAGTGTATGGGCCAAGTTAATTTTGATTATATTTGTCATACTCTCGCCACTTTCTAATCACTACCCTCCTAAATAACGTTTTAACAAGTCTTATTTGATGCGCCTTGACTGAAATGTTTCAGAGTTCACACCTGTATTCAGTTGCATATAATTGACCCCTCCGTGGATATTGCGCAATTCGAGTCACTGACCAATCAGAGGCCAGAGATCTGCATAAACCAAAGCCTGTTTTTGCTCCCGCCATTTTCTCAGACAACATTGCATGGTCCAGTATAGGTTTTGTTAGCGTTTTATCGCATATTTGGGTTATTTAACAAAAAATATGGTTAAGGGGTGTAGTCACGGACTTTGTAATAGTGACGACAGGTATCCTGAAAGGCTAGTTGGTGGAGTTCGATTCGTACCCTTTCCAAAACCGAAGACCCAGTACGAAAAATGCCTTCGATGGATCAAACTTTGTGGAAGACCGCATCATCAACTAAATCCATCTAATATCAACCGGAACACATATGTTTGCACGAAGGTATGCTCTATATTTGATTTTCAATACATGTCTCGTATAAATGAATTCGAAGTTCTTCGCTAGCATAACACTGATGCGTGTGAACGATTGACACACTTATTCTTTGTTGAGCGATATTTAGCGATGATCGGACTGCACAAACATATTGATTTCTTGCTGGCTCGCGGCCGAAGCTTAACCAGACTGTGTTTGCACGGAGATATGCCCTAAATTTGATTTTTAATACACGTCTCGTATAAATGAATGAGACGTTCTCCGCTAGCATAACACCGCTACATGTGAACGATTGACACACTTATTCTTTGTTGAGCAATATTTAGCGATGATCGGACTGCACAAACGTATCGATTTCTTGCTGGCTGGCGACCGAAGCTTAACCAGACTGTGTTTGCACGAAGATATGCCCTAAATTTGATTTTTAATACACGTCTCGTATAAATGAATGAGACGTTCTCCGCTAGCATAACAGGGAAGGGAATTCACAGTCAAATTTCTTATTGGCAAATGCGTTCTTGTTATATTGTAGGACAAATAGATGAGGCGTATTTCAACGCATTCAATCTTTACTTCCACTTTGTAGAACACGTACTGGAACTCCACAGCTTTTTGTTGTTGATTAATTTTCAATTCGGCCATGGGATCCCTTTCTGCTTGTCCAATCTGTCACCAAGCGGCGGAAAAGCGAAGCAGAGGATGGCAACAGATTGTACCAGCAGAAAAGGATCCCGTGCCCGAATTGGAAATTATCCAACAACAAAAAGCTGTGGAATTTCGGTAACTTACCTCACGTACGAACTTGGATAAGTTAAGTGCACCTAGCACCATCCAGCTGACTGGTAATCTTGCAGATAACTGGAAGTGTTTCAAACAAAGACTTAATATATACTTGGTAGCAAGTGGAGCAGGTGAAGTAACCAGAGAGCGGTTTGCTGCCACGTGTTCTACAATGTTGAAGTAAAGATTGAATGGTTTGAAATATGTCTTGTCTATTTGTTATATGACAAGACAACACAGTGAAAACATCGACTTCGGCATGAAAAATCGATCCTCTATGCCAAGTGTCTCTAATTTTTCCACGTACCTTCCTTTATTATCACCTTCTAAATGTTTAACTGTATTGGGCAAAACTCTGGGTGTCATACTATCAGGCATATTCTCGTTTTGTCTCTACGGAATTAACTTGCAACAATGCTTTGTTTGACAATATGACAGAGAATATGGTGGCATCAAGAAAAATCACGTGACTTAATGATGTAGGCACGTAATTTCCATAAAGTCACAACAGAAGAACTGGCATAACAAAACTGTCATGTTGTGTCTTGCAGAAATCAATGCGCTTCGTCCTGAATGTCAGGAGCCAGTGTCACCTCACATGAAAGAGGAAGAGGAGGATGAAGAAGTACATCACATTAAAGAGGAAAAGGAATTGCATGCCCTTCAGATTAAAAAAACAGAGCCAGAAGAGTACCCCTACATCAAAGAGAAAGAGGTGGCGGAAGACGTTCCTAAGTTGCTATTCGCTGGTGTCCCTTTGAAGAATGAGGAAGAGGATGAAGGTCAAAGTGAGAGAGTAGTAGAGGCTCCGAGCAGCTGTTCCAGTCAACACATGACAACAGAAGGTGATGGAGACCACTGTGGATCACAAGCAGACACCCTCTTAGCTCCACTATCAGATAGTGACGACATGGCTTCACTCTCTCCTCATCACGACGATAATGAAGATGTTAATGATGATGATGATGATGATGATGAACAGTGTGAAGGTCGTCAGACAAGTCACATTGACAAAAAATGCTGGAAATGTTCTCTGTGTGGGAAAACATTGGCTTCTCAGAATGGATGGATACTACATATGAGAATGCACACAGGAGAGAAACCTTTTACCTGTTTAGTGTGCTGCAAAAGATTCATTCAGAAGGGAGACCTAATATATCACACAAAAACACATGGGGGGGGGGACCTTTTGCCTGCTTATATTGTGCACAAAGATTCTATAAAAAAGGATACTTAAAAATACACACGCGAACACACACTGGAGAAAAACCATTTGCATGCTCAACATGTGGTCAAAGATTCTCTGAAAAAGGAAACTTAAATAGACAAAAGAACACACACCCGTGAGAAACCCTTTGCCTGTTCAGATTGTGGCCAAAGATTTTCTGAAAAAGGAGGATTAAAAAACACACGAGAACACACACTGGGGAAAGACCTTTTGCCTGCCCAATGTGTGGTCAAAGATTCTCTGAAAAAGGAAGCTTAAGAAAACACACAAAAACACACACTGGAGAGAAACCGTTTGCCTGCTTAGTACGTGATCAAAGATTTACTCAAAAAGGACACTTAACATTACACACAAGAACACATACTGGTGAGAAAACCTTTTCGTGCTCAGTTTGTGACCTAGCTAGCCTTCTCTAGAAAGGGAAGCTTAAGAAAACACTCAAGAACACACACTGGAGAAAAACCTTTTGTGTGTTTAGTGTGTGGTCAAAGATTTGCACGAAGAACTAATTTGACAACACACGAGAACTCACACTGGAGAGAAACCTTTTTTATGCTCTGTTTGTGGTCAAAGATTCTCTAGAAAGGAAAGTCAAAAACGACACGCACGAACACACACTAGAGAAAAAACATTTTCCTGATGAGTTTGTTGTAAATGATTGTCACAGAAGTATAAGTTTCAGAGTCATGAGTGTGATCATTACTGTTGCAGTTTATCAATGAAGGTTTCATCTCCCATCCCAGCGGGCTTCATCATAAATGCAGAAATTTTTCCGAGATTTACACCTGCTCCAGCGGGAATCGTATGAGATGGGAGTACATTTCACTATTTGATCAGGCAGCAACGGGAGCAAAAGTCACTAAGAGCAGGCCAAGCCTGAACTACGACAATGAAGTCAACAGGACCGCGACCATACAGTCAACTCTCAGTAATTTTCAAAATTGTAATATCTCGACATCAAGGATATAAAAATTAAGATTTCCCTGACTAGCAACTTTATGTACAGCTCATTTTTATCCTTGCCTTTAAATGGGACACTAAGGCCGGCCAATCACAAATCTTATTTCATTTGGGCAGCATTATGACAGCTAAAATCAGCCAGTGATTAAAGCTTAAAATGCGTTCAGACAAATATTTTCTACATCCATTATTTCCAGTCCTGAGGAACTATTTTACACTCACAATTAAGAGTTAACAGTTGTTAAACTGACGGTGACAGTTCATAATGTTGCTTTAATGGAAAATTCTTTGCATGGATACAACATTCATACAAACAAATTTACTGCATATTGTGGAAAAAGGAATGTACTAAGAGTAATGTACTAGAAGTTGGCAAGTTATTCATATTTTATATATTGTTGCTGCTGGGTGGAATCTCCCCACCCCACCTCCCAAAGGACATGTTTTCAGGAGAAAAAAACATTTGCTTCCTTGAATTCCCAAACACGCTTTATTTAAGGCTGGTATTATGCCTTTTATTGATGCATATGTGTGTATCATTGCACTCTCTATAGGCACCAGCTTGTTAAACAAAACAAAAAAATGGAGCCTGAAAGACTCCAAGGTGGTGAGAAATAAGCTTCTCCGGTCTAATGAGACCAAGATACCTCTATTTACCCTTAATTCTAAGCAGAATGTGTGGAGAAAATCAGGCACTGCTCATCACCTGTCCAGTATAGTCCCAACAGTTGAAGCGTGATGGTGGCAGCATCACGTTGCGTTTTTTTTTTTTTTTTTTTTTTTTTAAGCTGTATGGAGAGGACAACTGATTATAATCAAAGGAAAGACAAGTGCGCCGAGGTACAGGGCTATCCTGGATCAAAACCTTCTCCAGAGTGTTCAGGACCTCAGATGGCCAGGGCTTCACCTTCCAACAAGACAATGACCCAAAGCACACAGCTAAAATGACGAATAACAACTCTGTGACTGTTCTTGAACGGCCCAGCCAGAGCCCTGACTTAAACCCAACTGAGCATCCCTGGAGAGAGAAAAATGAATGAAAATGGCTGTCCCCAAACATTCACCATCCAACTGACCGAAGTGGAGAGGATCTTGCAATGAGGATTGTCAGAGGATCCTCCAATCAAAGTGTGAAAAACTTGTTGCATTATTCCCCAAAAGACTCATTTGCATATTAGCTCAATAAGATGCTTTTACCGAATACTGAGCAAAAGGTCACAATATTTATGGCTAGGTGATATTTCAGTTCTTCTTTTGAATGAATCTGCCAAAAAAATCCAACAATTCATTTTTTTCTGTCAATATGGGGTGCTGTGGGAAGAAATGATTTGAGCAAAACCATGCAATACAACAAGGATACGCATTTAAGCGGTATAATAATACATTAAAGTACTGTGTCCACGTTAAAGCTAACCTCCTTGTTGCACTCTCTCTTGGATAAAAAAAAAAAAAAATACCAGACTCCTCAATTTCCTGAGGGAAGTCCTGGAGAAACCTCATGATGTTTAATTGCTTGAGGTGTTAGGCAGAAGCACCTCTGGTGAAGACCAGGCAGGTCCTCTCCAAAAGGGAAGCTGTATTAACCTTTAAAGGTCAAGTGTCATGAAATGGAAGATTTTTGGTATATTATTAATGAAAAACCCACAGCCAGTATGGTCCCATGTGTTTTTTCACCACACAACATGATTTTGACGTATACAGCTTTTTGTAACTCCCGCCATGAAAATCCTCGAGGGATGTTTTCAAGAAGAAGCAGGAAGTGACGTACAGGACAGAGGCGCCCCCTAGTGGACTCATTTTTTCCGTTAGTTTTACCTCTGGGAAGGTAGCTCGTTGTTCCTTCGTGTTAGCCAAAATGCCGGCTCATTGCATTGTTGGACATTGCTTGAACATTCGGGACAATGGATTTAGCCTTCATAAATTTGCAAGAGACCTGGTTTGTTGTGAAAAATGGATTGCACGGGTGCAGAGGACGAGAGCTTCGTGGGTTCCAAATAACACGTAGGCAGTAATGCGCCGCGGCTCGACGGAGTTCAACAAGTACTGCGGTGGCTTTGAACATACCCTTAAAAGCAGCATGGCTCGCCTCCACCTCCTCCTTATATGCCACCAAGGCTGCAGAAAATCAGCCACACCGCTGAGGCGCCGCGCTGTCACTGCTTCTGCAAAGGCTGCGCGTCGGCGCAATGGCTCATCTCCGCCGCGGAAGTGGATCGGACGCGGATGAGGTTTGGCCGTGATCGCATATCATCTGAATATGGCTCGAAACAATAGTGTAATATTGCCCCGGTAACCTCACTTGGTTGTGTGGTGTTCTCCATTTCGAAAAGAGCTTCCGTGTCAGACGGGGCGCGTTTGTCTCCCATAGTTAGGGTGCACCATGTGTTTTCCTTTGCAAATGTCCGGGTGATGTCGTAGCCAATATGGCGACCACTTGGATATCGTAGAATGACACTTCTGCAACTTTGCGCATGGATGATGCGCTCTCCGCTCACATTTATTTTTTTCGTATAGACATTGAAGTGAATAATGCTATATGTATTTTTCATTACAATATCTATTTTAGAATGTTTATAGGGATGACACCCGGGCTTTAAGAAGGAAATCCATCTCAGTCAACATCAACATTGCAATTCTTGCAAAAAGAAATCATCAAAGGCGACCTAAAACATGAGAATTTACTTAATCTTTCCCTGGTACAATGAATAGTAGACTGAGGTCTTGATCAGTCTTCAGAATTTTTGATAGGTCATACAGCTGTAGGCCTTTTCTGAGGTGGCCGAGCATCGGGATGAGATGGTGGAATGAAGTACAACCAATGACGTAAAATTAAAAACTAGACTGCGCACTCTGCACCCATTATGGACGCTGCCATGGTCAATCGGCTCTGACTTCCGGTCAGGGCAAAAAGCATGGTAAACTTACATACACACGTTATTATGGAAAAAGATGCGATAAATGTAAGTACTTGGGATGTTTTTGATCCCAAGAGACATGAATATATTCTAAACATTTGCAGGATGCCCAGGAAGGTTGAGAAGATACATAAGTAATAGGAGATACAGACCTTAATAATATTCCCCATGCCAAACATCGACTGCCATGCGCAACTCTCGTCTTAGTGCAGCAGGCATTTCAATTGATATATTCCACAAATTACAAGGAATTTTTTTGGACAGTTTTTGTACAAGAGGATGAACAATCTCGATAATTTTATCAATAAATTCCACACACATATGCACACTGTTAACTGTTCCTACTCCGATCGCCTGACCGCGGTTGGGAAACGTAGGGGAGACTTCTCCTGGGCCGAGGTTGTCCTCCTCAGGGTTAACTCCCTTCTCGTGTCGCACCTCCGAAGCTCAATGCCGGGAGTTGTAATAACACGGAGCAGCGATTCGTTGTTACAGTGGCTTTATTGGCTCTTAGCACGCAACACGCATTCGCAGTGCGTCTCACCTACACATCAATATACACGCCCACCTGGACCGAGCCCGCCGTCACAACACCCGCAACAACACATATTCAGTTGATACCCTTTAATTGAGATTATTCTTTATGAATTTGAAATGTAACCATTATTGTACACTTCCACTCATTTATACACATATTGAGATACGTTTGTAACATGATTTTTTTACATATACAACCTGCAATACATTATAATAATAGTGATAAACTGTGATTCTGAAATATATATCAGTGACTTTGATATACAAGAATTGTGATTGGGCTCTGATATATGCCTGTGATATTGAAATATCAGTTAATTGTGATACAAAATAATTGTGATGAAGCTATGATATTTGCCTGTGATACTGAAACACATTATCAGTGATAGAAGCCTCTTATACACCGAGATCTAATACTCCAAACACATTAATCTGCACTGTAATGGCATATTTTCCACATTTTCCACGTGGATTCGTGTCCACAGCAAAAATTCATAGTTGTAGAAATTAAAGTTGTGTTCACAAGGCTTGGCACTTGCACCTTTTCGAGTCATACATAAAAAAGGTCTAACTCAAAAAGTTCGATTCGCTCTCACATAGAGTTCTAACCTCCAATGTTCTGTTTCATACGCACTTAAAAAAAAGTTCTAACTGTTCCACTTCTGACTAATGATTCATGTGCACATTATAAGAATACCTCTTCTTTTCATTTCTGCTTTTCCAATTAGCGGTATATAAATTTTTAAAATCACACATACAGCTTTTTGACAGCTACTCTATCTTACTCCATACTGCAAGACAGTTTTAGCTTTGAGCACTTTATTTCCTGGTAAGACAAGTTTAATTTTGTTTCACACCTCAGTAGTATAATATTAGATGTCAAATTGTTCTTATTTAATCTTTAATTATTCATATGAGGCACAATAGCAATGATGAATGATTAAGGTCACATTAGCTGATAACTTGCATCTCACTCTTAAATACTTGATGCCCAGGTTATTTTAAGTAAGTTTTAACTTTTATAGTGGGCCTACTATCATATGCAAATCACAAATGAGATGAGCCGAACGTTAAAGTGTTAAATAAATCATGCAAATACGCATAACGGTTCATTGTGTGAACATTTTCCAGTTAATAGCTGAATGATGAAAAAAAATTTCAAGAAACTTGTAAGGTTTCATTGAATCTTTCGTGCAAGCATGTTAATCAACCCAGGTGCATGTATTTAGCTCCCAGTTGTCCATAACTGCAAAGTTGTCACACAAAACGTGGTTGCCACTGTTGTACAGAAGCAATGTTGGATATCACAAACTTGCATACTGTGCTAAAAAGCAACAAAAACTATGTGGTAATTCGTATTTTCAAGCGACTGATTTTACTAAGATGAGATTTCACTTGGCATGACAAATGTTTGGCAAACCTGCTCTGCGTATTGTAGAGGGTTCAGAAACCGCCTCTAATCAAACGTTTATAATAAACAGACCACCCCCCATTTTTAAAAGTTTAAAAAATTTTTTTAACAACTTTCTGACAGTGAATGACACTTCATTGTGATTTTAGTTACTTGGCTAAGTAGTCAGTAGATGGCACTGCCGCGCCGCTCCCTAAGTGTGAAAAGTGAATCCCGAAATTACTTTGTTACAGTTGCTTTGCACCAGAAATGACTTTCATTCACTGGCCATCATGCCGGAAATCCTAGGGAGGTTTTATTCCCGGGAAAATGTTTGACCTCTGAGTGAACGAAATTCTCCGCAAAATTCTGCAAGTTGCAGGGTGAATTCAAATAAAGGAAACACTGTTTTGTATTGCATTTGTCAGCAAGAGAAAGCTCCTGAGAGGGAAATGGTAGCATGTGATAATGAAAACTGTGTAAATCAATGGTTTCATTTGGACTGTCTGAAACTAAAGAATTCAAGACTTCCCAGGGGCAAGTGGCTCCACGCAGACTGTAGAAAGACTAACAGTTGTAGATGCATCACTAAGTGTGATTAACTGGCGCGAATGAAACAGTAAATAATTGCTTTGCTGATGCTATTGTTCTGCATGACGTGTGACATTTAATTGTGAATTTGTATATTAACAAGTCCAGGAAAACAATAAAGATGTAAATAAAAGAACTTTTGAGTTATGCAGGTATTCAGTGTGTAGAAGAATCGTGACGCCCAAAATGTTATGTCATTCATGAATACATGTATCTTGGCTGGGAATCGAGTAGATTCAGTTGTGAGAGAGACAAAACTGTGGTCATATAACTGAAACACTCGCTTTTTTAGATACAGGGGGACAAGGTCATGTGGCCAAAAAATGTCCTCTCCCTGTTAGCACACATGCTGGTCATGTTTCAATCCAGCCAGTGGTCAATGGTTCTCTCCAGATTCTCAACGCTAGAAGTCTGATCAGCTGTCATGTAAGCATGATAATTGAATGATTCTCGACTATGGCTCAGGAAGATAAAACTATACTTAGAACACAACGCAACGCCCCAATCGATCACACACTGAAAGACTCACTTTTTAGATCGGCTAAACTGATACGAGACAGCCACAGCTGTCGTTATTTGGTTGATAACTGCTCAGTTTTCTCGCACTGGTTCTTGATCACAGCTGGAAGTCGAAAGAGGCTTAGCAACGGCCACTTTACCGATAACCGATAACATAGCAGTGCACACCCATTCATACGCCTTTCTGAAGTGATTTCTGCATAGTTACGTTTTTTTCACTCAGATTCACCCATCCAAAATGGCGACCGTTTCCTAAACCGGAACTTGTGTGACGTCAGACAAAAAGAGGCTACTTCCCGAATAGAGCGTCCGGTAGTTGACTTTGTAGCCTGTTCTCGTCTTTTGCTCCACAAAACTCCCCCTCGTACTCCACCGTCCTTTTTGCACATATCCGCATACGACAACAAAAATACTATGTTCACACTTTATCGCTGCTGTTTGTTGATCGCAAATGAGTCCCTTTGAGCTAAGCGAATCTAAGCTAGTCCGAGAAGCTTCAACGTCCACCGACGAGTTTAACCACACGCAAAGAACGGACAAGTGACGCTTTAGCTCAGTAAAGTGGAGACTCGAGTATTTTCAGGATTTAGGAAGAATAATATAGTGAAGCTCGAGTAGATGTTTCGCCCCCCCCCCAAAAAAAAAAAAAAAAAAAAGTCCAGGTACAGGTGCAGCGAACAACGTATAGCAACATCCCCTTTTTCTTTTTTATATAGACTGTTTTCGACCGACGTCACACACCTTCCGGTTTAGGAAGCGGTAGCCATTTTGGATGGGTGAGTTCGAGTAAACTAACTGTAGTAAAGCAGAAATCATTTCAGAAAGGCGTATGAATGGGGGTGCACTGCTATGTTATCGGTTGCTCAAACGAAAGCGGCCGTTGTAAAGCGTCTTTCTTTCGACTGCCAGCTGTGATCAAGAACCACTGCGAGGAAACTGAGCAGTTATCAACCAAACGGTGACAATTGTGGGTGGCTGTCTCGTATCAGCAGAGCCGATGTAACAGCGAAATCATTCCCTTACGGAGCATTTGTTCTTGGTAGGTATTGGATAGAATTTCACACCTACATAGCAATAACTAAGTTCTGTGGAGGAGAAGTATTCTTTAAGCCCAAGGGCCTACATAATAGTCGTGTGTGAATGCAATGCATATCTCTCAAAATCTGTATTTTCTGTCAGCCCACGAAAGAAACTAAAACTGAACTGAATCCCCCCCCCAGTACTCTATAATGAATCCATCTTAATCTTTATTTCATCGTTTCACATACTGTTTGCACTTGCTTTTATCATCCCTCCACAGTGATCGTTTTGTGCATGTTTGCAAAAACAAAATAATAACAATCTACACCTCTTTCAACAACGCTGACTGTAATTACGCAAATTAATACTTTTGACAGCATTCACTCATAAATTAAGTAGCCTCAGCCTACATATTTAAATTGCATTGTGTGGTACACTAACCTTAGCAGTGTGGAGGTCACGCGGTCGAAAACCTGTTTTAACCGCGGTTTCCAAACTGCATTACTGCCACCAATCTGTATCACCAGTGAATTTCTTGCTTTATAATATTATGACATCTCTTCTCTTTGTAATATACCTTTTAAAAAATTAAATTCCTTACCTCAGTATGATCAGCAAAGATGGAAACACCAGGTTCAAATCAAATTCTAATGAAATTATTGACAAAACACACAAAAACCTTTCAATCAGTGGCTGCAGTGTGGGGTGCACAGTAGAGCAACTGGTTACAGCGTCTGCCTAACAGTTCTGAGGACTAGGGTTCAAATCCGGGTGTCTGAGGGGAGTTTCCATGTTCTTCCTGTGCCTGTGTGGGTTTTCTCTGGCCACTAACTTTTCCTCCCACATCCCAAAAACATACATGGTAGGTTCATTGACGACTCAAAATTGCCTATCGGTGTGAATATGAGCATGAATGATTGTTTATGTGAAGAGTTCAGATGCAAAAGCAGATATATCCATTTTTGTTGTTTCTGTAGATTATTTGATTTCTATAATATATATAATGATATTACATTTCTATAATATATATATAAATATTTATATAATATATAAATCAAAGAATCTACAGAAGCAACAAAAATAGATATATTTGCTTCTGCGCCTGAACTCTTCATGTGTACCCTGCGTTTGTCTGGCAGCCAGCTCAGTGTGTACCCCGCCTCCTGCCCGAAGATAGCTGTGAACAGCTTTAGCATTTGTGCTACCCTTGTGAGGATAAGCGGTTCAGAAAATGGATTGATGGATGAATAGGTTGCAGTTTCCCTGAAAGAAGAAATTCTGCGAACTAAAGTCAAGGGACTATTGTGCCTGCAACACGGTGCTTTATGTCTTGAGGTAAACAAAAAATACTTCAAACGATATGAAAAAAATACTTTTTAGTTTTATTTAGAAGAAAAAAAATTGCTGTGTAAAAAAAATTTGTAATATTGACCTTGTATTATAATTATATTGTATTGTAATTAATAATATAAAGAGTATTGTGAATGATAAAGTTCCTTACCGATCATGAAACTTGCTCAGGACTAACTTTGCTAAAGGTGACATCGCGGTACTTTTCCTGGACAATTTTTAAAATTTAGACGACATATCCTTCAAGTACTTCCGGTTCATCCTGCTCAGGTGCGGCACTTGAGTAAAGTTCCTAAGTAAAAACGAGAATACGAAACGGGGCGTAGTTCTTTTTTTCGTGCGTTGCACATGCGCTTTGATCACGTAACAGCCATGTTTGCCTGGACACGCTTCATTAAATCTTTCTGAATTAGCAACTAACGGACAGTGTCCTCGACGCAATGCGTCCATCACTATTTCCCAAACTAAAGCACAATTAATTCAATATTCGTATCCGGTTAAGTTCTTCTCGGTGGACTTTGAAGGTTTGCGGCCTGCCGTAGCCTAGCCTAGCCTAGCCTGCTAACAAAGAGCCACCTTTGCGATCACTATTTTGCTGAGTAGAGCTCATGTTTGAGCGGAAAGTGTTGTGGTTGTCTTGAGAAAATGTGTGCAAGAAGGACAGCAGAGTACGAGGAGGATTTTTGTGGACCAACAGATGAGAACGGTCCACAACGTCACCAACTGGACGCTGGTTGCGGGCTTCAGCCACCAGTCGAGTTACACAGTGCAGGTTTGGTCAATTCTCTCTCACATTTTTTGTGTTTCTTTACGGTCACCGTATTACATTACGTTTAATTATCACGTATTATGCGGTATTGAGATCGTGTGATAAAATCACGTGATTTTTGTTTACGTCGCCTTATTGCTGGTGTGACGATCTGAACGGTCCCCCGTGCTGAAAAATCTTGTGATTAATGCGCATTCGTTACTAACAGAGCAGTTCTTGGGACTTAAAAGACGCGTGCTGGGAAATCCCTCTGTCTCATAGTTCCCCTTCTTCTACATAGTTAGCTGACGTATGTTATATCATTCTTTATGCGAGTGTAGCAGGAACCCTAACCTTAATATATGCGCATGTGCGTTCATCACAAGAAGATTTTTCAGCACGGGGATCGTTCAGGCCGTCACACGGGTTAAACAAAGCATTATTGAAAGTTAATTCCATTTAGACGAAACAAAACTTTGTCTTATAGCACGACGCCCAGAGTTTTGTCCGATATCGTTAAACATTTAGAAGATGATAATAAACGAAGGTACGTGGAAAAATGAGTGACACTTGGCATCGAGGATTCATACTTAATCCCGAAGTTGATGTTCTCGCCTATAAGAAATTAGACTGTTAATTCGCTTCACTATCTTGGACAATTGGATTTACACATGTATCTGGTGAAAAGTCGTTGATTTGCACAGAAGAGTTTGAAAGCGTATAAACGTCTGGACGCATACAAATACTTAGTTGCTGGATCTGTTCTCAATCACGAATAAATCCTACATAGTGTTGGATCTACTCAGATTTTTTTCAATATAATTACCAATATTTAAATAATTGACCCCTGGTTTTACACAAACTCCCAATCATTAACTATAATTGTTAAAAAAAAAAAAAATTAGGACAAGGAGTCGTCGCCTCCATACATAGCTAAGTTTCCAATTACTGGTAGTACCCGTCATGACTTGCAACGGCCGCCATCTTCTGTGTCATAGAGGTTAGCGAACATGGGTGAAAGGTGAAATGTGAAGTTTTTTTTCTATCCTTAATTAATCCGATTGGTGCAAGAGTTATGATGTCGTGCAAAGCAAATGCAAACACAGTGGACAAAAACACATGATGCTTTAAGCAGAGCCAGTTACTTGGAGAAATTGAAGGACTTTGGGGACAAAGATCCATATGAATTTCAGGCAAGTGACTGGAGTGACGATGTGGAAGGCTACCCTGACAATACATATCACGATATCTTTAATTATCTCATGAATTCTGTGAGGGCATATACCCTTGATGAACTAACGGCTTACAGGTCTCTACAAGCCTGCAATTACTTTATAAGTGGCTGGGTTCAACATGTACGGCAGCGTGTGATCGGTGATAAGTGTGTAATGGCAGCTCGAGTAAGACATTCTCAGAGGTCTACTGATCCACTACTACATCCCTGGATCATATCCCAAAAAATGGCTGCATTATCTACGGTCATTCTACCTGTGTGGCTGGTCTTGGAGAAGTGTGTTCACACGTGGCTGACCTTCT
Source organism: Syngnathoides biaculeatus (assembly GCF_019802595.1). Lineage (NCBI taxonomy): Eukaryota > Metazoa > Chordata > Actinopteri > Syngnathiformes > Syngnathidae > Syngnathoides > Syngnathoides biaculeatus. Next base: position 8,069,448 of record NC_084656.1, on the reverse strand, counting down.
TTTTGCAGTTGAGGCTTCAGTAAAATTATGGGATAGCAAGACAGTTACAGAAGAGAAGTCTTACTGGTTACTGCCCTCTTCAGTTAAAAATGTAAGTCGATTTTTTTTTTTTTTTTTCTTCCCCTCTTGAAGAATTCTGTCATACCTTTGCATAGAATACATAATTTATTCATTCCTTGTTGTTTCAAGTATTTAATTGAAAACAGCTTACTTTTGACAAGGTACCAAAAATACTTTTTAAAAAGTTACACACAGCTGTAGGATTAACATCTTGTGGATGATTTATTCTGATTTTAAAATATTCACGTTATTATATTTCTTATATCTGCATGTATTTTTAACAGGTACAATATAAAATGGTTCAAGACATTGACTTCACCTCTGCAAAGATGACAAAGAAGAAACTGGACAAGGCACTTTTGACAGGCGAAACCCCTTCTCCCACAAAACGACGTAAGCTACCGAATGTGGAAGAACCATCCGATGCTGAAATTTCATCTTTTTTCAAGAATCTTAAATCTGGAGGAACCAAACCAGTATTGCTATCCCTTGTACCAGAGTATGCCAAAGACTACAGACCAACAGGCCTGGATAAACGTTATCCTAAAGGATCCGGACGAAAAGGGCTTGCTTTGCTGACAAATGCTTCACTTGGTTCTGACACACAAGATAGCGGACAAGGGAATCCTGGTACTGTGGCAACCTCATCGGAAATCTATGTATTCTCGAAACAAATGAGTTTTTCTTCGGCGTGACTACGAAAGGCTCCAGGCTAATGCTAGTCCCGCAACAGGATCCTTTAGTGACGTCAGAGGTCAGCCACACGACAGGAGGGTTTTTTAAGACACGGAAAACTTGGTCACAGTTCGCGGACTTCAATTTATAAACACATTTTTCGGTAAAAACATTAAAAAGGTTATGCATTTTATGGTACAGTTGAACATATATTTTAGATTTAGATAAGATATTTTGCGTTAGAAATTCCACATTCCATACACATTAAACAGTGTTAATTTATGACTGTAATATGTGTTCATAACAGTATTAATAAAATGTTTTGGCATTGTTGACCATTTATTTGAGTTGGTTGAGGGATTCTGTTCTGACAATTGCAGGGACCAGGAGAAGCATGTCTGTGGCCTGTCCCAAGATATACTGTATCTTACCGCTGCATCAGTACATGTAATAATTGTTGTACAGACGTTTTTTTTTTATAAAACAATACAAATACAAACAATGAAAGTACAAAACTAGAAAAAATAGAAATACAGATAATTCCCAATATTTTGAGCTCATGGATAGCAGCAAATTGGTGGTGTGCATTGTACATTGGTAGAAGGGTTTTCTTTCTTTTTTTTTTTTTTTTTCTTTAGGTCAACTTTGGGGGTGCGCATTATACTTCAGGACTCATTATGTGCAAGAAATTATGGTATGTTTTGCCAGAGGAAGTGTAAAACACAACTGAGTCACTATTAATAATTTCTTTTGTCCAACCTTGATAATTACCTTAATTTCTAAAAACTATAATAGACACAGTGGCACAATTGGATAGAGTGCTGGTCTCAGTTCTGAGGACCGCCTGTGTGGAGTTCGTATGTTCTCTCCGTGCCTGCCTTTTCTCCGGACACTCCGGTTTCCTCCCACATCCCAAAACATGCGTTAATTGGACAATCTAAATTGCCCCTAGGTTTGATTGGGAGTGCAAATGTGTCTATGTGCTGGCAAACCAGTTCAGGGTGTAATCCGCCTCCCACCCGATGATAACTAGGATAGGCTACGGCACTCCCGCGACCCTTGTGTGGATAAGTGGGTCAGAAAATGGATAGATGAATGAAACTATAATGTTTTTTGATTATATAGGAAAACACATCATGGATAAAGTGGCGGAGGGACATATGTACTTATTTCTCTAATGTTTTGACCTCTAACAGGGTTTGATCTTTGGTTTCATTCTAGAATAGGGTATTTTTTTATGTATGAATGTTTGAACTTTGAGTGTTTAACCAATACAACGATAAAGAATATGAACAAACATAGATACATCTGAGAAAATGTTAAAACCTGTCTGAGAAGTTTATAAAGTGTGTGGTTAGGGCTTTAACAGCCTTAAAACATTTAAGAAATGGGAATACACTTCATTCTGCTTTTCTCCACGCAATCTGTTAGAATTAAAGCTGAAAAGTTCTCTCTCTCTCTCATCAAACCAGTCTTACAGTGAAGAAAATAAGTATTTGAACACCCTGCTAGATTGCAAGTTCTCCCACTTAGAAATGGAGAGGCCTGAAATTTTCATCGTAGGTGCATGTCCGCTATGAGAGAGAGAATAAAAAAGAAAAATCCATAAAACACAATGTATGATTTTTTTAAAATATTTATGCAGCTGCAAATAAGTATTTGAACACCTGTCTATCAGCTAGAATTCTGACCCTCAAAGACCTGTTAGTCCGCCTTTAAAAGTCCACCTCCACTCCATGTATTATCCTGAATCAGATGCACCTGTGTGAGGTAGTTGCATAAAGACACCTGTCCACCCCATATAATCAATAAGACTCAAACTTGTAACATAGGAAAGACCAAAGAGCTGTCCAAAGACACCAGAGACAAATTTGTACAACTCCACGCGGCCGGTAAGGGCTACTGAGAAATTGCCAAGCAGCTTGGTGAAAAAAGGTCCACTGTTGGCGCAATCATTAGAAAATGGAAGTCAATCTCAATCGGAGTGGAGCCCCATGGAAGATGTCACCTCGTGGGGTCTCAATGATCCTTCGAAAGGTGAGGAATCAGCCCAGGACTACGAAACAGGACTTGGTCAATGACCTCAAAAGAGCTGGGACCACCGTCTCCAAGGGGACTGTTGGTAATACACTTAGACGTCATGGTTTGAAATCATGCATGGCACGGAACGTTCCTGTGCTTAAATCAGCATATGTCAAGGCCTGACCATTTGGATGATACAGAGGAGTCATTGGAGAAAGTTTTGTGAGATCAAAATGGAACTTTTTAGTCATAATTCCACTAACCATGTTTGGAGGAAGATGAATGATGAGTTCCATCCCAAGAACACCATCCCTACTGTGAATCATGGGGGTGGTAGCATCACGCTTTTGGGCCATTTTTCTGCACATAGGACAGGACGACTGCACTGTATTAAGGAGAGGATGACCACGGTCATGTATTGTGAGATTTTGGGGAACAACCTCTTTCTCTCAGGCAGAGCATTGAAGATGGGTCGTGGCTAGGTCATTCAACATGACAATGACCTGAAGCACACGGCCAGGAAAACCAAGGAGTGGCTCTGTAAGAAGCATATCGAGGTTCTGGCGTGGCCGAGCCAGTCTCCAGACGTAAACCCAATAGAAAATCTTTGGAGAGAGCTGAAACTCTGTGTTTCTCAGCCACAGCCCAGAAACCTGTCTGATCTAGAGAAGATCTGTGTAGAGTAGTGGGCCAAATTGCCTCTTGCAGTGTGTGCAAACTTGGTGAACAACTACAGGAAATGTTTGACATCTGTAATTGCAAACAAAGGCTACTGTACCAAGTATTAACATTGTTTTACACAGGTGTTCAAATACTTATTTGCAGCTGTATCACACATTTTTTTAAAAAAATCATACATTGTGATTTCTGGATTTGTCTTTATTATCTCCGTCACAGTGGACATGCACCTACGATGAAAATTTCAGACCCCTCCATGATTTCTAAGTGGGAGAACTTGCAATATAACAGGGTGTTCAAATACTTATTTTTTTCACTGTATGTTGGTTTCCAACCACACCATCTGTCTACTAACATGGACTGTGCTGACACTTTGCCCCCATCGGGGAGCACGTGGTTCAAAGGGGAGCGTCTTATCTAGTGTCAATGCACTTGACTTCCGTTTTTCCCAGCACTTTTACAGCATGCCAGCACTAACTTTTAAGATTTTAAAGGTGACATGACAAAAAATGTACTCATTGTCAGGTATTTCATAAAAGGACAATCATTCTTCTTCTGCATGAGCACAACTATACATATCACCAGTCATACATATTTGTTCAGTTCTCTGTTGCTAATGGTAAATGCTAAAATGTTTTGTGATTTGACTGATTTATTGATTACAAGCAGATGTAGCTGAAATGACCAGGCAGGGTAGTTAAATGGCCTTACACAATCAGGATTTTGGGACCAATCAGCCACTTTAAAAACCAATAACTGATCCCCAATCTGATCACAAGATAGAGCAAGGGATCCATTTAAATGGCCTGTTCATTTACTGTATATGCTTGTGGAGTTAATTCTCAACATATATATTTACAATAAAAATGTATCTTTGTTCATCTATTTATGCCAATGAGGCATAGCGACAGACAAATGAATGTTCTTCTATTAGATGGCAGTGAGTATATACACCAACTAATGTATCTCATTTTTGTGACATTTCTGTTTGTTGGTGTGCCGGGAGATTTTTCAATTGTAAAGTATTTGGCTTGGCTCCACAAAAGTTGGAAATCACTGCTCTGGTTAGATAATGTATTCAGCAGAATGGGAGCATCTTTACACACAACCATTGGCGTTAGCACTGGCTTGCTAGGCTACGTTACATTTTGTCCTTTCCTGAGAACCAGTTACCACCAACACACCGCTCCATTTTTTTGGTTATAATACAGTCGTCGTGATCCACTTCAATTGTCATCCCCCAGTAACGAGTGTATCCGGTCGCATTTGAGTTGACAAGATAAAGCCCACAGATTGTAAAAAAACGGGATACGTAAACTGTGGTTAAATGTATATTACTTTAAATAGAAAATAAATGATCTTCTGGACTTTTAAAAAAAGGAGAAATCCCCCATTTACTATTTGTCTGTCTGTCTATGCATTCTATAACAATAAACAGACACATAATTATGTATATTCCTGGAAAAAAAAAGTTGTTGTTTTTAATACATTGTCAAGGTATTTGATTGAGATTTGGACATCATTTGGGACAATCTGGTGCCTACAGGCACTACAGTGGGAACTCTTGGTCTTGAGCCCTGCCAGTCTATTTTGGGGAAATTTTTTTGCGGACATCTTTTGTAAGACCAGAACTATGGAACAAGTGTCAATGTTCACAGTGTTGGTCCTTCCTTTAAACAAACCATGGTAGCTAGAGAAGACATGCACACTCATGAATTTCCTTTGAGTCCACATGAAATATAAAGCATAAAGTGCACATGATGGGATAGAAAGGATTCCGACATCGAGACGATAATTTTTGATGCGGGTCAATGATGTGACATTGTTTAATTGCTGTCTCAATTTTGAGTGGTGACTGTCATAATTTGTACTGGCCCCTTATATTAATAAGATGTTAAGTTTTAGTGATTGAGTTGCATTTAGCATTTTTATTCTGTCTTATTTAAGCCCCCTTTAAGAAATTATTTGTACATTTGCATTCACGGCAATGACAGCGTACGAACCTCACTAGAATGACTGGGTTGCACGTGATGTCACACTTGTTCATCCGGGTACTTGACCGCCATTGTTACAAACAGTCAGCTGTCCATGCTCATCATGCCAGATTTTTGTCGCGTCTATGGATGTGGAAATTGCGGAAAGAGACATTGGAAAGCGATTTTTTTTCGTGTTCCAAAGATTAGATTCCAGGAAGGAGAAGATACAATGGAGTTATGGAAAAAACGCCAAGAAAAGTGGCTTGCAAATATACGACGTAGAGAGCTGAAGAAAACTCAAGTACACAAGGCAAGTGGTTATTTGAAAGACTCTTCTGATCATTTTTTAAGCGGTAAGCATGTGTATTTCTAGTGTCCAGATATTCTACTTCAGGGAGGTCTTTCAGATCCTTTGAAAGTACATCGTTGTGGAGAGTATACGGATCGATATCTTCACAGAGTTTGATCTTCTGCACATATCTTCCACATATCTCGCTTTGGTGACATCATTGAGTGAATTAAAGTAGGCAGAAAACTTCCACCGCTCACTGCTTACACATGGGTCCGTGGACGTTGCCATGGTGATGTCATCTGCAATGCCTAGCTTGTCTGTAGAAATGGCAGCGATTATCACATGATTGCAACCCAAGGATATATTACTGTGGAAACTGAGTTCAAACTACTCAGGCGTCATACAAATTGGAATTTGTCCCAAAAAAATCATTGTAAAAAAATGCCTTGGTGTTTGACTCAATTCTCTGATTCTCTACACCCAAGCAAAGATGAACTCATGTTGAACCCGTAGCCGAGCGATGACGAACGCACACCACACAGGGCGGTACCGAGCCAATCACTGCCCACTTCGAGTTAGTCAGGCTGTCATTGTGGGAGCACGCAGAACCACGATTGCTTCTCAAGATGTTTTTTTTTCCTGTATATTCTTTGCTATGGCCACAAACAAAGACAGTGGTGCTACCAGCACAAAGGAAGAAGGAAAGTTGTGCATTTAAGGAAGGAGATAGTCGCTAAGTATGAAAATGGGGTGCACGTTTTTGACAACTCTTGCTTACTAGCATCTAATGACGAAGTCAACTATTTCATCCGTCCTAAAGAGTAACAATGTAATAAATGCCTGGACTGTTTGCCAGATAATTGCCAACACTAAAAATGTACTTTTAGGCCATTTGCAGCCGGCAAAAATTTTCTGTGACATAGAAATTTGGACTGTCGTGAGCGGGCCAGTGTCTGTGCATAATTGGTGGCCCAACACAGCACCGTAGTGACCCCTGGCCACCTTTAAAAGCTAACGCCCAATAAAATTACTTTGGGTGCCAACGTCTCATTTTTCAAAACATTTTCCCCACCTTGTGCATTGTTCTGTGATTCTCATTTTTTCCTTAATGAGATCTCTGGTGGGCCAGAGGAGGTTGCAGAATTAACAAATGACATTTGGCCCATATGTGTTTGTCTCTTTGTTCCTTGCAGACATCAATGAAGATCTTCTGGAGCAACAGGAGCCAGAGTCTTCTCACATTCAAGACTATGAAGAATTGGAGCCTCCCCACATCAAAGAAGAGGAAGAATTCCCTCACATTCAAGAGGATAAAAAATTGCAACCTCCCCACATCAAAGAAGAGGAGGAAGAATTCCCTCACATTCAAGAGGATGAAGAACTACAGCCTCCCCACATCAAAGAAGAGGAAGAATTCCCTCACATTCAAGAGGATAAAAAATTGCAACCTCCCCACATCAAAGAAGAGGAGGAAGAATTCCCTCACAATCAAAACGACGGAGAACTAGAGCCTCCCTTCATCAAAGAAGAGGAAGAATTCCCCCACATTGAAGAGGATAAAGAATTGGAGCCTCCTCACATCAAGGAGGAGGAGGAAGAATTTCCTCACAATCAAGAAGAGCAAGAATTCCCTCACATTCAAGAGGATAAAGAATTGGAGCCTCGTCACATCAAAGAAGAGGAGGAAGAATTCCCTCACATTCAAGAGGATGACGAACTGGATCCTCCCCACGTCAAAGAAGAGGAGAAAGAATTCCTGCACATGGAAGAGGAAGATATCACAGTTCTAGTGGCAAGTGTCCCTGTGATTAGTGAAGATCAAGCTATAGGTGAAAGTGAGGAGAACAGAGGGGTGGAGGCTTCGGGCAGCAGCCAGGAGGAGGATGATGAACAGTCTGAATGTCATAAGAGAAGTCACAATGACAACAAACAATGGAAATGCTCTCAGTGTGGAAAAACCTTTGACTATAAGAGTCGTTTGAAAAGTCATATGATTAGCCACACTGGGGAGAAGCCTTTTGCATGTTCAGTTTGTGGTCAAAGATTCTCTGAAAAGGGAAACCTGGGGAGACACACAAGAACACACACTGGAGAAAAACCATTTTCCTGCTCAACTTGCGGTAAGAGATTCACTCAAAAGGGACCGTTAATATTTCACACAAGAACACACACTGGAGAGAAACCTTATGTCTGCTCATTTTGTGGACGAAAATTCTCCCATAGGGATTACTTAATTCGTCACTCGAGAACCCACACTGGGGAGAAACCTTTTGTGTGCTCAGTATGTGGGCAAAGATTCTCTGATAATGGAACTCTGACTAAACACACAATAATGCACACTGGAGAGAAACCCTTTGCCTGCTCAGTTTGCGGTCAAAGATTCTCTCTTAAAATGAACTTGAGAAGTCACATGGGAACCCACACTGGTGAGAAACCCTTTGTCTGCATAGTGTGCGGACAAAGATTCTCTCGCAAATACGCTTTGACTACTCACACAAGACGACACACTGGAGAAAAGCCCTTTGCCTGCTCAGTTTGCAGCCAAGGATTCTCTCGTAGACACATGTTGACAACACACACTAGAACACACACTGGTGAGAAACCTTTTTCGTGCTTGGTTTGTGGTCAGAAATTTGCTCAAAAAGGTAACTTGATAAGTCACACGAGAACCCACACTTGAGAGAAACCTTATGCCTGATTAGATTGTGATGAAAGATTCTATCAGAAGGGTAAGGTTGAGACACAAGTGTGTTGGTGTCAAAAGATGTCTTAAATGAAATCGAGCTATATGAGCTCATTGAATTGATTCCAACTGGGCTATTTTGGTTGTCTTGGAAACAACTACACCTTTCATCGCAGCAGATTTTCATTAGTTCATGAACCTCTTACCTGCGCGGTCTTCATCAGTTCATTCAGAAAGGCAAGATAGGACAGCTGTAACCTTGAATTTCCAACTGTCATTGTCATGTAAGACACTCGGAACAATCCAGTTGTTTAATGCGCTGAGAACGAAATGACTTGGATAAAATGAGAGTATCCACAGCCATAGATATTTAATATTGAAAGAAACAACAGTGACACTTGATTTCGTATTCTAGCACTTTTGTTTTTTTTTAATATATTCTATGTACTTTCTTGAACGTCTCTTGGGGCCAAATGTTTACAGCACTTGTACAGTATGGATAATGTAAAACAATAGAAAGAATGTAAGGAAATAAACGGCTGAAGGTGCAAGATGACTGTGACTCTGACTTGTACATACACCTTAATTAATACTTTAATTACTCAATTTTGTTTAGCACTTCACTTGAGGAAAGTTGTATCTTAACGTTTGCTTCTGGCTTATAAATTTTGGTTCACATTACAAAGTTAAAAATGGATCAAGCGGAGGATAGACTTGATGATGTCCAGAAGTGGGAAAAGTACTGTAGTCACACTCACTGACATAGGACAGACACTGTAAAAAAAAATGAAAAATACAAAGAAAAAAAAAGAATAGGAGCATTTGCCTAACGTCACAGTGATGCAGTTTTGTTTGTGGAAATAACATTGAGTGGCAATAGAGTTCCACTCGGCTTTCATCATCATAAACCTAATTTTCATGTTTTTTTTTTTTTAATCACAGTATGCAAGTTTGGGCCAGGATACGAAAGAGGGAGAAATGGCAAGCGTGAATGACCAGGAAGTGGCAATGATTAGTAAGGGGGAAGTTAGAAAAAGCCCTGAACAGAATGGAAAAATGGAAAGACAGTTCGTCCCAATGACATACCCGTTGAGGTATGGAAACAATTTGGAGAGATGGCTGTGGAGTTTTTGACCAACTTATTCAACAGAATACTAGCGGACGAGAAGATGCCAGAAGAATCGAGGAAAAGTGTGGTAGTCCCCATTTTAAAGAACAAAGGCGATGTTCAGAGCTGTGGAAACTATAGAGGAATAAAGATGATGAGCCACACAATGAAGTTACGGGAAAGAGTAATGGAGGCTAGACTCAGGACAGAAGTAAATATCTGCGAGCAACAGTATGGTTTCATGCCTAGAAAGAGTACCACAGATGCATTATTTGCCTTGAGGATGCTAGTGGAAAAGTACAGAGAAGGTCAGAAGGAGCTACATTGTGTCTTTGTGGATCTAGAGAAAGCCTATGACAGAGTACCAAGAGAGGAACTGTGGTACTGCATGCCCAAGTCTGGTGTGGTGGAGAAATATGTTAGAATAGTACAGGACATGTATGAGGGCAGCAGAACAGCGGTGAGATGTGCTGTTGGTATGTCGGAAGAATTTAAGGTGGTGTGACTGCATCAGGGTTCCGCGCTGAGTCCCTTCCTGTTTGCGGTAGTAATAGGCTGGCAAATGAGGTTACACTGGATTCCCCTTGGATCAAGGTGTTTGCAGATGATATTGTGATCTGCACTGAAAGCAGGGAACAGGCAGAGGAACAGTTAGAAAGATGGAGGTATACATTGGAAAGGAGAGGAATGAAGATTAGCCGAAGTTAAACAGAATATATGTGCATGAATGTGAGGGTCGGAGGAGGAGGAGAGATAGCAAGGGTGGATGACTTCAAATACTTGGGGTCAACAATACAGAGCAATGCAGAGTGTGGTAAGGAAGTGAAAAAACGGGTCCAAGCAGGTTGGAAGAGCTGGGGGAAGGTGTCTGGTGTGTTATGTGACAGAAGAGTCTCTGCTAGGATGAAGGGCAAAGTTTACAAAACAGTAGTGAGGCTGGCCATGATGTACGGATTAGAGATAGTGGCATTGAAGAAACAACAGGAAGCAGAACTAGAGGTAGCAGAAATGAAGATGCTGAGGTTCTCACTTGGAGTGAACAGGTTGGATAGGATTAGATATGAGCTCAATAGAGGGAAAGCCAAAGTTGGATGTAGGGTGCTGAGGATGGAGCTGCCAGGCAAAAGGGCAAGAGGAAGACCAAAGAGAAGGTTGATGGATGTTGTGATGTAGGACATGAGGATAGTGGGTGTTAGAGAGTAGGATACACGAATAGGCTTGGATGGAAAAAGATGACACGCTGTGCTGACCCCTAAGGGGACAAGCCAAAAGGAAAAGAAGATGCAAGTTTGGGCCAGCTGATGCAAAGCAAAGAGCAGTATCCTTACATACAATAATACTCATTGGCCAAAAGTGTCCCAAATCCATTCAACTGGCCTGAATGAGTGGATATATTTCATCAACAACTTTTAATTTAGGCCTGCATGTTTTTATTTTATAAATGTAATGAAAGTTAAAGAGCGGCACGGTGGAGCAGCTGAAAAGCGTTGCCCTCACAGTTCTGAGGACCCGGGTTCAATCCCGGCCCTCCCTGTGTGGAGTTTGCATGTTCTCCTGGTGCCTGCGTGGGTTTTCTCCGTGCACTCTAGTTTCCTCCCACATCCCAAAAATACGTAACATTAATTGGAGACTCTAAATTGCCCCTAGGTGTGATTGTGAGTGCAGCTGTTTGTCTCGATGTGCCCTGCAATTGGTTGTTAACCAGTTCAGGTTGTATTCTCCTTCCTGCCCGTTGACATCTGGGATAGGGTCCAGCACTCTTGTCACCCATGTTAGGATAAGCAGCTAAGAAAATCGATGGATGAAAGTTAAGTCTCATGATGAATACATCTAAATGTTAATCATTCAGTTGGTTGGAAAATGTTCAGCCAGTGAAAAGTCTCCATACGCAATGTATACTTACAAGAAAGTTGCCGAAGAAACAATTTCTTCTTTATGTCAAAGGCAGATGTAGAAAACTCATCCATTTTGGGTGCAAACTGTCTGTCTTTTTTTCCACATCTCATTGACATCTAGGATTGACATTTTGAGGAGATCTCTACTGAATTCAAATCTGGTGAAAAAGTGGTGTGTGGATGTCCTCTCAACATCTTATATGGGCCAAATTTAAATGTCATTCTTATTTTTACAAATTGATGCCCAAATTAATGGTCATGTAAATTGAAATTTTTCATACAACATTTAAAATAATGTAATGTTAATCATTTGCTTCAACACGTAGATTACAATATGCCCTTGAGATCATGCTTCTATGAGAAAACTAAATATAGAGATCATGCACATGACGTCACTGTTTATGACACCATATTGCTGATCAAACAAAGCTGCTCAGCAGTGCGGGAGTCGCTGAACTGGAGCAGATTTTTCACAATGTCTGACAATGTTGTGCTGTTGGTTGTCACAATAGACAAGACAGTTCTTCAAAGATATCATTCTATAGAATACCAGCTGAAAAGACCAGAAAAGATCAATGGATTTCGGCATTTAAACGGGATGGATGGTGCCCAATGAAATATCATATATATATTATTTCAGGTAGGAAGTATTCTTCACAATCTCAAATTATCACAAACTATTTATAATGCCGAGTTGACTCATTTGAGGAAACTCCATATTTAAAAAAAAAAAAAAGTTTTATTTTCCAATCATATTAAATCATATCAAATTGCTCCTAGGTGGGATTGTGAGTGCGAATGTTGTCTCTATGTGCCCTGCGATTGGGTGGCAACCAGCTCAGGGTGTACTGCCCCTCCTGCCTGTTAACAGCTGGGATAGGCTGCAGCACTCTCCGTGACCCTCGTGAGGATAAGCGGCAAAGAAAATGGATGGATGGATGGATGGATAAAAGTTTCCCTTTGTATTTTATGACTATAAAATAATAAAAGTGAAAGAAATTCATAAGTTATGAAGAAAAGGCTAAGAGCTGTAACGTTTTGTCGGCCCATTTGGATAAACAAAAGTAACCTAAATGCTTCAGATGATTGATTTATAAACCCAAGCGCAATACTGTGGAATTTATTTATAACATTTCCAAGATTGTTCACCCTCTTGTACAAAAACTCTCTGAAAAATTCCTTGTAATTTGTGGAATATATCAAATGAAATGCCTGCTACAGTGGAGCACGCATGTGGTTTAAGCAGACTGACATGAAAGGTTGGATGGACCCCCATCGATCTCTGGAGTTTCAAAGGGTCGGGAACCTTTTCGACTGAGATAGCCATAAACGGCAAATATTTTACAACGTAATTTTAAAAGAGCCATGCAATATTTAAAAAAAAAGAAACACAGGTGTATTTGCGTGTTTATGTAGAACCAACACTTTTAGAGTACAATAAAGTCTGAATTATTTTGATTACATTATGATGTTGCGAACCAATATTGACAAAAGTACTTCTTACCATTAACGCGACTTCAGGCGCTTCCTGGTTTTGCTAATGGTTTCATAGTCCATTTCACACATTGTCAGATGAAGCTTTACGCAGGCGTTGAGATTTCAATCCGTTAATGTGAACGTAAGACCAAAGAAAAGTTTGATGGATGTTGTGAGGGAGGACATGAGGACAGTGGGTGTTGGAGAGGAGGGTGCACGATACAGGCTTAGATGGAAAAAAGATGACACGCTGTGGCGACCCCTAACGGGACAAGCCGAAAGAAAAAGAAGAAGAATCGTGAACGTAATTCAATTTGATTTTCCATCATGCTGGTAAGATTGTGAACAGTTCTTGGCGACAAAGGCATGTCACGCCCACCTCTCGTCTTAGTGTAGCAGCTACAAGAAGACGAGAGGTGGGCGTGACAGTTGACATGTTTGGGTTGGAGAATATTATTAAGGTCTGGTCTTCTATAACATATGTATGTGTCAATGTATCTTCTAAATCTTCCTGGCCATGCTGCAAATGTTAAGATTATATTCATTTCTCTAGGGATCCAAAACATCCCAAGTACTTAGATTTATCCCATCGTGTTCCTGGGTAACAATGTGTGTATGTTGACAATGTTTTTTGTCCTGACCGGAAGTCAGAGTCTGCTGACCATGGCGGAATCAACGATGGATGCAGAGTGCGCAGTCTAGTTTTTAATTCAACGTCATTGGGATTTACTATTCTAAAGGTGGTTTCGCAGTACTTTCCATTAACATTTTTTATTCAAACGACACATCTATCAAGTACTTCCGGTTCATCCTGCCCCGATGCGGACCATAAGAAAAGTTCCTAAGTAAAAACAAGAATCCGAAACGGGTCGTAATTTTTTTTTTTTTTTTACGTTGCACATGTTCTTTGTTTACGTAACGGCCACATTTGCCTCGCCGTGCTTCACTAAATCTTTCTGAATTAGCACCGAACGTACCGAGTCCTTGACGCAGTGCGTCAATCACTATTTCCCTGGACTAAAGCATAATTGATTCAATCTTCGTTCCCGGTTAAACTCTTCTCGGTGCACTTTGAAGCTTCGCGGCCTGCCCTAGCCTAGCATGCTAACAAAGAACCACTTTCGTGATCACTACTGTGCTTAGTAAAGGTCAGGTTTGAGCGGAAAATCTTGTGGTTGCCTTGATAAAATGTGTGCAGGAAGGACAGCAGAGTACGAAGAAGAATTCTGTGGATCAAAAGATGAGAACGGGCCACAACGTCAACTACTGGACGCTGTTTGCGAGCTTCAGCCAACAGTCGAGTTACACAATGCAGGTTTGGTCAATTCTCACTCTCTTTTTGGGGAAACGTATTCTAATTTCCATAATATTGACGTGTTTCTTTACGGTGACCATATTACATTACGTTTAATATATTACGTACTATGCGGTAAATGCGCAAACTACTTCCGCATTGGGCAAACCCTGGTAAAAGTACTTCCGCATTACTCGTCGTCTTTTTACGTTCGCGAACGATTTATTGAAATTTTATTTTAGTGAACGAACAGACCCGAATCAATTTTTGAAATTATTCGAGCAAGTCGCTTGGGAGCGGAATAGATTGTTTTCACGTGACGTTATGAATTTCATGACTTTTGTTTACGACGCCTCCTGGACGGTAAAACTACAATACAACTCGCGTTTTTTTAGTGATCTTTTTTAGTGACTATTGGCTTCCTTATACGCGTCTTACGGACTTTTCATCATGGTATTTCATTGTGTGACTTATGGTTGTAAGAACCGACAGAAAAAGGTGTCTTACGCATCAGGCATTGTTTACCTTTAGCTGGGCATTCAGCTAATTTACTGTTTTATCCTCCACATTACATATCTTTAAGGAGGTCTTTGGGCTATCAATATGCCTACGAGTACCCACACTGAAACTTTGCTTTCCATGTTTGCGGTGGATAACGTGAACCTCGTGGCTGTCACTGTCCATAGCCTTTAGCTGCACTTTTGCTAACTCGTGGGAGCGGGCTATGCCGATCGCTTTTTTTTGGCTGTGTAACTTTTCGCGCACACTGGGTGAGTTGGTAGCGAAAACTATGGGGTCTCTAACAATCTCATCGCTGTTTGTGTAGTTAGTCTTTAAGCAACAGTTTGAGTTCTGTCAGAGTGCTCCCATGACTCACAGTTACCTTGCGCCTTCTCGTGAAACTTATATCTAGCAAATATGGGGTTTGTTTTCGGAGTGAGGTAATCAGAGAATTTTACGTAATTTTTAGCAAGTTATCTTCGTCTCTGATCATTATCCACGTACTGCAGGCATCCCGACCTTTTTCACGGATCCACAGCAGGAGGAAACTGCACTTTTCCTCCTAAGCTCTGGTTTTAAGTAGTCCCGTGAAGATGAGTTCGGTCTGTTGGTTGAATCTCTGCCACACATCTGGTTAATTAGATGAGTTGGATCACGAAACACATCCTCGTCGTCTTTGTTCGTTTTTTTTCCCCCTGAGTTTTTTTTCCATGAGTCCATAGTTATACTAACGTCACTCTGACACCATGTTATGATCTTGCTGTCGTGTTATTGAATAATGTAGACATGGGTCCTACTATACTTTTTAACCTGGATGATATTTATTTATTTCCCCCCACCGCCAACCTCTCTTCCTCACTTCCTTATCGTCCAGTCTCTGGAGCCTATCTCAGCTGTCAATGGGCAGGAGGGTGGGTACACCTATGGAGACACGGGGAGAACATGCAAACTCCACACAGGGTGGTCCGTGATTGAACCCGGGTACTCATAACTGTGAGGCCAACTCTTTACAGCTGTGCACCGTGCCTCTTCATAAAGTATGTTGTTGCTTATACAGCACCTGCACGAGAGGCTATAGCTTGCAGGCTAAAAACCAGTAATGGTTAGATGCATGCAAATTTCCCCGGCTGATGAACAACCCTCAACTGTGACAGCCACAGCTTTATTCTGTCAGGTTGACCCCATGCGAGGTTAAAGAACGACGAATTGGGGTGCATTTTCTCAGTTTTGTTGCAGTTTGGTGCACAACAAGTCGACATCTTGGCCTAGCTAGAATGAATGGTTTGTTATACTAAGTCAGTCACTCACATTTGAAAAATGTACAGGTGTGGTCAGTCATGCGGGCAGATATATGGTTACGGATGTGTTCCACCAGTCATCCCCGCAGATAAAAAGTTGGGTGTGTGTTCTGTTAGTAATTGTGAGTGTCTATACCTGTTGTACCACTGAGATTTTTTTTCCCCCTGCGTGTTTGGCAAAATGGTGTCTCGTTGCATTGCTGGATTTTGCTCAAACACTCGGAAGGATGGATTCACTCTTGACATGTTTCCAAAAGACCTGATTCGTCATGAAAAATGGATTGCACAGGTGCAAAGGACAAGAGCTTTGTGTGTTCCAAATGACAGGTAGGCGTGTATAGAGCTATTAAAAAATATAGATGGGGGGGGACTAATTTATGTCTTGGTTTATAGCATATGTTGCGTGTGGATTTAGAACAAATCCCCTTGGTCAAACTAGCAAAATAAAACAAAGCACTTGTTTAATGGGTTTAAGACAATTTAATCACACACAATACAATACAAGATAAAACAATAACAAAATGGAAGTACAAAAACAATTTTGTAGCGTGTTGCACGAGTTAATTAGCCAAGCGACGTATAGTTTCTCTCAAGGAATTAAGGCCAGAAAGTTCTACCTTTCTCTCATCAGACCAGTCTTACCTCTCACCATCTTGGAGTACTTTTTCTTCTTCTTTTCCTTTCGGCTTGCCCCATTAGGGGACGCCACAGCGTGTCATCTTAGATGAACACATATTTGTTTGGCACATTTTTACGCCGGATGCCTTTCCTGACACAACCCCTCTGCATTTTATCCGGGGAGAGAAGCTTACAGCACATGGTATTCCCATGCATTCTCCCATCCAAGTACTAACCAGGCCGAAACCCGCTTAGCTTCCGAGATCTGACGAGATTGAGCATTCTCAGGGTAGCATGGCAGTAACCCTATCTTGGAGTACTTTTTTTTTTTTTTTTTTTTTTTTTTTTTTTTTTTTTTTAAAGCACAAACCATGCAGGTGGAGGGCTGCAGTGATTGACTTCTTCGAACTTTCTCCCAAATCTCTGGAGTTCATTCACAGTGATCCTTTGATTCTTCTTTACCTCTTCCCCAAAACTATTCTCTCCTGATTGCTCAGTTTGGCCGGCTCTATGAAATGTTCTAGTTATCCCAAAGGTCTTCAATTGACCCCTCCGTACTGGGCACTTAACCACGCCTCCTGAAGTTACGTCACCCCACGTGCGCTAACCTCAGACAAACAATTAGCAAAAATGGTGGCGCAGCAAGAAAAGACTAGAGCGAAACTGTCCGATTTACCAGCTGATTCTCACTCACATTCTTAGCTAACAGTGAAATATCGTTGAAAAGCAGACAGCAGGGCTTCAAGTATTTCAGCGAGGGGTATTTCAATGGTATTTACATGCATATTGACGGAGAAACCATTGATATTAGCGCGAGATCTTTCCGGAGTCAGAGGAAGACCGAGAAGCCACATAATATAATATATTATAACCCAAAGACGAATTCGTCATTGACAGTTTCCTATTTTCGTGTTACATATCACACTTGTGTGCAGAATCTGTATGTGTATCTGTATAGCCGTTTGTGAACCGCCGTATGAAGGAAAATAAGGCGAGGCTTGATTTATGAGTTGTTTCTCTCGTTTTCTTTGTGTAACGTCACGCGTTCCCCTCAATAATTATTCTTGAATTAGTGCCGAACCTACGTAAGTCCCGACCGAGTACGACAATCACTACTTTATAGTGTCCTCAAACATCCTTCCTTCAGTCTTGGTGTCTCGGTGCACGTCGAAGGCTGTTAGGACTCGCTAGTCTGGTTTAGCTTAGCTCGGGAGCCGTCGAACAGAGACACGTTTGTGCAGTCAGATCATTGCAAAATATCGCTCAACACAGATCAAGTGTGTCAATCATTCACACGTAGCTATGTTATGCAAGCGATGAACTGCTAATTAATTTATATGATATCATTTATATATATATATATATATATATATATAAAATCAAATATAAGGCTTACCTTCGTGCAAACATATCTGTTCCGATTGATTTTAGATGGATTCAGTTGATCATACGATCTTCCACAAAGTTTGATCCATTGAAGACATTTTTCGTACTCGGTCTTCTGTTCCGGTTGATATTAGATGGATTCAGTTGATGATGCGGTCTTCCACAAAATTTGATCCATGGAAGACATTTTTCGTACTGGGTCTTCGGTTTTGGAAAGGGTACGAATTGAACTCCACCAACTAGCCTTTCAGGATACCTGTCGTCACTACTATAAAGTCCGTGACTACACCTCTTAACCATATCTATTGTTAAAGAACCCAAATACGTGATAAAACGCTAACAAAAGCTATACTGGACCATGCAACGTTGTCTGAGGGAACAGTGGGTGCAAAAAAGGGGCGTGGTTTATGCAGATCTCTGGCCTCTGATTGGTCAGCGACGTGGATGACGCAATTTCTACGGAGGTGTCAATTTCAGGATAATGGAGGCAAATGTGCTCTTTGGAACTTTTTGGTTTTTTTGCGTAACCATGGCTGAATCTACGCCTTGCAACAATTCTGTCTCAGAGCTCTTCAGGCAGTTCTTTTTAATCTCATTATTCTTATTTGCTCTTACTCACACGCAATGAGCTCTACAGTCTTTAATAGACAGGTGTGTGACTTTCTAATGAATCAATAATCAACCACGGCTGGACTCCAATCAAGATCTTGACCCATCTTAAGGATGGTCAGAAGAAATGAGTTAAATATGAGTGTCACAGTAAAGGGTCTGAATAGTTATGGCTGTGTGATCCATCCATCCATTTTCTTACCCGCTTATCCTCACGAGTGTCACGGGAGTGCTGGAGCCTATCCCAGCGGGAAAGGAGGTGGGGTAGTGCCGGCTGACAGCCACACTGCCTTCCATTTTGTGTTGTTGATTTTTCGACTTTGGTGACTATACGTCGTTTGGCTAGTTAGCTCGTGTAACATGCAACTAAACTGTCTGTGTACTTCTATTTTGTTATTGTTTTGTCTTGTATTGTGTGTGATTTAAATTGTCTTAAAATCAATGCAAGTACTTTGTTATATTTTTCTGGTTTGTCCAAGGGGATTTATTCTAAATTCACACGTAACATATGCTATAAACTGTGAGACAAATTAGTCCCCCGCCCAACTTTTATTTTTTTTTAACAGCTCTATACAGACCTACCTGTCATTTGGAACACACAAAGCTCTTGTCCTTTGCACTGTGCAATCCATTTTTCACAACAAACTGAGTCTTTTGGAAACATGTGAAGAGTGAAACCATCCACCCAAGTGTTCAAGCAAAATCCAGCAATATGTAGAAAAAAAAGCTAATTTCTAGCCGGTAAAACAGATATAGAGCACGTGAATGTGACGTCACAATTTTCACGGCACAATATCGCCAGTCAAAGAGAGCTACTCGACATTGTGGGACATATTGAAGCGGAGGAGAATATTTACAATACCAGAGACCTGTTGTGCTGTTGGTTGTCACAACAGACGAGACAGATTTTCAAAGAGATCATTCTATAGGATGCCAACTGAAAGACCAGAAAGGATCGATGGATTTCGGCAATTAAACATGATGGCTGGTGCCCAACCAAATAAACACGCCTGTGTAGCGATCACTTAATTTCAGATAGGAATTATTATTAATCTCAAATTACGAAGTATTTATAATGTCAAGTTTACTCATTTGAGAACAATGTGTATTTTTTTAAAAAACGTTTGTCGCAAAGAGGTTTAGAGAGGTGTGCGTGCGATCTACGCACACGCGTGGCCGCAATACGTTTTCGTGTAAGGAGGAGCCAACTCCCTGTCCTCTTTTTCTTCTTCCAATCGTAGTTAATGAATGCAGTTCGTGTAAAACCAGGAGTCATTTACTTAAATATTGGTATTTGTATAGAATACTAGATGAAAAGTTTGAAGGATTCTGGCAAAGGTTAACGTGTAGCCCAATACGCTTCTGCGTTCACAAGCCGTCAATCCGTCGTCTTTTTTTTCAATCATAGTTAAAGTGCAACTGTCATGAAATGCATAATTTTTAGTATGTTATTAATGAAAAAACGGCAGCCGACATAGACCCATGAGTTTTTTCACTACAAAAGGTGATTTTGACGTATAGCGCCTTTTGTAACTCCTGCCATGAAAATCCTCTCGATGGATTTGTTTTTCAGAAGAGGCAGGAAGTGACATAAACGACAGACCCGCCCTCAAGTGGACTCATTTGTTTCCATTAGTTTTACCTCCAGGATGGTAGCTCGTTGTTCCTTCGTGTTAGCCAAAATGCTGGCTCGTTGCATTGCTGGAAATTGCTTGAACACTCGGGAGATTGATTTACCCTTCATAAGTTTGCAAGAGACCCGTTTCCTCATGAAAAATTGATTGCACGGGTGCAGAGGATGAGAGCTTCGTGGGTTCCAAATGACAGGTAGGTGTGTATACAGCAACAAAAAATAATAATAGTTTGGGGTGGACCACGTTGGTCTCTCATAACGTAACAAAAGATCCGCGTACGAAATATGTCGATGTGCGGGTCAGACGGTGTCGGGCTTCTGCGTCACTTCCCCAGCGAAGGCTGGCTTCGGGCTCGTGGACGGTGGCAGCTCTGAAGAACGCTGCAACAATGCAGCACTCAGCCGCATGCAACCCAGTAAAGCGCCCCGGCTCAACGGTGTTGTTCATCTCGTACTACGGCAGCTATGAACAACCCCCGAAAGCAGCCCGGCTCGGCTCCATTATAAGCCACCACGGCGCCAAAATGAGCCACAGCGGCCGGCTGTGATGAGCCGTGATGGCTCATCTCCGCTGTGGAAGTGGATCGGACGGGAGGCGGTTTGGCCGTGATCGCATATCATCTGAATATGGCTCAAAACAATAGTGTAGCATTGCCCTGGTAATTTCACTCGGTCGTGTGGTGTTCTCCTTTTTGAAAAGAGCTTCTGTGTCAGAAGGGGCGTGTTCCTCTCCCATAGTTAGGGTGCACTGTGTGTTTTCATTGGCGAATGTCCGGATGACGTCACGGACAGAGGATGCAGCCAATATGGCGACCACATGGATGTCATAGAATGACACTTCTGCAACTTTGCGCATGGATGACGCGCTCTCCGCTCACATTTATTTTTTCATATAGACATTGAAGTGAATAATGTTAAATGTATTTTTCATTACAATATCTGTTTTAGAATGTTTATAGGGATGATACTTGACCTTTAGTGAATGCGAGTTTGTGTAAAACCAGTGGTCATTAATTTAAATATTGATATTTGTATTGAATAACATTTGAAAAAATCGATGGATTTCAGCAAAGGTTAATGCGTAGCCGAGTGCGCTTCCGTGTTCACGTGCTGACTCCCCATTGAGAACAGATCCAGCAACAAAGTATTAGTATGGGTCCAGACTTTTATACGCTTTCAAACTCTGCTTAACAGTCCACTTTCTTATCTGCGAAAACATCGACTTCAGCATTAAATATGGGTCCTCTATGCCAAGTGTCTCTAATTTTTCCACGTACCTTCGTTTATTATCACCTTCTAAATGTTTAACGGTATCGGACAAAACTCTGGGCGTCGTGGTATAAGACATATTTTTATTTCGTCTCAATGGATTTAGCATTGAACAATGCATTGTTTGGC